>NW_011888908.1:3381100-3403730 GCF_000151845.1 Pteropus vampyrus | reverse complement strand
CATTATAGTTTACAGAGAGGATAAGAATCTATGTGGCAGATCAGTTAAAAGGCTACTTCAAGATTTTAGGCAAGAAATGAGAGTAGTCTTTACTCAGTGCTGGCAGTGGAGATGGAAAGATGGGTACAGCTTCGAGAGCTATTTAGGAGGCAAACTGATGGGACGGGATATTGGGAAGTGAGGTGAGGGAAGGTCATGGGTGACGCCAGGTTTTGGCTTATAGAACTAGATGGTTATTTACTCACATGAAGGATGCTAAAGAAAAACAGGTTTGTGTGAGAAGGTCTGAAATTTATCAAGGTGATCTTGAGATCTCTGAGAGTAGACCACAAGCCCAAGGCATCTTGTGTCCACTATTTTTAGTAACTTGTATCCACTTTGCCCCTTCCCGCCCATTTTCCACAGTGAAGTCAGAGTCATCTTACAAAAACCCAAATTTGATGACACTTTTCCCGAGCTTAAAATCCTTAAATGACTTCTTAGTGCACTTAAGATTTAAAAAATAAAGAAAGAATCTTAAAAACCTGCCTGAGCAGGTCCCTGCTTCTTCTGTTGGTATTAGATTCTGAGGCGCCTCCTCTTGTTCATTACACCTCCTTTACACTGGCCTTTCTGCTTCTCGAAAGCACCATGGTCCGCAGCCCACATGCTCAACCATCTCAGCGTATCTGACTTCTACTCATCCTTCGGTTATCAGCTCAGGCTCCTTCAGGGAAGTCTTTCTCCGATATGTTCTCCCAGCTCTTAAACTTTTCTTTTTAAGTCTTTATGGAAGCTTTTCTTTGAAGGGTTGGTAGGATATCATGGTTTAGCAAATAAGAATTTGGCTGATCGGATTAAGTTCAGGACCTTGAAATGGGGAGATAATCCCGGATTCTGACTCCGTAGAAAGTCATGGGTCCTAAAAGTGGATAAACTTTTCTAGTTGTGGTCAGAGAGGTGGCGAAAGGAGCACGGTCAAGGAGATTCTACGTCACTGATTGATGAAGAGGGACAAAAGCCAAGAATGTCGGCAGCCTCAAGAAGCTGGAAAGGAACACAGCCCTGGTGCCCCTTGATTTTAGCCCAGTGAGACTGTGTGAGCCTTCTGACCTGCTGAACTATAAGAAAATAAATGTGTGTTGTTTTAAGCTAGTGTTTGTGGCAACAGATGCAATTATGAATTACTCTGTATGACAACTAACTCCAGGTATATCTCTGGTCCATAGGTTTCTAATTTAGGAATTACCTTGTTTTACCATGATGCTGAGTCTCATAAAAATATACTATTTTGAAACAGCAATATGAACAAAAAGATCTTCAATTCTGACCATTGAATTCACAGTAGCATTCTTAACATCAAATGTTTCACTTCAGAACAAATAAAACCTTCAAAGCTCTACATGGATCCCATAAATTGTATGAAGAATTTTTTTTTTCTTTTTGACTATTTCAATCTGCAATTAGTTCAATTTACAGATGCAGGCCCAGTGGGTGGGTACAGAGGATATAATTATATCCTGCCATTTTCTCCAAAGAATTTAAGATAAACTCTAAGAGGATCTAAACTGTTCCAGCCTGAATGGTGTAAGAAGAGAAATATCTGGCCCCCTGATTATCTTCAAGATATCTCTGCAGAAGCGAGCAGAGTACCCATTCTTTCCTCTCCGCGAATTATACACTTCTAGTGGCATAGAGTCACCCGTCTGTTGAGGGCCCAGGGCTCAGACATTAACCTTCATCTTTCCAGACATCAAGGAAGATGGTAGAGACCTGACATCTATAACAGGACACATAAGAATGCATATTTAGCAGACATTATGCCTTTTTCATAAACTACCTTCAAAGCATTAACAAGATCTGTCCTGCTGGAAGTTCTTAAGCCCCCTTTCTGAGTCTTTACTGGCCACAAACATTAGCTAAAAGAGTGTGCTGTTCAGAAGTAGGATCAGTAAGTACTATATAGATTTAAAGAGAAGTAGAAGGCATATCACTTTCGGTGGAAAAATCTAGAACCTAACTGAGACAGCCTAGACATATTTATAAGCACTGATTAAGGAAATAAACATTCCATTATTCTGTGATTTCAAAGGAATGATCACATTTCTGCTTTGTGGCGGTACAAAAACAAATAAGCAGAGTAGGACCGGTGAAAGGGGAGGCGGATACCCCACAGATCGCCAAGACCGAAAGGGAGGCGCACAACTGACGCCCGGAGTAATGCTGAAGTTTTGGGGAGACGGAGGAAAGAAAAGTAATTCTGGCTCAACCACCGACATAAATGTATTTTCCTCTTCTCTGTCGCTGATTGATATAAATTGTTTCGATTCAATAGTTTTACATCATCGTGCCCAGAGTTCATCTTTTCTGGGTGATATCAGAACATTCTCACCTCCAACTCCCCCCTACACACATTTGGGGCCTACTTCCCAGAACCCTGAGGGTTCTGATAGGGGAAGATGGCTTGCCAATCAAAGTATTCAGCGCCAGTCTATCTCGTTCTCCAGCCAAAGAGAGGAGCACATCTGAGGCTCTTGTACCCTCTTGGCCATAATGTCCAAGAGGTGGAGATGGGACCCAAACCGGAACAATCAGAGAGTCCTTCCTTCCTTGAATTTATATATTGCAGTTGAAACAGCTCTTTCCTCCAGGATCATAAGCTGTTAAGATATAAACCCAGACAAGTTCCCCACTACATATAGGTACCTGAGTCACAAATACAAAAATAGAAGTCTATACCAGTGATGGCGGTGGATACACAGAGAGTGCTGGAGAGAAAAATTAAGAGAGAGTGTTAATGCTGTTTGAATTCCAGACTCCAGCTTCTGTTACTGAAATACACCCCAGTCCTGTCTTTCTACAGTTTGGTTATTCTCAGTTGGATTTCTATTACTTGCACCTGAAAATTTCCTAATACAGGATTCAAGATATGTGAGAGTTACAGAACAAGATAACATACGTAACAAAATTGTATAATTAAAAGCCAATAAGTGTTCATAGAAATGATAGATATGTGTTAGATCGAGTGATAAAAGGAGGAATCGTGGAGCACTAAATCTTAATCAGGATTCTGAATGGGAGAAAAGTTCTTATTGGTAAAGAGGAAAGAAAAAATTCTCTCTTATATGTAAATGCATAACCAAAGATGTTGAGATAGAAAGACTATCTGAAATACACACACACACACACACACACATTTCAACTATACACATAATCTTTGACTAAGAAGTGTTCGTTCATTTTGTCATATTACCTGGAAATCCATTAATTTGAGTCTAATTTGGGATAATAAGTCTTTTAAAAATATTCAGGCTTTTAGAAGGTTATATTAATCATTGTACTATGGTATAAATTAATGTGATTATATAAGTTCCTCTTAAGATACAATTGACATCAATTAAGTTGAAGGAATGGGTGTTTTTCAGAAAGAGGCAAGAAGCCAAGAAAAACCATACCATTCTTGAAGAAGAAAAAGAATGGAGAACTTGCCCTAACAATTATCAATACTTATGCTAAAGCTGCATTAATTGAGAGTGAAGGATTTGTACAAAGACGGAAAAATAGGCACTCACACTTGGCATTATCCATTGAGTTAAACATATTAATCTTTTTAAACTTTCGATAAATTGAATTCTCTCCATTGTTTTACTGCACTTCACTTCCTTGATTGAATCAACATTATGTTATGTCTATTACAGATGCAGATAAATGGCATTCTTCTTAGGGCGTAGAGCGAATGTGACTCTTGCTTCCACGGTAACAACAAAAAACACTAACAAAATAAAAATCACGATTTTCTAAGCCACAGGCAAGGCACAGTGGCCATGAGTAAGGCTCAATGAATTCCAGACAGAATAAGCCCCAACATGAGCAGAGAACCATGGTGTCAGCTCCCATTACTGGGAAGAGGGGTGGACAGAGAAAAGGTCGGCCACAGGAAGAGAATAAAAAGTAATCATTTAGGCCTTAGACTACAGGGTGGACTGGAGACATGAAATAGAATTGAAACAAGTTGCTCTGACAATTCTCCCCTGCCTCCTCCCAATGCAAACCTGAATTTTACCCCACCCCACCCCCCGACACACACACACACACACACACACACACACACACACAGAGTGGCTGGACTTCACTGAAATTAAAAACTTCTGCTGTGTAAAAGACACGTTCAAGAGAATGAGAAGATGAGCTGCAGATGTGAGAAAATATTTGCAAAAGACACATTTGATAAAGGACTATTATCGAAAAAATACAAAGAATCCTTAGAACTCAACAATAAGAAATCAAACACCCAATTAAAAAATGGGCCAGACACCTTAATGGACACATCACCAAGGAAGATGTACAGATGGCATATATGCACATGATAAAATGCTCCACGTCATGTCATCGGGGAAACGCCAATTAAAACAACAATGAGATACTACGACAAACCTATTAGAACGGCCAAAATCAAACTGACAACATCAAATGTCAACACGGATGTGGCGCAAAGGAAACATTCGTTTGCTGCTGATGGGAATGAAAAATGGTGCGTCCACTTTGGAAGGCAGTTGGACAGTTTCTCACAAAACTAACCATACTCTTACATGGTATCCAGCAATCGCAACTTCCAAAGAAGCTGAAAACTTATGTTTACAGCAGCTTTATTCATAATTGTCTAAATTTGGAAGCAACCAAGATGCCCTTCAGTTGGAGAATTAATAAACTGTTATACATTCAGACAATAGAACAGTCTTCAGCTCTAAAAAGCAATGAACTATCAAGCCATGAACAATTGAGTGCAAGAAGCCAGCCTGATACGATATGATTCCAACCATTCCAGAAGAGACAAAATCGGAGACAGTCAGATCAGTGGTTGCCAGTGGTGAGGGTGGGGAGGTGAGGGGTGAATATGTAAAGCACAGAAGACTTTAAGGGCAGTGAAAATACTCAGTATGATACTGTAACGATGGATACACGTCATCACACACTTGTTGGAACTCACAGAATGTACAACGCCAGGAGCGGACCCTAACATAAACTACAGACTTGGGGTGATCATGACGCGGCAGTGCAGGTAGGTCGATTACGACGAACGTCACGCTCTGGGGTGGTGGGTGCTGATCGTGGGGAAGAGATGCACGTGTGTGGGCAAGGGGTACACAGGAAATCTCTGTGCCTTCCTCTCACGGATTTTATAGTGAGCGTTTTATCAACTGCTGTAAAAATATAGTCCTTAAAAAATAATGTTTCCATATTTTTCTCAACTGGCAGAGAACAAATTTTCACTTAGAAGTCAGGAATTGAGGAAACCAGTCTTGATCATTTTAGCTCTGTTACTTCTACCAGAATGCTTTTAAAAGTCCTGAGTTTTAATGAGAACTTATTTGCATTAACATTTCTAGACCGAAATGCTGAAGTTGAAAAATAAGTGTCTATTGTTTTAATGTTTTCCTTGGTTATCAGATTGACTATCTTCGGAAACGACATCCTCACCTAACAAAAACTTTGTATATTGCTTCTATAAGCTTTATTGACTGAAAAATTCACTGTTCATAAAATTGGCAATGAACTCGTACAGGATGAAAATATTACACATTTAAAAATCAATTCTAAGCAGGCTCTTCACCTGGGTAATGTGTGTAGACAAGCCTCAGTACTTAAGCGAACGTTAAGTCAAATCTCATATGCAATGATGCCACAAAAGCCTAGCAAAACGCTCTGTTACCGATAACAGCATTGTGTTATACAGACGCACTGCTAACCTCACATATTTGCCTTCTGAAAAATGCTTACATTTCTCTATATGAACGTAAGAATATTGTCGCCTTTTGGGAAAAATATACCACAGGGACTATTTTTCATAGCTTTTAATTTATATTTCTTTCTTTCTTTTTTTTTTTTTTTATACAGACATGTAGCAAAAACAATCCTCTTGCAAATTTACACATTGATTTTGTCTCTGCCTACGAAACCTCACTAAGAGTATCTATGACATTTTTCCTTCCATCATGGTCATATCAGATTATAAACTTGTTTTTATATTACTGCTTAGAAACAGCTACATTGAAAAGAAACCCTTTAAAACTATATGATTTTTCTCTAATTTTTTTATATGTTAGTGAAGTTTAACAATGTTAGCATATGCTTATGTATTATTAATCAGATACTTTTTGTTATTTATAAAACTTGGGCTGTGCTTTTCATATGATTACAAAGCCTGGCATTTAATAATATATATAATTTTATATACAGTATACATATTATATATATATTAGTTAAATATGTATATTGGTTAAAATGTCCTATATATGTATGAATAATATATATGGGTATTTATACAAAGATCACCCATAATTATCCAACTTTAAGTGCTTACTCTACGTGGGGCTGATATTTTAGAAAAGCTGTTATCTAGAAAATGTAATGAAAACATGATTTACAATAAATAGCAAAGGGAAATGATATATTTATTAGCATCAGAATGGGAAAAGCTTTATACTTTAAAGAAAAACATAAAAGCAAATCTAAATTCAGAAGGAATAAAAACATTTTAGATAATCTTTAGAGTCATACAAATATTAACTTAGTATAAGAATTATTTCTCTAATATACCAATGTTCAAATAATATTGATAAGATTCAGATGTATTTCCCTAAATAGCCACCAGATGGCTATATGGGCCTTTTCTTGAATATTTTGAATATTAGTTTTGGGGTTTCCCCCCCTCCCCTACAGAAGTAAAGATTTAAGCAACTCCTTACATAACTTTTAGGGAGTTTTGAAATAACTGAAATGTGATGATATAATGGATATAAAAGCAGTGATGTGTGTATGATTATTTCTTCTGATTTTAGTATGAGAATTCAAGACACATATGATGAATTTTAAAGAATTCAAATATGATGAATTCCAAATAGCAGAACTTTAAATATTTAAATATTTAGCTATCTTCTAGACTAAAGTCTTAATTTTACAGGTTAGTATCTTGAGATCTAAAAGATACGCATTTCTCCATCTTGCGAAGTAAATTAAAGCCTAATTCAAACGTGGGATTGGAAAAAGAACAGAAAAAGTACTGTAAAAGGGCAATAAAAAATAAGAGGTTTATTCCTTTAAATTACTCATAAAATTATATTTATTCAAATGCTGAAAATTTCACTTTGCTTTTATTTCGTCAGTACATTTATAGAAAAAAAATGGCAAAATAAAAGAAAGTCTAAAACATTTTTAAATGATTAAATCTTATCAGCATATTTTGCTCTGGAACACAATTGTCCTAAAAATAATTAGTTTTATGCCAACATAAAAATAATTAAAAGAAGGGTAATGCAACTCTGTCAAGAATTAGTATTTAACACAATCAATTCTTAAAAAGTGTTTTATGATATACATTAATTTATCACATCTTTATTTTCCAAAAATAACATTCATTTGATAGAATTTTTCTGAACTATTCCCAAAACATTTTCATTAGTTTTGCTTATGGTTTTGGGTATATCTTTACATTTTTATAAAACTGTGTTTAACGTTGTAACCAACGATACTGAAATGACTTAGCATGACTGACCTTTACCCTCCTTTCTGTGAGAGAGCAGAGTTGTGCATGCTCAGAGTTATGAGATTTTACTCGGAACAAACAAGTTGCCTTGTCCCTCCAAAACTGTGACTGTTTGCCTGGGACCGTTAATACTACCTTGCTACAATCCCACAGCAAAGAACGGACGCAGAGCTTGGGGGTGCCAAGGAATGTCTGGGGGCTGCCACTTTGGCAGGGGTATAATTTACATTAAAATGTGGTATGATTCAATTTCCATATCCCATCTCACCTCGCTATCAAACACCCTTTCTCATTGATTGAGATGAGGAGGAGCAAAACCAAAGAAAATCTTAATCTTGGTACGCCCATATTTATTCCTGCTGTTAGTGACGTTTACATGGCCATTTCAAATTTCTTCGCATCTAGAAGGGTCTTCGCTCTCCCTTTTCTTTATCAAAAGGTTATGATACAATGCAGAACAAAGGGTACCTATCCTCGTGGTTGCGGAGGAAAGTTTTTTGGCCGGACTACTGTTTTCTCAGTCCACGGCGGTGTCTTTGGTGCTTTCGTGTCCCTGGGTATCCTGCGATAGTGTCACCGAGGACCCTGGTCCACCAGGCTTCTCATCCTCTCTGTGCCCCCTAGTTAAGCCCTGGGGAATCTCTACTATGTGCCACACAGACTGTGGGGAACTGGCCCGCACTGCTCAGTGACTTGAAATCTCTGTCACTGCTTTGCTGAATCATGATGTCGTGAGGAGCCTGTGATGCAGTCTCCTCTCAGCTTTCCAAACAGGAAGCCAAGCACAAAGAATGTCCCTACGTTCAGCTTCTCCATCACCTTCCGGAAAGTCCTATCTCCTCTTTCAGGGTTGAGTGGTTGAAAGAAGGGAAAGTTGTTTATGCAACCTGATGTCATCTCCTCCAAGTCCTCCTACCTCACCCCAAGACCAAGGAATTGTTCTTGTCCCTTTGAACTGCAAGAACTTTTCTTAGATTATTCCATCCTCTCTTCTATGGTTTTATAGGAAAACCCTATGCTCAGACTCTCAAGCTTTGCTCTACCTTTGCAATGGAAAAGTTTGTGAACTGAAAAAATGTTTTTCTCTTTCTTTCTCCTTCCTTTAATCTCTATCTCAATCTCTCTCTCTCTCTCTCTTTCTCTCTTTCTCTCTCTCTCTTTCTCTCTCTCGCCTTTCCTCTCATTTTTTAAAAAATAATTTTTCTTTCAACAAAGCCTAATGGTCAAAACTTTCATTTCTCTATGAAAGTATATTTTAAAAGTATGAGACTCAAAGTTTAGGATAAGCACTTTATTTTGTCTCTGTTCACCTTACCTCTGTGACATAAAGAATTAATCAAATCAATAGGGAGACATGGAAAACCAGAATCTGTAGTGGAAAAAAAGATTGATTCAATATCTCAAATATACTGTTACTGTTTCATTATTAAGACTAAGTGGTAAAAATTCTCACACATCGTCAATGTGTTCCTGATATTTTGCCATAATTCTCAGGAATAAGCGCTGAAGTGGCATAAAATTTGCATTTGATTGCCACTGGACTTTGCTGCCTGCCCATCTGGCAGGCCATGAGAAAATAAAAGCAGGTCTCATGTAAAAGCTCATTCACATACATTCATGTGTTCATTCATTTGTCAACCGCCAGATGACGATGAAAAAAACAACAAAAATAACAACACAACCCCACTTTGGTACCACACTGTGGCGTTTAAAGAAGTTTGCAAGACATTAAAAGAGGAAAATCGGGGCGTCGGTTTACGGTTAATTTTTTCGTGATGCAGTTAACCTGAGAGAATCCTCTGGGAAAGAAACTGGTTCTGTTGCACTTGTCGTTACTGTTACGGTCAAAAAAAAAAGAGAGCATCATAAAAAGACATGATTTTGACCTCATGTTGGCCTAGTGTGGCAGCTCTAATTAAATAATGACTGTACCCAATATCTTACAGAATAAATCCCTTTTATAACAAATACCCTTTTGATGGAGAAACCACACTGTTTGTGCACCAAAAAGCAATTTTAAGGCTTATCTTGAGTTAATGCCACGGTAAACAGAAGCTGAAGCTCCTCGCCCTTCTTTCCTCTTTACCCAGGAATCAGAGTAGATCTATTTCGGCATCTTGTTTTTACAAATATTCTACTGTAAATTTTATGCAGTTTTCAAGGGCAAAATCCCATCCAGTGACATTCTGGAACAAAAATGAAGATTCTGGATCTATGGTTGTGTGGTGACTAGGTTTTAACAATCTGTACAGAAGAAACCTTATTGTGAGGGAAGCCAAATTTAAAACTGAAATGTTCCAAAAAGTTGTCAACAGTTCATTTAAGGAAACGTTAAAGAAGCATCTTACTCTTGAAATTTAATTTTGACCCAGTTTGTAAAAGTTGGAAAGTCAGAGTATTTACTCTTTAGTTAAGGAAGATTTCTTTGGGAACCTGAGTTTATCTCTATAACTTAACGTATAGAACTATACTGTTAAATGTATTAACACATTAAATGTATTAAATGTGACTGTATTAAAGGTAAGTTTGTTTGGATAGGAATTTCAAACTCAGTAGTTTCTAAAACTTCTACAGTGATAAGAAGGAATAGAAGGAATTTCGACAATCACCAAAAAATCTATTTGAAAAATGCAGACTCTAATCTTTCAACCATTTTTCATTTTCTTGTGATAATTAAAAGTCAAAAAAATGGGCAATTTATAGGTGTACTTCTTGCCACAATAAACACTTCAACATCACCAGTGAGTGTTTATAAATAAAGCTCACAACATGTAAGCAGCCCCTCACCTGGTACTCTGTTTAATAATGTCATATAATATCCCCATGCCCTCTATAATTGACAAAACTACTTTATGCATTTTATCTTATCTGGTCTTCTTATGATGTTGTAGGCTGGCTGGTCTTTTTAAGTAAATCACAAGAATTGAGTACCTGGAAAAAGATGTAACTAAACAGTAGAAGAACCAGGATACACCCAAATACAGGATTTCTGATTTCAAAAATTTTTTGCAAGTACTTAATTTTCCCTTCGTTATAAACACACCACTCTTATTTACAAATGTGTCCTTTTTCTTCCTACTCAATATTACAACACCAAGAGGTCACATGGTGTGAATAGTTTAGTTGTGTTTAATGTGCCTCTTCTTAGCGCTTAACCACTCCCATTCATCTCCAATTAGTCTCTCTCATAAATGTCATCTCTAGGTATAGAAGATAGGAAACGTGTCTAGAAGATTTCTGGTTTCTGTTCTGTATGTAAGGAGCTTAGAAGTCACCACTCTATCCTAAAAATAAGTAAAAAGCTGAACAGGATGAAAAATTAACAACTCATCTTGATCCATAAGAGAATGGAGGGTACAGGGCAAACGCTGGAGAGACAGACAAGTGGACAAGGGGAGTCACGGCCTATCAGAGTAGAGACTCGCCAGCAGAAGCTGCCGCCTGCACCAGTGCCGGGGGAAAAAATAACAAACTATAGTTGACAAATTGCTAGAGGCTCAATGTGGACAACTCTTACAGTTAAAATCTCCAGGGGGGCCCAGTTGGGGAGAGGGGAATCACACTTTTGTATGTTTGAACTATACTGGAGCCTGACCAGGTTCCTGGTGGTTATCAGAGAAAAATCTACCCTGCCCACCTCACCCGCTTTAGGATGGGGGAGGGAAAGAGGAATCATTTGGTTACTTGCCAGAGCACTATGTTCTTATCAGTCTCTTCCCTTAGGGGAGACTAGTCAGCCTGAGCCTAATCCTCTGAGATATTTTCAGAGCCTGACTGCCTGGGGGAAAGGATGGTCCCAACTCCAGCTCACTCTAGCCCTCCTATTTTACATAAGGGGTGTGTGTGGGGGCCGGTGGCGGTGGCGGGGAGCGGGGAGAGGGAGCAACAGGTGAACTTTAGAAGCATAGAATCTAAGAGATTAAGACTACTCAAAGGACTATAGAATGTTCGCCCCACCACACCCTATCACCACATCACTAAAGGCTAATTTAACACTGCTCATTTTACCAGGCGCATCAGGTGTGTCTAACAAGAAAAAATTACAAGACATACTAAGGCAAAAAAAAAAAAAAAAAAACAATTTGAAGAGACAGAATAAGCATCAGAACCAAATATGACAGGAATGTTGAAATGATCAGACTGGAATATCAAACGGTTAGGATGTATATGCTAAGAGCTCTAACAGATAAAGCAGAAAGTATGCAAGAACAGGTGGGCAGTGTGAGCGGAGATATGGGAATCTTAAGAAAGAACCAAAAGTAAGTGTTAGAAATCAAAAACGGCTTACCAAAAATGAAGAATGCTTTTGATAGGCTTGTTAGTAGGTTTGACACAGCTGAGGAAAGAATCTCTGAGCTTGAGATAATCTCAACAGAAACCCCCAAAACTAAAAAGCAAAGAGAACAAAGCCTGAATGAAAACACACACAAAAAACAGAATATCCGAGAGCTGAGGGAAAACCACAATCGGTATAACATACACACAGTGGAGAAAAGAGAAAAAACAGAAGATATATTTGAAATAACATTGACTGAAAATGTTCCCAATTTAATGTCAGACACCATACCACAGATTCAAGAAGCTGAAGGAGAACCAAGCAGAATAAATGCCAAGAAAACTACACCAAGGCATTTTCAAACTACAGGAAGTCAAAGATAAGAAAAAAATCCTGAGTAAAGCCAGAAGGAAAAAAAAAATCTCCTTACCTACAGAGGAACAAAGATAAGAATTATATCTGACTTCTCCATAGAAACCATTCAAGCAAGAAGGAGGTAGAGAGAAATATTTAAAGTATTGAGAGAAAAACCCACCAACCTAGAATCTGTACCCTGTGAAATTATCCTCCCAAACTGAAAACTAAAGACTTGCTTAGAGAAAGAAAAATTGAGACAATCTGTTGCAAGTAGACCTTACCTACCTTGCAAGAAATGTTAAGAGAAGTTCTTTAGAAAGAAAATCTATAGTATGGATGAGAAACTTGAATCTACATAAAGGAAGAACATCAGAGAAGTAATAAAGGTAAAATAAAAACTTTTATTTTTCTTATTCTTAATCTATTTAACATAGCACTTCATTCAAGATAATATTAACAACAATCATTTCTATTATATATGCTTATGTGTATATCTTTTGTATAAATGTATATTTATGTTCAGTTTACATATCACTGAAATAAATGACAACAATGCTACAAAAAACAGGAAACAGAAACTAGGATTATTTTATAATAATAAAGTACAATTCTTGTGAAGTAGTATTGTTATTTCAAAGTGGACTTGGATTAGTTGTAAATGTATATCATAAACTCTAGAGAAACCAATAAAAATGTAAAAAAAAAGAAGTATTACTGACACATTAAGGAGAAAAAAATAGAATCATATAAAATTCTTAGTTAAAACCACAAAAGGCAGAAAAAGAGTGGAAGTCCAAAATAGGAACAAAAAACAAGGGCCACAAATAGAAACAGTAACAAATATGGTAACTATTAATCCAACTGTATCAATAATCACTTGAAATGTCAATATTCTAAATGTACCAATTAAAAGACAGATTGTCAGAGTGGATCAAAAAAGACCCAACTATGTGCTATGTGAATTTTTACAAGAAACTCTCTTTAAATATAAAGACATATAGATTAAAAGTAAATGGATAGAAAAAATATATACCATGCTAATACTAATAGGTATATTAAATTCAGGCAGAACAGACTTCAGAGCAAAGAAAATGATCAGATATTAAGAAGGGCATTAAAATAATGATAAAAGTTTCAATTCTCTAAGAAGATATAATAATCCTTAATATGTATACTTATATAGAGCATCAAAATATGTGAGGGAAAAACTGATAAAACAGCAAGGAGAAACATGAATCCACTATCATGGCTGGAGACTTCCAAACACCTCTATCAGAAATGGATAGGTCTGGCAGGCAAAAATTCAGTACGGACATAGTTGAACTCGATAACACCATCAATCAATTGGACATAACTGACATCTATAGACTCCTTCAACCAACAACAGGAGAATATGCATTCTTCTCAAACTCGTGTGGGATAGTCACCAGACAGACAACACTTTGGGCCATAAAACATATTTTAACAAATTAAAAATTAGGAATCATATGATGTCTGCTGTCAGACCACAATGGAATTAAACTAGAAAGTAATAATAGAAAGATAACTGAAAATTACGAAAATGTATGTGTTTAACCAACACATTTCTAAATAATACGTGGGTCAGAGAAAACATACCTCAAGAGAAAGTTTAAAAATTTTTTAACTGAATGCAAATGAAATAGATTAAAATTTTGGGTTGCAGTATAAGTAGTAGTTAGAGAGAAATTTATAGCATTTAATGCACACATTAGAACATTTTTAAAATTTAAAGTCAATAATATAATTTCCAACTTGGAAACCAGAAAAAGAAGAGCAAATTAAATTCAAAGTGAGAAGAGGAAAAGAAATCATTAGAGCAAAGATCAATGAAATTGAAAACAGAAAGTTAACAGAGAAAATCAACTAAAGCGAAAAGCAGGTTCTTTAAAAGGATCAATAAAATTATAAGCCTCCAACCAGCTAAGAAGAAACGAAAGGGGATGCAAGTTACTAACATCGAGTCGTTAAATGAAAAAGGGGACATCGTTATAGATCATGTGGATATTAAAAGGTTAATAAAGGGATATTATGAATAACTCTATGCCCACAAATTTGATAACCTAGATGAAATGAACCAATTCTTTGAAAGACACAATTTGCCAAAACTTACAAGAAGATACAGACCATCTGAATATGGCTATACCTATTAAAGAAACTGAATCAATAATTAATAACCTTCCAAAACAGAAAGTAGCAGGCCCAGAAACAGAAAGTGCTCACTGGTGAATTCTACCGAACATTTAAGGAAGAGATATTATACCAATTTTCTATGATCTCTTTCAGAGGATTAGGCAGAAAGATTCTTCCTAACTCATTCCATGAGGCCAGCATTATCCTAATACCTAAACCAGACAAAGACTTTACAAGGAAATGTATCTAGTTTTGTGCACACTGAACCTCTGCACCTAGTAAAATGCCTTCACGCAGTAGCTCCTCAATAAATTGCCACAGAATAAATAAAGAATGAATAAAGGAAAGATGGGGCACTTCTTCACATGGAAAAACACCGTACTTGTTTTCTGTGATGTCTGCTCTCAGTGCTAGCAGTGAATTGTGGAACATGGGGAGACAGATTGCAATATTCCCACAGAAGAACAGTAATATTTTTCCTGTAAAATTGTGACATTTCTTCCTTTTGTGATGTTCACATGGGAGCTAGCTTGGAGCCTGGGGCTGTGGAAGGCCTTCTGAAACTGATGGGAGCCTGGAGCCTGGGCCCACAGGAGCCCACCTGGGCATAAAGCATTGGAGGCTTGCTTGTCACTGGGTCAGGCCGGGAACCTGGGTCTACAGGGCCGTTCTGGATTTTAGATCCATGGGAGCCAGGCTGGCACTGGCACGGGCCTGGTGCTGAGGGGGAAGCTGCGTGCTCACGTCATTCTCCTTCCTCCGGTGGTGGGGCGGGGCGGGGCGGGGCGGCAGGGTGTGGGGGCTGCCTAGGCTTGGAGGAGGGGTGATAGGGAAAATATGAAACTGCTTTCCTACCCTCTTCAATGCATTTTTCTTATTTCTCTGCTCCACCCAGGTCCCTCACTTGGAACCTTTAGATCTCACGAAGGTATTTTTGCCCATGAATAGTTGTTCAACTTGATGCTTCTGGAAGGGGATGTTTTTAATGAGCTCCACCAGGTGATTCTGAAACGCACTGATGTTTAAGTGCAGCTGCTCTCAGGAGTGACTTCCACAGCCCAAGCGGAGCTGGGCATCCCGTGTTCTTAGCCATTTGGACGCATCTCACCTCCAACCCCTCATCTCTGTCCTATCTTCTATGTCCCTTCATGTAACCTCTATTGCAACCAAACCAAATTCCTTGCCTTCTCTTGAATTCTTCAAGTTTTTCCCCCCTGAATCTATGCTTTAGTACATGCAGTTTAGTCGCCTGAAATGTCTTTTACCTACGTCTGTGCTGCACAGATTTCTTTCAGTTAAGTGCGCATTTCAGGCTCTCCTGGGTCCCCAGTCCTGCCCAGGAGGAACAGGAACTGCTGACTCTGACTGGGTTTCCTCACTATGCAGACTTCCTAGATGCTCTCCGTTTTGGAATTAAGTTGATTTGTATCAAATAGTGTTGCACTTAATCATACACTTTAATTGTGTACATGTCACTTACTCTCAGGCATACAATTTATCAGACAAGCTCAACTATCTGGAAACCAAATAATAAGAAATCCAAAAAAGGAAAAGATTTCTGAAAGTCAAAGGAGAGACTATCTATGAAGTTGGCATAGCGAGGCAAAACCAACCCAAGTTGTCTATTTACAGCATCATCTTTGCCAGGCATACTATGTGCCTACAGATTTTTGTGCATTTCTCAACTTCGCCTTCACACCCTACTTCTTCCATTCCACAAAGAGGTGTCTGGGGCACAGACGCATTAAGTAACTTCCCAAGGCTCTCAAGTGTCAGTGACAGTTCTGAATTTCGATTTGTTAACTCAGTATTGTCCTTAATCACTATTACGCATTACAAATTCTACTAGTGCCCAGCGAATCGATTTTCTGTTTATTTATTTATCCTATTCATGATTTATTCAGTATTCCACACTGTGGATATAAAGAGAAAAATAAATGATAGCTTTCCAGAAAAGGTCCAACTTGAGACTGGAGAAACACTTGTAAACAGACGAGTACAATGTGGGGGACAAAGACTCTGACAGAATTAACCAGAGGACCGAGAATATGCTATAGGGCTACGGGGAGGGATGGCTCCACCTCCTTTTGGTTAGGGATCCAGACGAAGATCTGGATGATTACAGAAGGCATCCCAGAAGAAGCTGAAGCTGAAGCTGAAGCTGAAGCTAAACCTTAAGATAAGGATGAGAGCGTCAGGTTAAAGATGATGCATATGCAGAAGGGCATCTCAATCCCAAGCCTTAAAATTGCATAAATATTAAGAATTAAGAATGAAGAAGTTTGAATGTGTGTATTGAACTCTAAATACCAGAAAGTTAATTTTGCATTTAGTATTTTTGCATTTAGTCACAGAACTTTTTCTGTGACTATAAAAAGAGACTGGTTCTATCAACAACAAATTTAGGAATAGGGAAAAGTGTTCACAGTGTAAAGGACTGTTCTAAACTTACCAGAGTTTCAAAGTAATGAAATTTTGTGATATAATGTTTTTAAATGTTATATTTAGAAAACAGGGACTGGGAAAAATTCTTCAGATTGATGTCAATAAAAAATAGTAAAAGAATCAAGATACAGATGAGAATTTTATGAAAAATTTTAATTTTCAAAAGTTTTAAGTTGAAACTAGTTTTACAAAATAAAACATATTTATATTGGAATACTATAGCAATACATAAAATTGTATGAATTTACGTACTCATTTAAAAAATTCACTAGTGATAATGCACTGTTGTGGAAAGTGGCCTTGATTAATTCTACACATTAAAAAATCCATCTTTCAATTAGGATGTAGTGAGATAGTATTCTAAGTAATATGGAAAAAACAGATAAAAATGTGGTTTGTTCTTCGAGAGATTACATTCTCATGGTTCAGAAAAGACATTCAGGTCTATCAAGATAACATCAACAACAAAATTAGGCAAATATACACCACGGGACTTCACAAAAGGGTGATCCTTGAGGATTAATGGTTAAGAAAGCTACTACAGGAGAGATATCATGTGATCTAGACCTTAGAGATCTGGTGGCTTTGGACAGGTATAAAGAGAGGAGAAACAACCGCAGTTTGTTTCCAAATACACCAAATACACTGCGCTAAGGCCAACTCACTGCAGGTACTGCCAACATAGTCCAGCATCTGTCCCCTCTAAGCTCACATAGTCCCTGCCATCCTCCATACAGCCAACATCAATCAATCATGACTGACACAGGAGGTGGGGCCAATTTGCCACTGTTTGGAGAATATGTTCAAAGGTAAAGCAGCAACAAAGGAAATCTGGAATAAAAATTGAGCTGCTTGGTTAAAACAGAGTTTTTATAACAACAGTAAGAAGAGGGGGGAAGACAAGTAGGAGCTCCAAGTGGCACATGCAGATTTTCTATTTTGTATATTATACTTATGTTTTTATACTGTCAAGGTATTCCCTAAGCTTTTTCTTTAAATACTTCAATACAATAATGCTGCATTATTATTGCTTTTAGAACCTATTAATATTTCTGTAGTCGCCACTCAGTTTTCTTTATATGACATTAAAGATAAATACTCATTAATTTGCAAATATTTATTGAGTGCCCACTGCGTGTTGAACGCAGTGCCAGAGCCTGGAGCTGCAGCAATGCATTACACACAAGGTTTCTGCTCTTATGAAGCTGATGACGGAGTATTGAACAGAACCAATTAAATGATTGGATTCTGAGGTGGTTTACAACAGAGGAAGTACAAGGTACTTTGCTTTTATCCAAATTTCAGATTGTTTTATCCTGATATTTATTTATTTATGATTCCAAAGAGCTTTTAAAATCACTATGATTTTCCTTACTTTTTTTTACTCATTTCTGACATTTATCTAGTCCCAAAATATATCACCATATCTCATATTGAGAGGCAAATCCATTTTTTTTTATCTTTATGGTAGTTCTTAAAATTTTGAACAAAACAGTTCCCTATTCTTGCATGTTCTACTAATATGCTCTACTCCACTTTGTTCTCTTGATACAGTGCTAATCCCAGCACTTATGAGATACAGGATCAGAACCGGAAAATTATCTTCATATCAGGGCCAGGCTCTGATAACCATGGGCTTAGTATATGAGAGCCCTTTAGGAAGTAAGAATAAGACAGTGAGTGACCTAAGCAAGCAAAAATATTTGTGTTCCTTGAAAAACAGTACGACAATATACCGCCTTTTCCCATCTTACTTCATGAATTGCCTGTGGGTACAGGATAAACATTGGGCATTTCTAAATCGGAAAAAAATAAATAAATGTTACCTCTAATAGATAAAAGTGAGGTTGGGAGTTACTATCTTATTTCTAATGCCACCCGTATTTCTGAAGCATGATTTAATTTTCATGTATTACTAGACGGAGCAGGCAATACCTTTAGAAATATGAATGTAAGTGAAATCTATAAGTAAGCACACGTAGCAAGTGTTTTAGGACCCTACACATCTTTGTGTGAAATTGCATTTCAGAAGACATCGAATGTTAAAAACCTGATGCCTTATTGTCACGATGAGACAAGAATAGAAAACGGCAGAGGACTACAGGCAATTTATTTTCATGACAAGCCTGCAATATCATGAAGAACTGTAAACATAAACCATTCTCACTGCCATCTCTAGATGATAATCTTGTCCTCCAAAGATGTCATAACTGGGCCTCAGTTATGTTAAATGACTCATTTCATATTTCTGGATATTGTTGACTAGTCTAGTTATCAGATTCAGCCATTTCTAAAATAAATGAATATTATTTTGGATAATCTATTGGAGAAGATTTTGAATAATCTATTTGAATAATCTATTGGAGAAGATTTTGCCAACATAGAATGCTAGGTTAGAACCATCCATGTGACTTGACAAACATTAAAGCGCTTTTGTTAAAAGTAGAGTTTTTGAGTTTACATTTTTGTGTATATAAATAACTAAATTCTAGAGAAGATTTCATTAAATACGCTTTTTTAAAACATGAATTAGATATTTGAAATTTTGTGTGTGAATGCGTGTGTGTGGGGGGGGCTGGGAGGTGTCTGTGCTTGTGGCATAATTAGAGATCTTATAACCTAAAGTGCCTAAATTATATTTACTCACATGCTATCATACAACCAAATAAGTGCTTTAAAAAAAGCTCAAATAACCCCACATCAGAGACTTAAGTACATTTTATAATTCAAAACACACACATATTTATCATCATATGTATTTTAGATGAATTATAGAAAAATCTTCATTAACATGGTAAAGGGTGATCTTAGATTTCAGTAAACCCATTTTTACAACGTTCTGGCTAAAAATCTTGACCTTGATCTAGTAAGGCATATTTTTGATGTGCTATGTCCTTTGAGAAATACAACTTTAATAAGGAAGACTTTACTTAATTTTTTTTTTTGCAACACAGACTACAGTACTTTTTAAATCTGACATAAGGATGGAGATGCACCCTAGAAAAATCCACGTTTAAACATCTAACCAAATTTTTCATGGGATTCATGGGGTTCAGAGATCTAAAATTTAAGATATGTCCTGGTTATAAAATCCTACAAAAACGATATTGGACTACCTATGTAACTATAGGTAAGTTGATCAAATGCACTATGCCTCAGTTTCCTCAACGGTATGATCTGGAAAATTTTAGTACCTATCTTTTGGCATTATTATAAGGATTAAATGAATTCACATATGTCAATTACCGAGTTCAATGCTTGGCTCAAAGTAGCACTATACACATGTCTGCTCTTCCTGTGGTTGTCATAAATGCTTTAGGTAGGCCGAGGGGAAAGGGAAGCTCAGCTTTTGGTAAACCTTATTTATGAGGATATGGAACTTAGTTTAGGTCTTGAGACAATTTTGGATTGGCAGAGAAGAGAGCCAAGTGTTTTTGAAAACTGTGAATATATATTTAGACAGAGGAAAATTGCATGGCATGAATCACTAAAATACATTCAAAAGCAGGAGAGTCTGTCAATGGCCACCAGGGGCCACCAGTAGAAGGGGTGAGATGGCCCCAGAGGGCAGAGAGCTTCCGACGCCACGCTAAGAAAGTTTGGTCGGATAAATCAAAGAGGATCTATATTAATCGCGTACCTTCCTATCTTTAGCCGCCTTTGTTTTTACTTTGCACGAATTAAAGAAAGTGTAACGATGAGAAGTATTTAAGCTCAAACTGGTTAAACATAGCTAAAGGTAAGTGGTAAAAAACAAATTAATATTTCCAAAGCAGCATCGTGGAAAATTTTGCTAAAAGTGATGACATGACGTCGAAGAAGGGACGATGGATTAAGAGGAAAAAATTAAAAAGACAAAAGTAGAAAAATGATTTTGCCTTAAAAGTGAAAATATTATGTAAAGAACAAAGTAGCTTGAAAGTGCCACGTACAGACTCTCTAATGCTAACGCAAGGCATGACCTTCCCATGCACTTCACTGTCATGAGCAATAGTTTGAAAAACATTAATGTCTATTTCTCTTTTCCCTTAGAGGTGACCTTCATCTTGGCAAGCCAGAGGTGTCTGTCACAAGGTCTTGAGCTGAGTAAGGTGAGGGATATCATGAGAGCAGAGATCTTGTCTTAGCTTCTTGTGTGGGTCCCTAGGAAGAGGCCATATTTCAGGCTTCTACCAGCCCAGGTTGGCGACCAGCTGTTCAGTTCCTGAAAGAGAGTGAATTCCTCCCGGGACTGTTTTAATGATCAGGTCAGGGTAGCACTTAGTTAGATGGGCCTTTTTTCCTTCCGCTAGCAAGCGGGGTGGAATGGAAGGGAGACAGCACAATTACTTAGAGATTAAATGAAAGATATTCTATTAATGTTCTGCATATTTGAATAGTGAAGTGAGTTAAATTTCCTATTCAATCTATTTTATATGCTTAATTTAAAATATGAAGTTGAGGAATGTCAAAGAAAAAACATGCAATGACACTTGTTAAAGCTTGTAAGGAAGACTTTACTTAAAAGGGGGCCGCACTGTGATAAGTATAGGGGCCGGAGTGAGAACGGGCTGAACTCTGTACATTGCACAGGCAAATGGGATTTTATAGCCAAGGAGCGGGGTCGGGGGGCAGGGGGTGCAGTCAGTGGAAAAATTACGAAGAGGAAGCATCTGGGGGATTCTGGTCAACCCAGAAGACTGGCCCAGGTGGTCAGACATCACCTGGGAGATGAGAAGCCAGTGAGATATGGAGGGAGAGATGTTCCTGCTAAACTGAGCGGGGTTCTTGCTAAAACTGAATTTTACAAGGAAACGCACAGAGGGGCCCAGGAGAGCGTCCGGGGGCCTGACTAGTTTGGTCAAGCGAAGAATCTTTGTCAGAAACCTATATTCATATATATATATCACAATAATGAAATTACTACACTATTCTACTTCCAACACTGAAATGAAACTAAAGTTCTAAGAAATTAATGCCTTCTGTTGGAAGAATTTTCTTTTAGCATGATACGTTTAAGCGACATGTAAGTCTTAACAACAAAATGTCTTCAGTACGTCTTAATTTTAAACTTATTCTATTTCGGTTGTTTTTATTTTCCTGTAGTCACAAAGAATTGAGGACAAAGATAATACTATATTCTACGTTTGTTTGTTTTTTTCCCCCAGATTGGGGGATCTTATACTTCAGGAAACAAAATAAAATTTTCTCTTAGTAGTTTTAATATGCTTTCCCTTACAAGTCTTCAGGTAAAGTCTGAAAAAGTCTCCGTAGAAAATAATAAAGCCAAAAGCATTTTACACATATGGAAGTTTCCATAAAAAATACCGGAGTCAATTTGATTCGAGATATTGAGGGTGCAAGGGGAGAAAACATCTGGAGTGTAAATTATGCTGGAGAAAAGTTATACTGGAGAAAATTCTGGTTTTCCAAATATATGAAAATAAAATAAAGACCTATGATACGGAATTGGGAAGAATTCCAGGAATGAATGGAGGCTGTTCCCACATTCCTTTGTAGAGCATTGCTTTTCACGTAGTAGGTACTTAAAGCATGTTTACTGAATGCATCAATCATCCCTGAGAACACCTGGAATCGGTTAGCCTAATAACGTTCCCCTGGAACGCACAGCGCGTGTTCCAGAGCTGGAGATCTGTCTGCAGCACATCGGAACAGCACAGCCACTTCATTTCCTCTGCCTCACTAACCTTCGCCTTCGGTCCTGGCTTCCCAGTGAATGTCTTCAGCCGGGCCGACGATCTGACCGCTGATGGCTCCGTGTCACAGGAGAGGCCGACGCAGTGGTCCAGGCCCCCGGCAACTGCTCGCGGCCTCGCCTGTCGCTGGCCTGCGCGATCCGTTCTGGAGTCTGGATTTCAAAATATCTGCCAGCGATAAAT
>NW_011888908.1:3367401-3381050 GCF_000151845.1 Pteropus vampyrus | reverse complement strand
TATGATCTGGAAAATTTTAGTACCTATCTTTTGGCATTATTATAAGGATTAAATGAATTCACATATGTCAATTACCGAGTTCAATGCTTGGCTCAAAGTAGCACTATACACATGTCTGCTCTTCCTGTGGTTGTCATAAATGCTTTAGGTAGGCCGAGGGGAAAGGGAAGCTCAGCTTTTGGTAAACCTTATTTATGAGGATATGGAACTTAGTTTAGGTCTTGAGACAATTTTGGATTGGCAGAGAAGAGAGCCAAGTGTTTTTGAAAACTGTGAATATATATTTAGACAGAGGAAAATTGCATGGCATGAATCACTAAAATACATTCAAAAGCAGGAGAGTCTGTCAATGGCCACCAGGGGCCACCAGTAGAAGGGGTGAGATGGCCCCAGAGGGCAGAGAGCTTCCGACGCCACGCTAAGAAAGTTTGGTCGGATAAATCAAAGAGGATCTATATTAATCGCGTACCTTCCTATCTTTAGCCGCCTTTGTTTTTACTTTGCACGAATTAAAGAAAGTGTAACGATGAGAAGTATTTAAGCTCAAACTGGTTAAACATAGCTAAAGGTAAGTGGTAAAAAAACAAATTAATATTTCCAAAGCAGCATCGTGGAAAATTTTGCTAAAAGTGATGACATGACGTCGAAGAAGGGACGATGGATTAAGAGGAAAAAATTAAAAAGACAAAAGTAGAAAAATGATTTTGCCTTAAAAGTGAAAATATTATGTAAAGAACAAAGTAGCTTGAAAGTGCCACGTACAGACTCTCTAATGCTAACGCAAGGCATGACCTTCCCATGCACTTCACTGTCATGAGCAATAGTTTGAAAAACATTAATGTCTATTTCTCTTTTCCCTTAGAGGTGACCTTCATCTTGGCAAGCCAGAGGTGTCTGTCACAAGGTCTTGAGCTGAGTAAGGTGAGGGATATCATGAGAGCAGAGATCTTGTCTTAGCTTCTTGTGTGGGTCCCTAGGAAGAGGCCATATTTCAGGCTTCTACCAGCCCAGGTTGGCGACCAGCTGTTCAGTTCCTGAAAGAGAGTGAATTCCTCCCGGGACTGTTTTAATGATCAGGTCAGGGTAGCACTTAGTTAGATGGGCCTTTTTTCCTTCCGCTAGCAAGCGGGGTGGAATGGAAGGGAGACAGCACAATTACTTAGAGATTAAATGAAAGATATTCTATTAATGTTCTGCATATTTGAATAGTGAAGTGAGTTAAATTTCCTATTCAATCTATTTTATATGCTTAATTTAAAATATGAAGTTGAGGAATGTCAAAGAAAAAACATGCAATGACACTTGTTAAAGCTTGTAAGGAAGACTTTACTTAAAAGGGGGCCGCACTGTGATAAGTATAGGGGCCGGAGTGAGAACGGGCTGAACTCTGTACATTGCACAGGCAAATGGGATTTTATAGCCAAGGAGCGGGGTCGGGGGGCAGGGGGTGCAGTCAGTGGAAAAATTACGAAGAGGAAGCATCTGGGGGATTCTGGTCAACCCAGAAGACTGGCCCAGGTGGTCAGACATCACCTGGGAGATGACAAGCCAGTGAGATATGGAGGGAGAGATGTTCCTGCTAAACTGAGTGAGCGGGGTTCTTGCTAAAACTGAATTTTACAAGGAAACGCACAGAGGGGCCCAGGAGAGCGTCCGGGGGCCTGATTAGTTTGGTCAAGCGAAGAATCTTTGTCAGAAACCTATATTCATATATATATATCACAATAATGAAATTACTACACTATTCTACTTCCAACACTGAAATGAAACTAAAGTTCTAAGAAATTAATGCCTTCTGTTGGAAGAATTTTCTTTTAGCATGATACGTTTAAGCGACATGTAAGTCTTAACAACAAAATGTCTTCAGTACGTCTTAATTTTAAACTTATTCTATTTCGGTTGTTTTTATTTTCCTGTAGTCACAAAGAATTGAGGACAAAGATAATACTATATTCTACGTTTTGTTTGTTTTTTTCCCAGATTGGGGGATCTTATACTTCAGGAAACAAAATAAAATTTTCTCTTAGTAGTTTTAATATGCTTTCCCTTACAAGTCTTCAGGTAAAGTCTGAAAAAGTCTCCGTAGAAAATAATAAAGCCAAAAGCATTTTACACATATGGAAGTTTCCATAAAAAATACCGGAGTCAATTTGATTCGAGATATTGAGGGTGCAAGGGGAGAAAACATCTGGAGTGTAAATTATGCTGGAGAAAAGTTATACTGGAGAAAATTCTGGTTTTCCCCCCAAATATATGAAAATAAAATAAAGACCTATGATACGGAATTGGGAAGAATTCCAGGAATGAATGGAGGCTGTTCCCACATTCCTTTGTAGAGCATTGCTTTTCACGTAGTAGGTACTTAAAGCATGTTTACTGAATGCATCAATCATCCCTGAGAACACCTGGAATCGGTTAGCCTAATAACGTTCCCCTGGAACGCACAGCGCGTGTTCCAGAGCTGGAGATCTGTCTGCAGCACATCGGAACAGCACAGCCACTTCATTCCCTCTGTCTCACTAACCTTCGCCTTCGGTCCTGGCTTCCCAGTGAATGTCTTCAGCCGGGCCGACGATCTGACCGCTGACGGCTCCGTGTCACAGGAGAGGCCGACGCAGTGGTCCAGGCCCCCGGCAACTGCTCGCGGCCTCGCCTGTCGCTGGCCTGCGCGATCCGTTCTGGAGTCTGGATTTCAAAATATCTGCCAGCGATAAATTGACAGTATGACGGGCCTTTGGATTTTTCCTTCTTAAGTTATACTTTTTATATACACTAGTTGTATTTTTTAAAGAATTTTTACTCTTCTCAAAATGTCTCCTAAATGAAATTATTTGATGCAAGATAGAAGTAATGACGAGATGGTTATATTTATTCTATTTTATTTTCGCTCTTGTTTTTCCTCAGGAATAGTTCCTAATGTAGTTACGTATGAATTATCGTGCTGAAATTTTAATTAGGGTGTCTGCATACATCATGCGTCTCCCCTGATTTCCTCCATTTATTAATTGGAGACAGTCTACAGTTTGGGGTAGAAAACCAGACAACAAAAAACTGTTCTGAATTCTAGCACTTTTCTATAAAAGCTGTGGCTTGGGCAAGTCACCAGACCTCCCCAAGTTTTTGTTTCTTTATTTTTATAATGAGAATAACATGATTAAATGAGGCATCGTGTCCAGCAGACTTCGAAGATCTACAGAGACCAGTTTCACTCTGCAGCTTCTCGCTTCTAACTGGGAGAACGCCGCTGCTCTTGATTTTGTCACCAGTTTACCACCGCTCAGTTCTCACGAATCACTCCATTGGCTCTCCAGTTCAGCAGATCTGGTGTCACGGACTACGTGTCCCAGTGAGCAGAATCCGAGGCACGCACGCAAGGGCAGATGCTGCCTCGGGGGAGTCCAAAACTGGAGCGAGACGGAGTGCCAAAGGGAGCGGGACTGAGACACACGTGAAGCCATGAAGCGACACGTCCCTGTACTGGCCACTGTCCCACGACGGGCTGTGAAGACTCGTGTGTTGCTTGGCATGTGGGACGTTCCTGGACGGGCTGCACAGACGCGCCACGTCCTAGCAATTCACGGGCAGCGGGGTCAAGGGGACTTGTCTGCGTGACTCAAGTGAGTCTGACCCACGGGAAGGCAACAGCCCGGCCAACTTCCAGGCTGAGTATCTGGCTTCTTCAAGGCCCTTTAGAAGCCGATGTCACGGCCTACGGTGGTGTAGTATTTCCTCTTGTTTGGGAGTGGTGACAGGGACTGGTTGACTGGGTGACAGGTGACCTTGAAGGGGAGAGGGTCCAGCACCCCAAAAGCAAAATCTGATGGATCCCAGGGAGGCCCAGCATGTCTCCAAGAATGTGCATATGAATCAAAGGAACCGCTCCATTAAAACTTACTGTATTCTACTTAAAGAAATTTTCTCTACTTTACAATTTGATGTGAAACTCAAGAGAGATCCAAGATCACGTGTTCATAACTTGTCGGACAGGTCCCTCTGAGGGGCAGGGAACACGGCCGTCCACCACTGGCTTCCTCGCGGGATGCTTTTGCGTCGGCTCCACAGTTCCTGCCGAGCGCTCAGGCTACAAATTCATTCCCTTTTCCTCCCACCAATACTACAAGTTAAAAACGATGATCCGCAGACACAGTGCAGCCTGGGAAAGCAGCAGTGGGCATGTCCCCCTCCAAGCGGACTCAGCTAAGTGTGCCCGTGGTTTGGGGAGTAATTTGCTGATTTGCATTTTCATATCTTCACAGCAGCACGGCTATGTCCTTCCTTAGACTGAGGAAGACTGTGCCTTTGTCCGTGGCTGTATCAGTAGGTGGCACTTCAGTGACAACTTCCTTCTACTGTGTTTTGTGGGAATTTTTTGTAGTTTCCATAAAAAGACAAGGGAAATCGATGTATTTTTTTCTTCTTCATTTTATAATGTGCTAGCTCAAAGACGGGCAGGAGGTAGTATTTGTTAAAGATAACAAGTATTGTGATAGAAAGAGAATAAATCGGTTATTGACACCGAGAGAAAGATGCAAATCCCGGTTCTATGACTAAGCAGTGGCGTGACTGTTAGCACGCTCCCTGGCCCTCCTGAATTTTTGGGTTCTCATCTGCAAGAGAGAGGAATACCTCCCTTATGAATAACTATAAACAAGAATTAAAGGTTGCCAATTGCTTAGCACACAGTAAGCTGTCTCTGCACGGCACTTCATATTGGAACTAGAAATCGCAGAGCTAGGATATGCAATTCTCTCATCTTTCAGCTGGGAAACTGAATCTGGCAAAGGTAAATGACAATCCCCCACTCGTATGACTACTTAGCGACAAAGACTACATTGTATGTTTCACTTCCGTTAACAAAATCTAGTGTCATTTTTATTCTGAAACGATTCCAACGTTATTATGAGTAATACCAAGATCATATTTCTGGCCTGGATGACTACTGTTTTGCTCATTGTGATAAAAGCAAATGTTGGTAACCTTACTTTATATTGGGGATTTACATTAGAACTTTCTTTTGTGTAGAGAAAAATTCTGTACAAAAGCAAGTACATTAGCTAAGCCTGACTTATTTAAGGGCCAAACAGCTGAGTTCAAACGACTTGATTTCCTGGGTGCACGCCCTGGGCTTTACCCCAGCGATCGAGGGAAGCGTATTTAAACGTGACTTCGCGGTACTCGGCTGGCACGTTACCGAATGTACTGCATTGTGCGCCTGCGCAGTTTCCTCTCTGCGCGGCCGGAGCCGGCCTGCTCCGCAAATGCCACGGTTTCAGCGGTGCCTTTGGTTCCACGATGTAATTGTCTCACTGTTCACATACCCATTTCATTTTATACCCTGATCATTTTGAAATAAAATGTCATTCCTTCCGTTCCTTGTGTAAATGTATATTTACATAATGTCCAAAATAATCAAGATGAAATGGTGCTGAGTATAAAAGTCCTTTCACGTTCAGAGGAAACGGTTTTGTAAAATGAAGGTCTACAGTAGAAAGTGTGGCTCTTTGCGTGCGATGGCTTAATGGCTTTCTTAAAAAGACTATGACACGATCGTTTTTGTTAAAAACGACCCTGCGAAACTAACTTCGCTACTGAAAAAAAAACAGGAGTGGTTCCAAGGCACAGATCTTACGGTGACTGAAGCTTTTTGGCATAATGTTTCTGTGGGTGGTAAAATACTTACAGTAGAATTCTGACAGTCACTGGTGTATTTTCTGACACTAATGGGACACTGTAATTTTGAGTAAGTCACTCAAACTTTCTGAGCCTCTAATTCCTTTGCTCTGTAATCACGAACCTTAATTGGTGCCTAAGAGTAAGGAGATAATTAAGCTTCTGCCACCCTAGGAAGAAAGCTGCGTTAAATTTATTTTTCATTTTTGTTCCTGCTCTATCGGTTACGTTTTGTTTGGCCACTAACTTCAAAATCTTCACAGTATCCCCTTTACCCAGTTCTTCAAACCATGACGCAGGTCTCACGATTATTCCTCTACTAGCCACTACTCTCTCTTTTCCCTTTAAAAGCTAATTTTCTTGTTTTCTTGCCCTTGATATAGCCATCTATGAGAAGAGAACACCAGAAACATGGCACCTTGGTTACTGCGCCAGGTGTAGGAGTACAGACAGGTAAAGTGAAGTCAAAAGCACAATCACAGGAATTTTCAGTTTCCAGTCTAGCACAGAAGGAGCTTGGAACTTGTCACTCTGTCCTAACAAGGAAAAAGATGAAAAAAAACTGAAAAACCAACAATTCTTAGATCTGGTAGAGGGGTGAGGCCACGGGGCCAAATGCCGCTTCTGTGACTGAAGAGGCGGACAGGAGAAAAGAGAGAACGCGAGTTGGCAGAGCAGAAACCCTCTGAGCCAAAACGTTAACTGGGAAAACATTTAGTGGACTGAGGTGCAACATTATTTCAAACCATGGTTGAAATGCAACTACAGATAGCTACAGAAACAAGAGTTCCATAAAAACCACCAGCACATTCTGTGAGAATCAACTGCCTACATAGAATTTACTATAAGTATTTAATTTTTAATACTTATAGTAAATCGTACAGTATTAATAAAATGATTAAAACTGCAGACTAGAAATAATCCGAATGGACATTAACTGTTAACATATAAATGTTTTCATGCAAGCACATAATATAATTCTACATAGCAATGACGGTTAAAACTCATAAAATTGAGCAAAAGAATCCAGAAACAAAAGAGTGTATACTGTATGATTTTATTTACATAATTTTTTTTTTTTTTTTAAAGAGAGGAAAAAGTAAACTAGTGTTAAAATAATGGTTCCCTTTTGGGGGGTCAGTTGCTCAGAGGGGTCCTGATGGAGATTTCTGAGTGTCAGTAATGTCCTATTTCTTGATATGGGTGATAGTTACATAGATGTATTTATTTGTAAAATGTCAAGATTTCTATGTTTTACTATGTATGTGTATGTTATATACATTATCTTAAAATTTTTTTTAAATTAGAAGGTTTGAGTAATACAAATAAAAAGCTTGAGCTAATGTGTATTTATAACGCTGTATCCAACAGTTGTAGAATATGTATGTATTTTTTAAAAAAGCACTTATAACAGCCAACTTCCAAAATGTCCTCCAATGAGCCTTAGATATTCACGCCCTTATGTAGTTCCTCCCATGTGTAATACGGCTGTCATACATAACCAATAAAATATTACGGAAGAAACAAATTCAAACTTTAGCAGTTTCTTGCTAATATCCTTTTCTATTCCAGGATCCCATCTAGGACTACCAGAAAATTTATTTTAAATTAATCGCTGCTATCACTGGGCTCTTAGTTCTTTTAATAAAACACTGTCCTCAGGCCAACTTCTAGGCATGAGGAAACTGGTCTGGCTTTATACAGATTATACTGAGACGTGGCATCTGAATCCTCTTTGTGATTTTCTTGCTTTATGGTCAGACTAAAAATCCATTCCTTTTAGATTTTACCTAATTTTCCCAGAAGACCACAAATTGGTTTAAAGGTGTTAGGATGCACCTAAAGCTACTGAACTTGACAGTTAAACCTGAAGTCAGAGAATGCACCGGAAAAGCCACTTCCACTGACCTCTGAAGCCACTCTGCTCTCTTTCCTCCCGTCGTTGCTCTTGGACAGATGTCTTAAGTACGAGCGTAACTTTTGTTGCTCTTGGATTTTTTGATGAATAATGTCAGATGCACATGAATATCTAATATCATGGACTGAGTACTAAAACTAAGAACCAGGAAAATCTGAAAACGGCCTTGGCACAGGGAATCAGGACCCGTCTAGATGCCTGCGCCCAGCAGTGGGGAGCTGCAGCCCTCATCCTGACACTCGTGATGTGTTCAACGGCCCTCGGCAAAACAGACTGACCCAACTGTGCAGTTAGTTTTTAGTACTGATCCAATTCACCTGTGGTCATGTAGCCAGTGCTTGGGAAAACATTTCCCTGGGGATGGGAGTTCAGGGTCATAGAATATTTAAAAACAAAAATGATGAATTTCCATAGGCTTTTGTTCCAACAGTCTTGATATTGAACTAATTTTGATTCTAACAGCTGTTTTGGAATATAACAGAAAGTATGCTATGCGAGTATTAAAATGGCTGGTGAGACATAAGGTTTATTCTGCTCATTCATTCAAATATATGCTGTGCCATTACGGCCGCCACCGTATTAAGCGTCGGGGATATAATGAATGAATCGCCACAAGAAAAAAAACACAGACTATCTGCCCACATGCAGCTTGTTTTCTGGTGAGGGGGCGTCTATGGTCAAACAGAGATGCACTTAGCATCTGTGTGTCTCAGAAGAGCATCGAAGAACTTTGAGAAGGCATGGCTGAACTTCTTGATTGAAATCTAAGTAATTATGCTCATTCCTAGTATATTAAGGTTTCATTTAAAAACGTATTGTGAATTCAATACCCTTGTATATATTTTATTCTTTTTCTAGCCATTCATACTTTAAACATTTATGAAAACTTTTCTTGTGACAATGAGCTTCTTTGTAGTCTTATTACCTTAACTGTCATTAATTTTCAAAGGATGCTTCATACTTAGAGTGTAGGAGAGTTTAATGAGCAAGTCAGCGTTTACCCTATAGCACATATTATATTCTGGTAGCACATCTTTCTAAACTTTAAAACACAATGAGACAATATTAGGCGACATTACAGGTCACACAGCAGATAATCAGATAATTAAACACGTTCAGCAGTCAAAACCAAATCAAGGCAAATCTTGCATACCTGTGCTGACTATGTAATTTTGGTGCGCTATTTTAGATTCCTCCATTGATTAAAAAAAAAAAAAAAGGTATTTTTAAAAGCATTGTGGGGCTGGATTACAAGTTGAGTATGTTTTTGAAGAGTGTGTTTTTTCAATTTATAGAATATTGTTAATGAAAAACTGTGGCTGATGGATTAATAGTATAAATATACTATTTTGGAAATGGCTGAACCCAGAATAACTAATAAGTGAGAGTACAGCAATTTCAAAAATGCAGAGTTTTTATAATGATTTTTAAAAATGTGTAAATTATTTAATACCGCTTCCCATGAACGGTTCTTAATTTCATCCCTCTTAAAAATTGTAGACTCAGTGCGGAAAATGACAAATGGCATTTTATTTCTTCGATATTATTTTTAAGAAGTCGAAATGATATAAATGAGAAAGTTACATGTTAGTAGCACATTTAAAAGACCAGAGATCTCAGAACTTAGTGTCCTAAAATACTCGGGATTTAATATAAAAAAAACGAAAAGACATTGATAGAGAACCCAGAGATTTATACAGAGGCAAAGTATTCATATTCTCGCACAGCAGCATTACATCGATCTGCTCACATACTCTATATCCACACAGACCTCCGGAGCTCGAGCACGTCAACAATGCTTGGAAAGGATTTAACATCTTCGTGTGAAAACAACCGATCAGCATGTAATCACAGAAATCGAATACTTTAATTAATGCATTTCTGACTCAAAAACAAGTGATTTTAACAGGCTGGTGTTCTTGGCCTTGTCCCTTGAGTTTTACAGAATCACAGGTGAGCTGAGGCGTGAGTGGAGGGAATACTAAGCCCTGAGAACAAACACGAATAAACATGAGGGCCACACGCAGCACCCGAATGTATTACTCTAAGGTCATCCTTTTCAACATTGCCTCCAGACTGGTCCCAGCAGACTTGCCTTCTTCGTCAGCGTGACTTCAGTCACCACCCCAGAAGTCTGACTCCATCTCCACTCTGCTCAGTCTCCACTGCCTGTTGCCAGGCGTGCTCCCCACTGTCCTCGCAGGCCAGAGATCTACCTTTTTCCACTGAGCACGCTGGCGGTGTGAACTGGCCCACGCTGACGGGTCATCGCTCACATGATTAACTCTGCTGCAAATGTGAAATGAAGCTGGATCTCCCCCTCCGCTCACCCTGCCTTCCTCAGAAACCTAAGCAAATGACACTCGGACCTCTCTCCTTCCTCTTCGTGTCCTACTCATCTAGGCCTAGAGCACAGCTCAGATCCACACACCGGCCTGTTCTACAGTTGCCCCCGGATCGCTGCCATTTTTTCAGTTCAGAAACCACGCTGGCTGATGAATGCAAATCTCCCCCCACGGACGCCGTGCCCGCCCGCTGGGTGAGATGCCGCTGCGCACAGTCAGGCGCCGCTGCCACGTGGGAGCACTGCGTGGCGACACGGAGCAGAGCAGCTCCGCGGGGCCCTCTCTGCGGTCCGCGTGCCACCGCTGCAGGGCACCTGTCCTTTCTCCTCTGACCAGGCGGCAAATCGGGTGGCATAACTCCCTAATTCATTCTGAGGCTATCTGCAGCTCTCCTCTTAACCCTGAAACGAAAATTTTACCTTCGCTTTTCTGTTTGTCCTCCAGTCTCAGGGGAGAGTAAGTGTTTGGGGGTTTTTTTTGTTTTGTTTTGTTTTTTCATCTTAACGATGCTACTTATGCTCAGTCACTTGTCTCCTTTGCCTTCGCAAATGTGTCCCCAAAACTGTCAAATTCTTGTTATGTGTTACTCCTCAATCTAAAAATAGTCTCACGTTCTCATCTTAAAAAATTACTTCTTCTTTCCATGTGTTTCTAGGCATAGCATCTCGGGGCGGGGCATAGTATCATCGTCCTAGCTCCCACTCACTCCTCAAGCTTTTAAAACACGGTTTCTATATCCTGTTAACACTATCTCTTCATAGTCACCAGTGACAGGGCAAATCACCAAAGCCACTGGCCTTTATTTTCTTTCATTCTTCATTATCTTTCTTTAGCAGCTAATATTGTCCAGCACCCAGTGCTTTGCAGAATCTTATTCAGCCCTCAGTCATTCATTTAACAACTTTTGTTGAGGCCCAGCGTGTGGCTGACCTGGTCCAGGGGCTGTGGTCACACAGCAAGCATGACAGATCCCAAATCTGCCTTCACGGAGCAGATATTGGTTCCAGAGACAACGAGTTACAATTTCCACCTTCTTATTTGTTTCAGCCCAGAGACAGTGACACAGCCACCTGGTGCCTGGCCCCTCAGAGGTGTGGGTTCACTCCACGGGGCTCGTCTTCAGGATTCCTGAGGAACCAGCGTCACTGGACAGCACCTCTCCTTAGAAGCTGTGGGCCTCAGCCCCATGGGAACCCTGCTCTAATGACCAGTCATTCCCGTTTGTTCCATTAGCCCTACTGATGAAGGCTGCTGCTTGAAATTACTAGCGCTGTGAAATTTCCATTTTGTTTGCGCTTTGCCTCCGTGGTCCTCCAGTACTAATTTAACCAATTTCCTATATTAAAGTCACTCAATTAAAATAGCTGGTGTAATCACTTTTCCTGACCAGACCCTGACTGATACATTTCCTTATTTTCCTTCTTACTCCAAACATTTAGCTGAAAACATTTCATGGGCCTTTGTTCAACTGAATCCTTAAGAGATTCTTGTTTTATATTGTTTTTACTCCAGTAAAAACTCACTTCGAACCAACTAAACAAGGATATGAGAGCCTGAAATGTTCAAGACACTGCGCTAGATTGAAATTATGTCCTCTTTTTACCTATTTCGCATAGGTAGTTCAATTTTCTCACACGCTGGCATAGCAAAAACGGGCTCGATTATCACCATTATCTTCGTGCCGATGTGCCTTCGAATCCATTGCTTTCTCTACCTCCTTCCTCCATGCCTCCTATGGACTGGGCCGTTTGCAGGAGGAGGGAAAGGGATGGAGAATTGGTAGGAGACGGCTAACTTGTGAAAACGAAGCAACAGCAGTTCCGAAATTGGACGAGGCACATTTGCAGGCCCAGAAGGTAAAAGGAAAGGAGGTTAAAACTGAGAAGTCGGCAACGTTACAAAGAAGGAACACTGGCACTCCCTAGAAGCTTCGAAAATCCAATGCCAGTTTAAAGGCAGTGAGTACACTGGGCCTTTTTGGAAGTAGAGAAGACACATATCACACCCTTTGTTTGAGATGAATGAATTCTCGAGCTGCTAGATTTCAATGAACTGAAAGATACATTATTTGTGGAATGCGTTTAAGAATTCCTAGGAGTGCTGGGTCAACAGGATCTGGCATAATTTATTATATTCCAGCTGACAGACCGAAGAATAAAGACAATTCTGCGTAACGGTCTCATGAAAAAGGAAGTCATGTGTAAAAGAAATTGGATCTTATTTTTTCCTGATCTCTAGCCAAACATTCTTTTCTTTAGAGGTGAACTTTTCTTCCAGCAAAGAAATGCGCTCGCCAGGAATGTGGAGGTGAGCTATCTTATGCCAGGCCAAACTGGGAATGAATTATAAAGTGAAACTTGTATTTTTTTTGGGAAACCAGGTCGACTAAAGATCTGATGCAAAACATTAAAAGAAACGATTCAGGAAGATCTGGATTCTAACTTAATCTCAGAGGGAATTCAAGAATTTTGTGGTTTCCTTCTTTTTGTGAATCAAAATTGATAGCTCTTTATTTGTAGAAAAAAATAATGTTTTTCTGAAGTTTGTATATGTTTTGTGGGGCTTTTAAGTCATTATTTCATTTAAACGGCAGCAGACGGTACATTTAGTTTATGACAGTTCTGTGTGTCAGGTGGAACAATGCTGCCATTTGAATGTTTCTGTAGCATCATCGACAATTGTATCGGTGCATATCACAGGGAGAAAATTATCAAAGATGGCGATCAAGCACAATGGTGCTATTCATTGATGCCAGCAGTAAAAATTACAGAAAAAAGATACATTCGTAATATGAATGCGGAACAATGCAAAGTAACTTCATGTTTTTTAAATGGAATGAATAAAGGAAAAAAATCTAGCTATGCTCAAAGAAGGATATAAGCACTGTCATTTGGTACTTGTTTATAACAGACATTCATTTGTGATTGGCCAGCATTAAATTCTCTTGAAACAAGTAAAGCATTTCTGGTAAGAGTATAAGCTAAGGCAGACAACATATTTTTAAAGTACTTAAAAACAAAGAATTTTACAGTATAATTTATAAAAATAAACAATGCAGTGTTGTTTGACTAACATAATGCGTGGAAAATAATTATTGCTCCCTTCCTCTACATTTTGTGAAGTGAGGATGCTAATATCGGTCTATTGTTAGACTACTTTTTATAAAATTGTTACACTACACTATGTTTCATTGCATCAAATTATTGTATAGATCTAGACTTTAATAAGAAAGAATGGGTGTTAGCTTATAAACCAATCTTTAGTATAAATTTTAGATTAATTTTTCAGCGTGCAAAGTTTGCATCTATATGACAGAAGACAAAAGCCCTATAGTATACTTACCTCAAAACCACATGCCAATCAACAATTTCTAAGTACTCTTTGTGCAAAGTAACACAAACACAGATGAAATGCCATTAGAACTGCTTCTTGATCTCAAGAATATTTGGATGTAGTAGAATTTTGTTTAAAATAATTATTGTTAAAAACTACAATGGCATACCTTGACTCCAAGAAGAGAAAATAAAAGTTGGATCATTTTCAGGGTTTCTTCCACTTGGTATTTTGGAAGGTTATGTTGGTTCTTCTGGTTAAAGAGTTTGTGATATTTGCGGTGAGAGTTTGAATAGAAAGGTACTAAGAAATTATAACAGAGATGGAAACCATTCATCAATGTTTACTCAAAAACACCATGTGCAAAATGTCGTAAAATCGAG
>NW_011888908.1:3364054-3367351 GCF_000151845.1 Pteropus vampyrus | reverse complement strand
GTACTCTTTGTGCAAAGTAACACAAACACAGATGAAATGCCATTAGAACTGCTTCTTGATCTCAAGAATATTTGGATGTAGTAGAATTTTGTTTAAAATAATTATTGTTAAAAACTACAATGGCATACCTTGACTCCAAGAAGAGAAAATAAAAGTTGGATCATTTTCAGGGTTTCTTCCACTTGGTATTTTGGAAGGTTATGTTGGTTCTTCTGGTTAAAGAGTTTGTGATATTTGAGGTGAGAGTTTGAATAGAAAGGTACTAAGAAATTATAACAGAGATGGAAACCATTCAGCAATGTTTACTCAAAAACACCATGTGCATAATGTCGTAAAATCGAGAATTAAATTATAGCTAATAACTAGTATGTACGGAAGTCGTCTAATAAATAGGAAAGTGGCACAAAAAGAAGCCGATTAACTAGTATAAGAATTCAGAGACTAACAAAAGTTTGTATTTCCTAAGAGAAACAGGAAAAGAGTGACAAGTGAGGGGTGTGGCTGGTAGGAGGACAAAGTCTAAGTGGCCCCTGCCTCCGACACTCAACACCCTTATGCGACCATCTCCCCTGATGGGCAGAATGCTCCAAAGGTGACTGGATATGTTAGAAAATGACACTGGCTTCCATCTCGGCCAGGTCTCTCCTGCTCTCTCCCTCGCTTGCCCTGTTGGGAGCTGCCCTGTGTAGCGGCAGGGGACTGAGGCCGCCTCCAATCGAAAGCCAGTGAGAATGTCAGGTGTCAGTCAACAGTTCACAGGAGGCTCAATCCTGCCAACAAGCACACGCGTGAGCTGGCACGTGGCTTCCCCTCCCAGCTGAGCCCTGAGAGACCTGAGCCCTGGTCGACGCCCTGATTGCAGGTTAGTGAGAGACATTAAGACAGAGGCATCCGGCTACATTACGCCCAGACTCCCGATCCAAAGAAACTGTGGGATAATAAACGTTAGTTGTTTTAAGCTGCTAAGTTTTGGAGTAATTTTGTCATATAACTATAAGTAACTACTGTAAGAGCCACGAAAAAGAGAAGAAAATTTCAGGTAAGCGGACTTTAGTAGAAGAAGAGAGATTAAAATGAATTCCTAGTGGAAGAAACAGCATAAGAAATGAACAGAGCTAGGATATGTCACGGTGTGTTTAAAAAACAGCAATTATTTGAATTTTTTGGAGTGAAATGTACATGGAGATTTTGTACAGGTTAGGATTTATAACAATATATTGAAGTTTCAATGTAGATGGTCTGGAAAGTCAGAGTTAGAATTATATTTTATCTAACTGAATTAGATACACGAGGGGAGCAAAGTGGAACTCAGAGTAATGTGTAAGATAAAGTAAAAGGGCGAGACTTACAAAATGTACCATTGAAAGACTATATAATAAGGCAGGAAAAAAGTAATAGAGAGTTTGAAATAAAGGAAGAGATTAAGATAAAGGAAGACTTGACAGGATTTTTTAAAAAAATCAACTGACTTTATTTGGGAGTCTTGAGGAAAGAGAAAGATGCCTATATGGATTAAAACTTGGAATACTAGGAAGATAGTGAAGCAACATGAGAAATACCGAATTCGGGAGGAGAAGCATAATTAGTTTTGTTTTTTGACCTTTCAAGGCGAGATAGCAATAACACACTGTGGTGACAAGTCAGTGGCTGGTGACCCTTTTAAGATAGAATGTGCATGCCGGGTTATATTAAAGGGTGTGTGAAAAGGTCCCAGTCAGAGTTTAGACAGAACTTGAAAAAGACCCACACTGAGGACCTGAATGAAAACAGATACAAGAGCCAGAGCGAAAAGGGCACGAGTAGGAAAAAGTGGTTGGTATGAACACAGACGCAGATAAGTCCTTACACAAACAGGACATCAAATCCAGGCGTTTTAGGCCCAAAACAATGTAATAAAAAATTTCTCAGCCATTCAAAAAGAAATTTCAGAAAAGCTGTCTTATAATCCCTACATTTTGAGAATCTGCATGTGGGCTTTTGCTAATTTTTATTGTGCCTTTCAAAACAAACCAATTATAATAAACATTAGTAGTGAACTAAGTTACTTGCCACATCCTTTTCTTTTTTTTAAAGGAAGTATCTTTGCAAGATAATTATGTAGATTTTAGAATTTTTCTTTGTGGTAAATGAACTTTAGAATGTCAGCTCTAGATTTATGCATTTACTGAAGAAATATGTATCTCCCACATTCTATACGCAAAGGTGCTGGGGCATCACAGTAAATAAGATAAATATAATTCTCACCCACAGGGAGCTTACATTTTGACAGTTTCTGATAAAATTATGATGCTTAACTATATTCACCTGTGAAGGGCACGCAACCAGCTGCAGGAAATACAGTGTCAGGGCTTATTCCCATATGAGAGCCACTTTAATGCCGTATTATTTGTGGGAGAAAAAGACCGTCGATTCTTTTAAATCCACTAGGCGTTATTCACCTGATGGCTGCTCCTCTGAGTTGCCCGTGTCCGTCCAGCACTTCCTATCCCACTGCTTACTTCACACGCTGATGGTTTTGGTTCTTCTTGGTACCACGAAGATATCACGTCCCACTCACAGGATTCCCTCCTCCCCACTTCCCCCCCCTGCAGTCCCTAGGACACAGGAATACTCAGCAGCACCCCTCTACGCATATGACTGATTAAGTTAAGAACAGCACCGTGATCGTGGTGGTCAGGAAGAGGCGAGAGCAGTCAGAGATGGAGCAGGCCAAACCAGGGCAGCCTGTAGCATTCCGGGTTAATTAAGAGCTGTCTAGGTTGTTACTGACGCCCTCGTACATGCGGAGTCGAGGCGTGATGGTGACCCCCCGGTCTAATCCCAGCTGAAATGTTCTCATCTGTATATGAGCGAAGCAAAGTCTGTCATATGTATGTTTAGTGACATATACGAGCATTTAAAATCATATGTAACACAAGGAAACACTTGATAAATATTGTTGAATGAGTAAATATGTGGGTTATAGTTATGTCCAATTTTTCGAAAAGTTATGTGTATCACTGTCTTTTCTTTTTCTCATGCACACACATGCACATTCACACACACACAACCCACAGATACAGTTTAATGTTCAGAGATAACACAGTGTAAATATATAAGAAGGAAGATATTTTCTTGTCTTATATTTTAGAAGAATATTTCCTCTCATGGTGAATTCTATATTTGTATTACTAAACAGCACAGTGGTACTTCTTTTTAGTGAAAATTTTCACAAAACTTTCTCTTTTAAAAGACAGTCTGGAAAAAGCAAAGTATCTTGGGAGGCTCACAGTATGAAGTGCTTTTTCAGAAAATGAC
>NW_011888908.1:3360834-3364004 GCF_000151845.1 Pteropus vampyrus | reverse complement strand
CCCCCCGGTCTAATCCCAGCTGAAATGTTCTCATCTGTATATGAGCGAAGCAAAGTCTGTCATATGTATGTTTAGTGACATATACGAGCATTTAAAATCATATGTAACACAAGGAAACACTTGATAAATATTGCTGAATGAGTAAATATGTGGGTTATAGTTATGTCCAATTTTTCGAAAAGTTATGTGTATCACTGTCTTTTCTTTTTCTCATGCACACACATGCACATTCACACACACACAACCCACAGATACAGTTTAATGTTCAGAGATAACACAGTGTAAATATATAAGAAGGAAGATATTTTCTTGTCTTATATTTTAGAAGAATATTTCCTCTCATGGTGAATTCTATATTTGTATTACTAAACAGCACAGTGGTACTTCTTTTTAGTGAAAATTTTCACAAAACTTTCTCTTTTAAAAGACAGTCTGGAAAAAGCAAAGTATCTTGGGAGGCTCACAGTATGAAGTGCTTTTTCAGAAAATGACGTGTCCAGAATTATGAATTTTACCCCCGCTCAAGAGTATGTTATAATCCCCCCAACGAAGAGTTTTCAACTCTTACTTGTCTTGAAAGGAAGAGACATTATATTAATGAATTGCCATGGACTGTATGTTTGCTCTTAGATTCATACGATGAAACCTTAATTCCCAACGTGATCTTATTTGGGGACGGGACCATTGGGAGGTAATTAGCTTAGACGAGGTCATGAGGGTGGCTGCCCATAAAGAAGAAGAAGAGACCAGAGCTCTCCGCTCCTTCCTCTCTGCCATGTGAAGACACAGCAAGGCGTTTACCTGCAAGCTGGGAGGACCTCGCCAGCAGGGGACCTGCGTGCGGGTACTTTGGCCATGGACCTCCCGGCCCCGAGAACTGTAAGAAATAAAAGCTAAGCCACCCAGTCTGTGGTATTTCGCGTTAGAAACCCAAGCTGACTAAGACAACGGTGTGTTCTATTTACTTAAATATATCCCAACATTATGGTTGGTTGGATGATACATAAGTACACATTTATGCTACTCCAGATTATGTATTTGTAAAAGAGGTCAAATGGAATTTTGCTGTTTGGAACATACATCTTTTTCTTGTGAAGGTCAGTATAACTATATATTTGCGGTGATCCAGTAGTTTTTCCATGGAGCTTGGTGATATTTAAAAACTCCTTTAATATAATAAACATAATGTAACATTTCCTTAATGATAACTATACTGTAATTATTTGAATGAGCAAAACGAATTGATATTTAATGTACTTAATGATAATTTACCATATGATATTTTGTTTATTTTTTAGAATACCTTATGAGAACTTTAAGACATGAGATTGAGAATAGCTGAATGATACTGATAAAAATCCCCAAGAATTGATATTTTCTTCTCTTTTTTGGGAATTCTTTAAGAATCTTACATGAAAATGCAGGTGAATAGCGAGAAAAGGATTTTATTAAACTAGTGATTTCTTTCTCTTTGCAAATATACAATTACAGAAAGTGTGAATTCCTATTTCTAAAAATGTATAGAAAAAGAAGAGATCATATTTTAATGTCACTTATCCAAGTACAGGATTACTTTTCCTGTGTATGTGTAGTGGAGACACTCGGCTTTGATTTTCATGTCAAATATTTTAGCTTAATTCATACTTCCTTATATTAGACCACACTGAGCTAAAAAGCTCTATAAACTTAATTAACGCAATCACTGCTTTTAAGAAACTTATGCCCTGAAATGATTTAATGGGCTTTGTTTTATCTGAGTCTAGTTAACGTGTGTTGTGATCTCTGTTGTCTGGTTAACTTGGTTCGTTAAAAAGTGATATACGAGAATAGGTCCTAAGTTTCTTTCACATACGGACCGATTCCCTTTATTCAACTCTTTAGCTCTAAACCACAACTCGACCACCGTCAGCAAGGCCAACAGTTAACCAATCAGCGAACAGAGTCTTACTGAAGACTCACTGCCATGTGTCCAGAATTTTGGAAGCTTCCATAGGCCTGAACACAATACGCTTCCTAATGAATACATGCCAGGAGGGACAAAGAAGGCCAGGGGTAAAGCAAAAGAGTCGATTGAGGAGGATTAATAACGTCACTACAACTGGCATAAACGTTCAAGTCCATGAGTTAGAAATTCCATCTTTCTTAAATGACAGATCATCATCTTTTACAGGTAATTCTACCCAAGTGGTAAACATCTGCACTATAATGATCAGCACTAAATGAAGCAGAGCACTGGAAAATTTCTAGAAAATTGGGAAATGGGTGGAATTGGTTTGATTAGGAAATTTTTTTTCCATTCCCACTCTGCTTTTTCTCCATGTACGTGAGAACTGCTATAGTTAAAATCTTAGATAATGACAACATTATTAATGTTTATTCTCGCTGCTGCCATCCACAATACATTTCTGAAAAAATTAACAGTGACGATAGGAAAAAACCTATGAGCTCCTCTTTCTCTCTCTCTCCGGCTCATAAGTAATCACCTTTCCCCATCTGAAACAAATTAACTCCTAGGGAGGAGATGTTCCAAGAGCTTTCACATACTCGTTTCCAAGGAAACAGCTTCTTTTGTCCATTCGAGTCCTGCAGTTCAGACAGTAGACTGCTTAGTCTAGAGAAGCCAACACGTTTACATGTGCTTTAGTGTTAAAATCGAACTAATGATCGCACGGCCATCAGTACTGGATCACCATTTCTTTGTAAGTCTCGGTCTACTGTGGGGGGTTGTGGCAAATGCTATAGGTGGAGTTTCAAAACGCTGTTACTATGTTGGGTTTACTCAAGAAATGGCTTCAAGAGGGACGTCTCAACCATCCTTCAGTCTTGTGGAGCCCTCTACTGGAAAGCTCTGTGTAGCAAACTCAGAAGGGTCTTCTGATTTTCAAAATGCATCCAAGTGTGAATTATTATGTTGGTAAATATTTTTTAACTCTTTCTTATGAATTATCTGCATTTCAACTGTTTCAAGTTACCCTATCTAAATAGTTTCTCTTAACTTGTTTGCTGTTTTATCCTGTTTGGAGAAAACAGTGTTGTTAAAGATACTCGATCTAAATACTTCCATGTTGACATAAACCATCATCCTAATTTAATCTTTTCAACTTGAAGAACTGAGTCAGCTCTTTTAAACTGAGAAGGCTTCAAAAAGCGCAAAATTCAAACTCTTTTTG
>NW_011888908.1:3353841-3360784 GCF_000151845.1 Pteropus vampyrus | reverse complement strand
TTCAAAAAGCGCAAAATTCAAACTCTTTTTGTGTTTCGTTGTTGTTAATTATTCTGAGTGATACTTTTAAAAGTCTTATATCAATGCCATATTTTTAAATAAATAAAAAGATACAATACAAAGAAAAATAATAGTATCTGCAATGTGACATGATGAAACCTCAAGCATTACAAGCTCAGAAATGTACGGCATTGGGCAAGGGAAATTACAATAGTCATCGTGCAAAGAACAGTGCCAAAGGAAAGTGTAAAATTCAGTGTAAAGTCAAACAGGAGTAATTTCTCACACGTGAAAATTTTAGAAAGACAACATTAGAAAATGTGTCATTAGGGGCACGTTACCATAGGTGACCCCATATTAACTATGTAGTCAAAATAAACTGTAATGACATATGATGTGATACATATTATATTTAAATCATATCCATATAAGAATACAGGTTATGAACTGCTGTTCCTAATAATTCATGGTTTGATTTTTTCCAGTTAAAATTAACCTAAGTATCCACTAGAAAAGTTTTAGAATACAGGAAGCATTCTGTAAATGTTTCACTGTGTTGAGAAGGTCAGTATCCCATTGACTTTGAACTGTCCTCTCTATATGAGCACAAGTAGAGTCTGTCACTGGTAGGAGCAATGCTAGGATCCACCCCTCTAGGTTGAGTAAGAAACATTAAATTAAGGTATTCATATAATGAATGGTCCCGAACCAGGAAGCTTTTGAGAGTTTTAATAGATTATGCCCTGGCAATAGCACAGATTGAAACTGTCGTGGGTCACTTGGGGCCTGTCATCACACAATATGTGACCTATGTAAGTCTGCTGCATGAAGTCTTGGTTATTTGGCGCTGATACAGATATGCCTGAAAGATAATATTGGAAATAATAATTGTCCCAGGTTTAAAAATATTTTTGTAATTTTGCATTCGATGGTTTATCTTCAAGCCAGATAGCTAGGGGGACTATATATTTTGAAATCTGACCATATCGATAGGCTATAATAATTCTGTTTAATGTTATATAGCACTGATGTTTACCCAAAGTATGCTTCATTAGAATTTAGAGAATATTTTATGTTAAGAACATTGCTTTGAGGTCAGACATGCTGGATTTGAATTCTGTCTCCATGATCTATTGTTTGGCATTTAGGGTTAATTTTCTTAATGTGTAGAGATACTTATGTTTAACATTTGTTATGAGGTTTGAATGAAATAATATGTGTAAATAATAAAAAAAAAATGCAGGATGTATCACAAGGACTCCAAATACCAAAGTTATTATTTATTAATGGAGTGACTCTTATTCATTAGTTTTCCAATAGTTTTCATATGCATGGTTTGATATTTCCTTATGACCCTAGTTTATATTATTCATTTATACTTTGTTAAGTGGGGCACTAACGTTCACAGAGCTCAATGATGTACCCAACCTGGGGCCATATCGTGAGATGTAAAATTCGCTGGCAGCAATCTCAGGAAAGGAAGAGGGTGGAAGGTGAGTCAGCTAACTCGGGCAGATGCGCAACGACACCAGAATCCTTTCAGAAGTATTTGACTATTTAAATGCATCTCTGAAGAGGGACTACAGCCTCTCTTTAAAAGAGGATGGAGATTTCTTAACTAATTCTTTCACCTGCATACTTGGACTAGAATTAGGGTTCCCTCCTCTGAGGTAGGTAAAGTAACACCTGCTCACCAAAAGTTCCATAAAACTCAGAAGAGTCTGCAGCCTGAAGGTTGAGGTGACACTGCTGAAGCTCTTAACTGGCACTTACATTTGTCAGGGAGCATCATGACCAAATGAATCTTCCGGTCCCCATACTGGCGTAGCCTTACGCTACTAGACAGAGTGCGAGCACCTCCAGCCTTCCCTGCATCCCCGTAACGGAAGTCCTCCAGCTGTCATCTTCCTTCTCCTCACCTGCATCTTTTCAGCATTAGATCACAGTGGCCGAGAGTATGCTCAGGTATCAGACTTTCCGGCTTGAAACACGGGTTTTACCTCTGACCTGCATCAGTTTGGTCGAACCGCTTAACCCTTTAATGCCTCTGTTCTCTTATTTGTACAAGAGGCAAAACAGAAGGTATCCCACGGGTTCTTATGACAATTTAAAGTGAGATAATATTACAAGTAAGATGCTAGGAAGTGTCTGAATCATAGAAAGGAAATAGAATACGAATTTTCATTATTACTGACACTCTTCCCACCTCCCAAGAATTTCTCGATATGATTCAACTACACCGAGCCAGATATAACTCAATTCCATGCTAACGAAACTCTCACATATTTTAAACCTTCAGTCTCCTGTTAAGGTAAAAGTCTGACTCTGATGAATTCTTTTTCCCCTGTAGAATCTCTAAATAAAGAATTACTTATGGTCAAAAATTCTATATTTTGCAGGCTAGGAAGAAGGAGTGTTAGCATTCTACTTCTTCACCTCCAAAGACATCATTCCATCCCGCTCGAATAACTATTTTTAAAATTTATGCTGTTATATTATTCCACCTTCCACCTCAATGCTATCATCCAGTGTCCTCGTGGTCAGACAGTGTTTGTTTACTGCACCTGGCTCACAGTCTTCTCTCACCCACAAACCCCACTATCATCCTAGATGACTTCAAAGTCTGTGCTGACCTATCCAATAACCTTTGATCGTAATGTGTTGTCACTAACGTCAATGACCCAAACCTCAACTCTACTGCAGCCAATCACACCCACAGTCATATCTTGAAACTGGCCATTACTTGGAATTGTCCAGCATCCCGAAATATATGTGCTAATGTTCCACTCTAACGTAACTTCACTTCCATCAGCTCCTTCCCATCTTTATGCTCACATAACTTCTACTCTGACCTCTTAGAGATATTTAGTTCATGGTTCTTCTCTTTTCTCTCATCTCCTGTCTCTGTCTCTGTCTCTGTCTCTCTCCCCATTACATGCACCACTAGATTGCTAACATCTCCCTGCCTTGTCTATTAGTCCTTCTATTCAAACTTGACAAAATCCTACACTTCCTGAAAACATTCTAACCCTAGATGAATCCATTTATTCTGCCTCTCTCTTACAGCCTGGCTGCCGAGAAATTCGAAGTAAACAATAATTTGCGTTGGCACCATGATAGGTTCACGGTCTTTAGTCTCTACTGGAAACCCAATGTTGTCTTACTGAAATTTCTTAAGTCCCCATGGAGATATAGCTTCCATTTCTCAAAATGGTCACTTCTAAATTTCTTTACTCTCATAAAAACTCTTTTGTATAATATTTCCACAAACGCAGTGAGCAGAAAGCCTTGCCTCTTAACTCAATGACTAAATAGAGGCTATCTGACAAAAATTCTTTCAATTTTTGTCCCTCCCTCACTAACGAACTCACCCACGTGGTAATAAATGACTTGAGTGAGAGATGAGCGTTTCAGACATTTACCTGCAGAGATGTGTCCTTTGTTGCTGATGTTCGATAACACCACTCTTCCTGTTCCCGACCGCAGGTGGCTGTGTCAGCGCTTCAACTCAACTTGGCGAATTAGCTCATCTCTTCTGGGAATTCGAAATTTGGTTTCAGAGATCACAGGCCGTCTTTGATGGTGTCTGAACTGCCACGTGGAACCTCGGTAGCCATGTGCGCCCACGGAAGAGCAGAGAGAGTGACACGGAGCCGACCCACCGGGGGAGGCGCAGGTGAGAGACTCACAGTCCTGGGCAGAGTGGCTTTGGATCTCGATGAGTTTCTGGTTCCTGCTCCCAGTCCCTAGTGAGATGAGGCTCCTGCTTTGGGGTCCCAGCTGATACCTGTCACCCTTGTATCCCACCCCCGTTATCAAACTACTTTGAATGGGCTGCAGTTACTTTCAACCGAAAAAATTTGCACTTGGGCAAGTATTCACATCCATCCATTCTCTTCCTCTGAAATTTCAATAAAATCACATTTTTGCGTCTTCTTGTTTCGTTCTGTTCCTGCGTCGTCGGTGAGCCCCTCTCTCCGCGCTCAGAATCCATCGAGCTCCACTCCTCTCCTTGGCCCTTGGTCACCAGCGTCATCTCCCCTAAGTCTGCAGCCTCATGTTCTCTTTCTTTCCACTTGGAACATAAACGCCTTCGCCATATCCCAGCCTTGAAGAACAACAACACATCTTTCTTCAACTCTTGCTTCTCTCAAACGTCACCATGTTGTCACAGTTACACTCATCAGAAAACCTTTGCTCCTCCGCTGCCAAACTTCTGGGAAAAGCAATCTCATCTCACGGGCTCCAATTATCTCTCTCCTGTTTATAGCTCAGTCACGGCAATGTGCTTTCCGCTGTTAATGCTCCCCAATGACAACTTTTAATACTTAACTTTTTCTCACATATTACAGCATTTAAATAAGCGAACGCCCTCTTTTCTTTTAAAACCAGCTCTCTCCTTTGTCCCTGACATACTTTGTACACGTTCCTCCTTGTGAAGCCAATCCTTATGTACCTTGACGCCACAAAGTTATAATTGTGGAACTCAGGCCTCTCTTCTAAGCTCACACCCATAAATACACACAGTCACACATACACACGTATGTGCATACAAATATGGCACATTTATATGCATACATAACTTTGGCATACAAATCAGAAATCTCAAAGTCATCGTCAAGCTGCAATTCCGAATTGATATAAATTCTTCTTAACTGGTCTCTCTCTCTCTTTACTGTCATTCTCCTCCAAGCCAGGATTTTAACTGTTGGCAGAATGGTCTTTACAAAATGAACATTTAATCACCTGTGCTGCTAACAGTAGTGGGTTTGGAACAGGAGAACAAATGAGGGCTCACGTACCACATGTCTAAATATTTAAAAGTGACAGGCAAATGTAACAAACTGTTAATTAAAATCAATAATATCCTTCTACTTTAAAAAAAAATATTTTTAAGAACAAAATCATAATATATCATAAAGTTACGTTTTATGCAACTGATGTTTGACAAATTATCAGATAACAGTAATTGTTACCACTCATGTCTAGAATTTCTGATGTTATGGTGATAATATCTGTATAAGTAATACAATAAGAGTATACATAATTTGGTAGCCAATACTTTTTAAATAAATTTTGTTTCTTGACTGCATTTTAGCAAAATCGCAAATTATATTCTTACCCAAATTTTCTCATAATTTGTATTCTGTTAATAATAATATCAAATTAGAAAGCTTTTCTTGAATTGCTGCAGCTCCTAAATAGGTTTTAATTAATGGCAATTTGGAGAAACTTTGCTGAGATAGTGGCAATTGGAACTGTCGATAAAAAAGGATTACTTAAATCAGAGAGGAGCAAATTTTACATGTAATATTCAAATCTAAAGTGGGGCTACACATGATCAATTATTATTATTGCAGTAAATATTACAAACCATTTTAATTTTATTATATAAATCAAGAGTGATCATATCGCCTTTTATGACTTCTCTTAAAGCAACATCTACATCCACACATAGTATAAGGACTTCAACGTCACTTTCTCTAGGAGACTGAGAAGTCAAAACGGAATAAAGGTGGGGAAACTGACCTGGCTTCACAGTTCTGCTTCAGGGGTTCCAGTGGTCGGGCCACTGGTGTCCAGGTGACCTGCAGGTCTACGCTAGGGCTCTGGAAATGGTCAGATCCAGCTACTTCCATTTGGAATGTAGAGCACAGCCTTAGAGAATTCAGACTAATGGATGGCTGTCGTGGAAAGGAGGCATCCTGTCGGTCAGGAACTCAGTCCTGGATTTACGAAGGACAGGAGTCGGCTTCAGGGAGGAGGACAGAGAAGCAAAAGCAGCGTAGGGAGGCCCATGATCACCACAAATGCTGACTGTCTCCTGCATGCCAGGGACTTACACGAGGGGCGGGGGTTTGGTCAGAACTCCAGACCTGAGTGGGAACCGTGCTGCTCGCCCAGAAGCGGGTCGCGGTGGGCAGAGCTGGGAGCTGAAGCATGCACACCCCGGTGACCTCGACCGGTAATACTGTCCCTGGACCTTGCTTGCAAGGAGGCAAATGGGTAGGGCGAGAGAGCTCAGCAGCTGTCTGAGAGTCCCTGGGTTCGGGGAGCAGGATCCCGCCTCGGGCTGTCAGATGCCCCCCGCCTCGGCCTGTTTCGTCTCTCCTGTTGTACTGGGCTGAGTACAGCGGGAAGGGCGTTGGGCAGCCCAGGTGTACGGAGCTGGGCACTGCGAAGTCCCTGGAAATGACGCAGAGGCCCTGTGAGCAGCCGTGTCAGAACTTCAGGCTGGGTCTGATTCTGAATTCTGAACCCTGTGCTTTCAGCACTTTAAAACATATCGGGCGTCATCTTTTTAACGGAACAGATATCTAAACGTACAGAGTAAAGTGCAGTGAACTATATTCCCACTAAATTCTTTCTCGGCAATTTTTATTATAAATGTGTGACACATTTCTACCGGCGCAGAGAGGGAGGACATTTCAGCATCAACATGTTAACACAGACTGTAAGCGAACAGTCATTTCAGGTTACCCTTCCGAAGTCCTGCACGCTAGGGCAGGAAGCTGTATGTCACTGCCTCTGTGTTCTCCGTGTAGAAAGGAAAATGAAGCACGTTGGGGTCAAGTAATTTGTCGAAGGTCACCTAGCAAGTCGGTGAAACTAGCACTCTTCCAATATGCTTTCCACCAGACCATGTTAGATCTAAAAGGTCATGGATACACACTTGTTTCCAAGTCTGAATTGCATTTTGGAGTGAGGAACCAGGTGACTAATGGAGAAATAGTGTTTGGATGCCATGTTGTTGAGCTTGGATGAAACAGCCCTGTTTAAGCCAGTGGCCGAACCTGAGGGAAGACGTAATGTCCCGAAGCCAAGTGCTGCCGCCTGTGTCAGGAGACGTGCAGCTTGGTGTCGGCACTGAGGATGGAAACATCTGTTACGACGGAGCTCCCCCGGCTCCAGGGAGATGCAGAAAGGGGGGCCTGACTGGAAC
>NW_011888908.1:3337985-3353791 GCF_000151845.1 Pteropus vampyrus | reverse complement strand
AGCAACATCTACATCCACACATAGTATAAGGACTTCAACGTCACTTTCTCTAGGAGACTGAGAAGTCAAAACGGAATAAAGGTGGGGAAACTGACCTGGCTTCACAGTTCTGCTTCAGGGGTTCCAGTGGTCGGGCCACTGGTGTCCAGGTGACCTGCAGGTCTACGCTAGGGCTCTGGAAATGGTCAGATCCAGCTACTTCCATTTGGAATGTAGAGCACAGCCTTAGAGAATTCAGACTAATGGATGGCTGTCGTGGAAAGGAGGCATCCTGTCGGTCAGGAACTCAGTCCTGGATTTACGAAGGACAGGAGTCGGCTTCAGGGAGGAGGACAGAGAAGCAAAAGCAGCGTAGGGAGGCCCATGATCACCACAAATGCTGACTGTCTCCTGCATGCCAGGGACTTACACGAGGGGCGGGGGTTTGGTCAGAACTCCAGACCTGAGTGGGAACCGTGCTGCTCGCCCAGAAGCGGGTCGCGGTGGGCAGAGCTGGGAGCTGAAGCATGCACACCCCGGTGACCTCGACCGGTAATACTGTCCCTGGACCTTGCTTGCAAGGAGGCAAATGGGTAGGGCGAGAGAGCTCAGCAGCTGTCTGAGAGTCCCTGGGTTCGGGGAGCAGGATCCCGCCTCGGGCTGTCAGATGCCCCCCGCCTCGGCCTGTTTCGTCTCTCCTGTTGTACTGGGCTGAGTACAGCGGGAAGGGCGTTGGGCAGCCCAGGTGTACGGAGCTGGGCACTGCGAAGTCCCTGGAAATGACGCAGAGGCCCTGTGAGCAGCCGTGTCAGAACTTCAGGCTGGGTCTGATTCTGAATTCTGAACCCTGTGCTTTCAGCACTTTAAAACATATCGGGCGTCATCTTTTTAACGGAACAGATATCTAAACGTACAGAGTAAAGTGCAGTGAACTATATTCCCACTAAATTCTTTCTCGGCAATTTTTATTATAAATGTGTGACACATTTCTACCGGCGCAGAGAGGGAGGACATTTCAGCATCAACATGTTAACACAGACTGTAAGCGAACAGTCATTTCAGGTTACCCTTCCGAAGTCCTGCACGCTAGGGCAGGAAGCTGTATGTCACTGCCTCTGTGTTCTCCGTGTAGAAAGGAAAATGAAGCACGTTGGGGTCAAGTAATTTGTCGAAGGTCACCTAGCAAGTCGGTGAAACTAGCACTCTTCCAATATGCTTTCCACCAGACCATGTTAGATCTAAAAGGTCATGGATACACACTTGTTTCCAAGTCTGAATTGCATTTTGGAGTGAGGAACCAGGTGACTAATGGAGAAATAGTGTTTGGATGCCATGTTGTTGAGCTTGGATGAAACAGCCCTGTTTAAGCCAGTGGCCGAACCTGAGGGAAGACGTAATGTCCCGAAGCCAAGTGCTGCCGCCTGTGTCAGGAGACGTGCAGCTTGGTGTCGGCACTGAGGATGGAAACATCTGTTACGACGGAGCTCCCCCGGCTCCAGGGAGATGCAGAAAGGGGGGCCTGACTGGAACACCAACGACACCCGCCTCATTTTGCAAGAACGCACCGCTGCACAGGGACGAGTTGCCGTGTTATAAAGACCACTGGACTAATCCGGTGGCACTGTGGGAGGTGAATCTCGCTTTCCACTTTGCACAGTAGGTACTTAAATGTCAACAGACAATTCCTCCAAGTCTCTTTCAGTTCTGTGGTTGTGGAAATGTTTAATTAGCTTTATTGACACTCTATCATCCAACCTGCAAAGGTTGGAACTCCAAACATAGCAACTTTACAGAGGGACACACACACACACACACACACATGCACACATGTGCGCGCGCACACACACACACACATTTACATTTATAAATACGTATATGTAAATATCTTTATGAAGCAAGATAATGGAAACAAACTTTCTGTTTTTACCTCTTGATCCAAGTGCATTTTTCTAGTCTGTTTGACTGGATCAGCATGTAAGCCTGTTTTAGGAGGACTTCTTTGTTCACTAACATGAGAATCCTAAATAATCGATCTGTGTAAAGGGATGAAGATCATGAGAAAGTCACACCTCTTTCCCTGCTTGCTGTCCTGTTCCTCACTCAAGCCTGTACCACCTGCTTCATGAGCCCAGGGCAGTGAGCTATGACTGCACTGATTTAAAATGTGTTCTTTGCTAAAATCCTCCCCACAAGATGTTATATACTGTCGGGGACCTGGTCCGTGTCCCAGTGTCAGAGTGTGGCACTTGTGCTCCAGTAAAGAGTAAGAAGTAGGAGGAATGCCGAGCTTCCTCTGAGTTAGATTTTGCTAATAAGTTTGAAATAAAGTATGGTGATATCTGTCTTTTTGAAAAATGTACATTTGCCCATAAAGTAAAGCAAATGAACTCCGAACTTAAAGAGAAATTACTTCAGTGTTTTCACATGATTATTAGCCTCTATTTTCATGGAAGATTGAGAGATGATTTATGGATTCATTTGTATTTGTGGTCAAATCGAGGAAATTATACTTTTTACTGAACCTCAAGTCAACTACTAGGACCCATTAAACTGGATCATGCACATACGTGGGAAGGAAATGAGAACAGACGAAAATGTTCTCATTAAGCTCATAGCCGACAGTGACATGTTCTGACACGGCAGTAAGGTCATGTGACACAGACTTACACAAACAGATGTGTGCACAGGCGAATGCATGTGAGAACATGCGTGTACTGGGGAGGAGGGCTGGCGATCCGGAAGGAGCATTGTCTTCAGGATCACTTGGTGCTGACCCTTATCCCCATCCCCACCCAGTGAGGACAAGGCCTTTTCAATACCATGCTTGCTTCAAAACCTAAACAAATGTTTCCCTGAACAGGAGCACTCAATTTATTATGCACATTCTTTCATAAGAGCGGTACACGCCCACAGTATGAAGGGACGACACAGTGGCAAGTACTGAGCTTTTGGGATGCGGTGAGACCTTGCCTCCGTGAGATGCTGACCGGCAATCGATGCCCCCATTAAGGACTCTAGGGACTAAAGGAAGATCCCTTGATTTGGATTAGACTCTGTTTTCTTGGCTAAATGAATCTTACTGCACTCTGCCTCTCTGCAGAGATGCTGTACGCATCAGAGCTGAGACGCACAGGTCGACATTTGCAGGTAGGTTGCATACGACAGTAAATGAGGAAGCGCAGAAGAATCTCACCATGAACAAAAACAACCTCCATCATGGTGAGATTCTTATATATAAGAATTCTTATGGTGAGATAGATAGATATACAGATATACACACACACATATATGTATTTATAAAGTTAACGAATAAAGAGGACTTGTGCTTTACCTAAAATTTCTAGACTGATTCACCTTATAAGGTATTTTCACTCCCATCCAAACTGTGAGGTCACTTTTACTATCATCACTTTACAGATGAGAAAACCCAAGCTCTGAAAGCTAACTGATTTGCCATAAATAAACAGCTTATGAAAGTGACCAGAGAGGGACTTGAACTCAGTTAGGTCTAATGACTCTGCATTCCGTCTGCTCTCCAATACAGTGTACTTACTCTCTCTCATAGCTCTACTTCCGGCTACACAATAATGTGTATTAGTGATGACATTTCTGCTAGGAGACAGAGACGACCAAAACAGTGGCTTAAAAGACTGGCGAAAACTTAGCTACATGGTCACATGCGACTGCAAGGAAGGTTTTGAAATACCGCCTTCATTCTGGGGGCCATGTGCCATGGTCAGTAATAGGTTCATAAAAAATAAAGAGGAATAGATGTATTCTCTGCCATATAATGGGAATATAATTTTATATTTTTGTAATGGTGCCCTAAGAGTCTTCATTTGTGTGTTTAATATTATTTCCAATAAAAGGTCTTAAAGACAGAAAGACAATAATATTTTCAAACTCTACTTAAGAATTAAATTATTTTCAGTGATAATTTCAACACAGGATATTTTTAGTCCCTTGGAGCTTACTTTAATATGTTTTTATTTGTATATTACATGAATTTAATGGGTAGAAGTTTATTTATAACGTCTATTTTAATTTTTTATACAGTGTTTAGTTGGAACTCATGTGTATTTGAAATTTAAATAAATAATTTTAGTGCTGCTAAATGTGCTGATGAGAAAAAAACAAAAAATGATAATGGCAATTTTGTGTTCCACAAGCATGTTAATAAATCGGTATTAGGAAAAGGAGAGAAGGGGGAGAGGAAAATAAAAATATAAAACGTTAAAAAATAAAATAAATAAATAAATAAATAGAAAGAAAGAAAAAGGAGATAAGATGGCTCTTTGTTCATTATTTGAATATCTAAATGGTTATGCTCTTGGAATATCTCTCAATTATCCTAAAGCATTTATGGCTGGAAAAGAATGGCTAGTCAATGGGCCATAACCCAGTTAAATGGACATGCATTCTTTCTGGATTCCTACATTTTTTTTTTTCAACAAAAATATAAAGAAGCAGAATAGCATCCTGATGCCAAAGCGTAAGACATTTTCTATTTCTCCATCTCACATCTGTCTTCACATGAGATTAGTTAGAAAACAGATTGAATTTTCAGGTAATAAATTCCTCTGAATCATACATTTTCTGGTTTTCATTTAGGCACAGGTCAGCGCACGCGCGCTCGCTCTCTCTCTCTCTCTCTCTCTCTGTCTCTCTCCCTCCCTCCCTCCCTCCCACACATACATCCACGCACATACATATTAACTCAAAAACACAGTAAGTCATCTATTCAGTATCTCAGATCCTGATTAAGTGGGTATATAGCCAGAAGTAGCGAATGGAGCTCTACACTACAAAAAGTCTAGAAATGAAAGAAGACCAATCAAAAGAGAAGAGGTAAAGCTACTTATTCAGAGTTTATTATAGCAAGGGAGTCAGACATCATCGCTTATGGGTTTGGCAGATTCAACAGCAGTTGGCAGTATTAAAAAAAAAAAAAGAAGAGAAGCCTTCTGGTATACTCTGAGTGGCAGTTGTTGGCAGAGAGAAACCGTAGACAGGCTAACTAGAAGTGGGTGTCATATGTGATTGGGTAGGGGACATAATTGCTTTCTGTGGTCAGTAGTTAGTTGGAAGCTGGGACAAAAATTATCGAAGCTTTTGGTTATTATTCACATCTAGTCTTTTGGGTCTGATTGTTATTATCTGGCTCAGATTGTTCTAGAGATTGCAGTCTGACTTCCTATATGTTTGACCTGTGGATAGCAGGCTGGGTTCCTGGGCTGGTTATGGTGGATAATGGAACAGTTTTCCTGGGCTGGTTGGTGCAGGTTATGGGTCAGGATTCTATTTGATATATGGTCTGACCACTGTCCATTTGTATATTCAGTCTCACTCTATAGGAAGCAAATGAACATACAGCAGCTTTTAAAAGATGAATAAACAGTACATATCTATACATCTATTGATGAAATTAAATGAATTGTCTCTAAATAATCTTTTAAAACAGTCGTTATCACTTCTTCAAATTCTGTTGACTTCTGGAATCTCAGTGAGTTACTTATGGACTGAAAAAAAGTTTTGGTCCCCGCTGAGATTATTCTCATTCGGTGATAACGATCTTTGAGGGTAAGCCACTGAGATTATTTGGGGGTGATATGACAATGCATTGATCATGTAAGTACCAGGCCTAGATCAGTATTCACTGGCTTCCACCTTCCATTCCTACTCTGGTTTCTCCACCGCAATGATCAGTACATGTAAAATCTAGAGTGAAAGCAGGTCTTATTAAAACATCGCCTTATCCAGTCACTTCACCGATTTATTATTGCTCTGAGGGTAAAGGATGAGATCATTAACATGGCCAACGCCATCCTTAAATGGCTTGGCCCTACCCCATCTCAGCTCCTCTTCATCCCCAAACCCCCGCTTTGTGTCCCCATTACTCTGGGGACAGCCCTATGGGATGGCCATAGTGTTCGCACCATATAACATTTTCCTGCATATTCTCAATTCCCAAAACATTTCCCCATCTCACTCCTGCCATCGTTTTGGTTGGTTAACTTAGTATCATACTACAGATGTTAGCTCAGGCTTTGACCTTTTTCTACCTTCTATTTGCCTATTCAGCATCATGTATATTTTTGTCTTAACATTTATCAGTTGTTATTAAGAATCAAACCGATAAATGTTATGTCTGTCTTCTCCACCAGAAGGAAACTTTAGACAGAAGGGGAACATTATACTCTGAACACCATTTTGAATTAGATGCCTAATACAGTGCCGGACACCTAAAAAACACTTAATGAATGTCTGCTGAATGAAAGAATCAATTAATGAGTGTTAAAAACACACATGGGAGAAAAATAGGGCCATTGATCTGAAGGAACTCACTGTCTAGACAGGAGTTAAAATAAATCAGACATAAATAATGCAAAGTGATCTACAAAGTAGTATGAAATAATCACAGAGGAGGGAACAATTCGCTGCGAGAATACAGTCAGTTTCTCCAACAAGGTGCTCCGTGAGTGGGGTTTGGGGAGGGGCTTTTCCAGATGTTAAGAAAGATGTGACACTCTCTTATCTACGATCCCTTAACATAGACCTTATACATAAAACATGTATTTGCACTTTCTGGATAGGCAAATAGTCCCGATTACCCATAATAGTGTCCCTCTGTTCACTGGGCATGATGATTTATGTCTGAGTCATAAACTGTATAAAATATTTTGAAAAGAAATAATGACATTTCTTTTGAAAAGGATTAAGCAGCTATTTCTTTTGCTATTCTTAGTATAAATTAAAAAAGGGGAAAGGAAATAAACCTTTTCATAATGCTAATAAATCAAGTTATTCAAAGCTATTCTTTGATGGATAGAGAAATATTGAACTAGGCAAAGTGAGATTTGAAAACGAAGACTCTGGTTATGAGACGGGGCTTTATTAGGAAGTTTTTCCTACAGCGCTCAGTCACCTTTGCTGTTCTCAGTTCAAGAGGGAAAAACAACACCCTGTAAGTCACTGCTGAAAATATAAACTTTCCTTACTCCCGAAATGTCTCTTCTTTGAAGAACTGTATATTTAAAAGCCAACGGCCTCACACTCTTAAACGGTCTTGCTTTTTCAAATGGTCATATTCATAACAAAGATTCGCTGGCCCCAAATGTTAAACATGTGTAAAGCCTTTAGGAATCCATACATTTTAGGTAATTCTAGGCTCAGCTACAAGCCTAACTGACACATGGTATCTCTTTTTATATGGGACGAGCATATACAGTGTAACATTTCCTGATCCACAGATTTGCTCCTGAAGAAAAAGAAACAACAAAATCCTTTAATATTGCAATGATGATCTATTCTCGTTTACACCTGAAGGAATGCAATGTAATGAGCTGCCTTTAAATCTTTACTTATAGGCAAATTATAATATATTCCTAATCACATCTGAATATTCAACAAGTTTTTCCAACAGTTCTACCTAATTAAACTTCAGCTGAGTCTGTCCCAGAGAGAACAGTATGTACGACCTCACTGGAAAAACTGGGGCAGGTGTCGAAACCCAGTTTCGCTGAACGAGACTAACATTGGAAGATTTTTCATAAATTTACATCCCTAATATTCTTGTCATAGAAATGGGAGAAGGACCGATGACAATCCTTTTTGGCAAGAAAGCCCAGCAGTCGTCTCTCCGATGTGCTAATCAAGAGTGGGGACACTGAAATGGCTTAAGCCCAGCGGGTCTGTGCTTTTTTTTTCCTTTTAATGCCTGGTCAAAGATTAACGGTGACCAGGTTTGATGTGTTGGTAAATGTCACTCTATTCACAGAGAATATAACAAACCTTGCCATTTGATCTCAATATAAGTAAGTTTTGACTAGGCTATATAATAAATGAAAGGCTATATATTAAATAAAGTGCAAAGCCTTTCTAGAGGGATACATCTTTGAATAAAAGCTTAATGCCCTTGGTATCGCTTTTTAGGTCTGTCTCAGAGCCAAGTTAGGAGGCTGTGTGTTCACTCCCATTCCCTGTGTAAACACGTGACCTATGGATGTACTGTAAGGAAGATATATCTGTATCTAAATCTATGTGGGATATGTTTTAATGGCCACATTCATTTCTACTGTACCAATTGTTGATTGGGTACTCAGTGAAACTAAGTAGAATGATTAATTTTTACATGTTCCCATATCTTGTATCACTGACTTTTGGAAAGGCTACTTTAAAAAACAGACTCGTTCATCCAAACAAGTGTCGCTCTTGGTGTGTAACTGCTAGGACTTGCGTGTATGTGCCGAGTATATGACCTATTTTTTGTGTTTTGTTTTAAGGCACATTGCGCAGGAACACCCACACGGCGGGCTGACCTAACCTGACTCCCTGCCCAGGCCACAGTGGAAGTTCTCTACGAACATTTGGTGTCAAAATAAGGCAATCTGCCGCCATTACCCCCAGCACGCCATTTCCTAAACTTGTATAAAGTCGTTCAAACTCTGTTTTGCTTTCTTGATTAATAACCACCCACAACAGCCTCCTTGTTCATTTCTCATCTTTTCTTTTTCTGTTTTATATTGTATAGTGCCAGCTGTGAAGTCAGAGGCAGAGTCAAATTACTGGGGACGCGTTTTCTTTAACTTAGAGATATATTTGGTCTATGTACATCAAAGAATAATGGAAATGATAGAGAAGACAAAGGAAACAATTTTCTTAGCTGTGATGATATACTTTTTGTGATTCGTTAGAACATCTGTTAGGTATACATTAAGCATACATATTACAGTCTCTTTTTAATTTCGTTTTTAAATCAAAATTAAATGTGCACGCAGTTAAAAAGACAATAATTCTAAAAGGCTTATTGGGAAAAATAGGCTCATTTTCTCATTTTCTGAATCACATTTCCAGTTTATTGGCTAATAGCCAAGAATCTATACAGATACACCGTATTCTTATGACCCAGGCGCTCTGATGTCATAAGAAACAGAATTCTTAATTCCATCTGTTGAGCAGACTTAGCTTTGCCTTCTTTATTCCAAGTGCAGCCAGCCGCCCATCACGGCGCCCTCCAGACCTAGCGCTGTCCTTTCATGTGAGACTATGACCCGTGAGCCAGGCTGCCTGCCTGGCATCCTCTGAGAGCTGTCACAGGAAGGGCCTACTGGGCTACGGGATTAGACAGATCCTCGGGGGATGTAACGGGGGGCCGAGGGCGCAGGAGTCCCTCTGTATACACCGCAGCATCTCCCAGTCTCGTGCCCAGTTCCCTTCTATGAGCATCTGCTGGATTTTCCTCCCCGTTAGAATGTTATTTTTGCATAATGCATACCATGCTGGGTATTTTAGATCTCAAAATAATTCTGCATCTCTCTGTAATAAAAGCGGGTTTCACTGAAGCACAACAGGCCAACAATTACTTGTCAAAGAGACTAACTGGGAATTTCAATTGAAAAACATTTAACCTAAAATTTCAGTGGTTACCCCTGGGAGGCAGTAATGGGCTTTTGGCCAAAGCGTCAGCCAGTGTGGTTGGAGCTGCTGACACCAGATCATTTGAGCATCACCCAGGCCACAGGGCCCCAAGGTATCCATTGGGCAATGGCTCTGTGACTGTCCCGGAGGGGCTACTGCTGTTCAAAGCCCAATTCGAATTCAGCTTTGCTTTTGATCTGGTAACGTGGTAAGTGGGGGCTAATTTTACGAAACAAAACAAACCAATTCATTTTGGTTTTAGTTTTTGAGCTGGCAGAAACGGTGGCTCCTCTGGGTTGTTTGAAGAGTGTCGCTAATGTCTCTGGCTCTAGGACTGTCATCATGTATTCTCAGACCTGTATTTTAGCTGGTTAATTAGTCGGTTCCTGGTAGGGACATGATTAATCAGCATTTTTAACTGTCTTAACTTGATCTTTGGATCGAGATCAACGTGATATCATCAATAGAAGGTATAACAGTTCATTCAATTCAATCAAATCAGAGTCTCTTCTCAACGGGTTGTTGCAATAAGCAGGAGAATCAGAACATCCCTGCGGGAGCTCAGTAAACCTGTGTTTGGATTCTGTCCAACGTGAATGCTTAATGATTTTGACTTTCTTCCATAACTCAAATAAAACAATAAGCCATTAGCTAAACCAATCACAGAACACCAATCGCTCTTAGCTCGTTGCAGGCGTGAACTGTCAGCACCCTCTTGGGCACGGCTGAGGCCATTGGAGGAATCTCTTTATTACAGTTAGTCTGCAGTTAACCTCCAGGATTCGCCAACTTTCCTCATAAGTCATACTGGATTATTAAAAAGGGCGATAATATATATGTGTCTAACATACCCTTAATCAATCGGAAATTTACTGATGCCCCCAGGCATGCTATGTTGCCATGGTTACATATGCTAGAATTTAGCACATCCAGGGGTAAGGTAATTGTAAGGGTTTCCATCCAGCACATCCGAAACTACAGAGCAGACCCCTTCCCCCGGTGTCTGAGTAAGGGAAGAGCTGCCCACCCCGCCGTCCAGTGCTGCCTCACACCTTCCAGTAACACATTCTGGTAGACTGGATACAGAACCGTAAAAAATCTGCTCACAAATTTCTACTGTAAGCCATGTTTAAAGTCATTGACAATTTACCACATCCCTATAACTTAACTATTGCCTTTTTACTTTTTATTAGTTGGTTCAGATATGACAATACACCATGAGCCAGTGTAGAACGATTCCAATCGAATTTCTTTGTCACACCCGTGACATTTCACCTGCACCCATGCAAATGGCCAAAAATGCACTGCTACAAAAGTCCCCACCGTCTCTACCCCGGGACCAAACTCACGAGATCCTCTTCAGCTCACATTGTTTTACTCAGTGCTGGTTATGAGGAATCTTTTTCTCCTTCCCTCCCTCCCTCCCTCCCTTCCTTCTCCCCTCCCTCCCTTCCTTCCTTCAGATCACCATAGATTTTTAAAAATGCATCATGGCTAGGATAAACTGAACAAATACTTTTATAATTTTTGGACTTTGTGGAGCAGCTGGACCACATAATCTCTTTAGCAATCCCTGAAAATCTTAGCAGTTATTCCAACATGTCCTTTTTAATGGCATTTTTTGTTATCTGCCTGCCCTGTGTAACTGTCCTGGGGTTTTTTCGTCCTTTTTAATCGTAACGTGCCTTAACGTTCCCTGATTGTCCCTAATCTTTCTTCCCCATCACTTGACGCTGGGAGCGCCTGAGCCAGTGGGTCCGCCACAGGTCCTCTCATGTGCTTTTCCCTCCTCAGGGGGAGGATCACACAAGAATCCCAAGCTTCTGAGCCCCATTTACTTCATCAATAATTTCTCAGGTAAAAGCCCGAGAATGGGAGCACGCTTCATCACTATGCGATCGATACGGAGGTGTCTGCTCTTCCACATTTGAGCATCCTCAGGATTATTCGACTGAGTATGTAAAGGTGGACTGCACTATTCAATCGATCAGTACTCAAGGTATCTTTACATAACTTGCCTTCCAACCACCTCAACAGACCAGGGTGTCCGCATTTCTGCAAAAAGTGCTCTGCCTGAGCTCTCTGAACGTTCCCAGGTTCGGGGTGTCTCTTGATCCCACCTTGCCCTTAACCACACCCAAAGCCTGTATGTAGTCTTTTGAGGGATTATCAGTGAGGCGGGGTAGCATCACGATTAAAAAAAAAAAAAAAAAATTCGTTCTACTCCCTGTTTTCCTCACGTCCCCGCCCATTACAGACACAATCAGTGCTGGTGCCTCGGCAGACCAGAAGCCTCACGTTTCTTCCTTAGTTACTCTCATTTTTCTCATTTTTGCCAGAGCAGCCAAAAGCAGCCAAGGTACAGAATTCTTGACTGACTTCCCTTTTGTCTGAATTTCTTCTTTCCTCCACTGAGGTTACTTCCCTCAGCTCCGGATCTACCCACTTCCAAGCTGATGTGATTTTCCTGCGCTCAGCGGTCACAGATTCACTCAGTTATAGGCTGGACTGGGGGAGCTGGCCTGGCATCCTTCACCCCCTACTTCCTCATCTTCCTTTCTCCCTAGCAAAGTCTTATCTATCATTTAGTTACAGGCCCAAGGGCCATTTCAAGGATCCTGCTCGGAGCACCAAGTGAAGCAATTACGTGGGGTCAGATAATTAAAAGGCGTCACGGACGTGCACAGGGTATACGCATATAAAGCTTTAACGAAGGTAGAAGATGGGAAGCAGCAGGGGAGAAACATAAGGAAGAGCAGAGATTTCTAGGCACAGCTTCCAGACTCTTCTCAGACACAGGATGTGCTTCGTCTGTGGACCATGACGACCACGACAAGGGTGGGAGGTCATGTACGAGTTCACTGGATGGGTCTTTTATACTGCACTGCTCATGCAGCTAAAAGCAGACTGGTTTAAAACAAGTGAAATAGGTTCAAACCATTTTCAATAAACCAAGTAGACGAACTTGTACTAAGTACCGCTAGGAGGCATCTGGACTCTAAAGAAACACATTATAAATTCTCCGCGAGAACACTAATCCCTATCTTGGCCAAGTGTCAATATCATGGCATCCTTGGACGCAAGAATAGAGATACCACTGACCAGCTTTTAACATTTTCAACAACTTTCAAAAGTTGTATGTCAAAAAATGTCTAGTGCTGATGCATCAAAAAAATGAAAACGTATAAACTTTTAGATTTTTGAATCACGTAATGTTTAGAAATCCATATTAAACTGCTCTTACATACCATAGGTATGCCTCTTTAAAACATATATGTATGTTCTTTTATTAGTTTTAAAACAAATGATTTAATTAACTAATTCCTACTAGAAACTCTTTTGGTGATTGCCTTGTAGGGTCAAAATCGTTCCTTACGTGCTAAGCTATTTAAGTGTCAGGAAAACTGTTTATAACTAAACATAAATACGAAATGCCTTGAGATGAAAAATGTATTTTTATGCATTTAAAAAATAACAAATGTCACACACACACAAGAAAAGAAATGAACTATCAAGCCATGAAAAGACATGGAGAAACCTTAAATGCATATTACTAAATTAAACAAGCCAATCTAAAGGGGTTACCTACTGTATGATTCCAACTATGTGACATTCTAAAAACGACAACACTGTGTAGAGAGTAACAAGATCAGTGGTTGCCAGAATTAGGGGGGAGGCAGAAATCAAGAGAGTGCAGAGGATTTTTAGGGCGGTGAATGATGCTATATGATGCTACATTGGTGGACACAAGTCATTATATATTTGTCAAAACTCATAGAATGTATAATACCATGAGTGAAGCCTAATATAAACTTCAGAATTTGGGGACAATGACGTTTCAATGTAGGTTCATCAACTATAACAACAAATGTCCCATCCCAGCGGGGGATGTTGACAGTGGGGAGGCCATGCTTGTGTGGGGATGGGGGGGGGGGGGGGGGGGGGGTGGGTAGGTGGGAACTCCGTACTTCTCATTCACTTTTCTGTGAACCTAAAACTGCTCTAAAATATGAAGTTTATTTAAAAGAAAATAAAAAGGATGAATGGAAAAAAAGATACACCAGGCACATGAGAGCTACATACAGTCTGTTATTACCAGACAAAAGAGGGATATCAGGATCTTGGCTCAGGATAAAGGTATTGACTACACTTGATAAAAGGGAAGTTCACCAGGTAGCTGTTTCAATTACGGACTTCGGCTTATCTTTCCAGCTTCTGGAGGTCACCTATGTTCCCTGGCCTGTGATTCCCTTTCTCCACCTTCCAAGCCAGCAATGTTGTATCTACCTGACCCCTCTTCCTCTCTCTCTCCCAATCTCTCTAACTGACCTCCCTCTTCTCCTCCAAAAAGTTAGAGTCCTCTGCTCTTAAAATCTCACATCATTAGATTGGGCTCACCTGGATAGTCCAAGATGCTTTTCCCATTGCAAGGTCCTTAACCTTATCACACCTGCAGAGTCCCTTTGGCCGTGTCAAGTAGTACATTCCCAGGTTCTGAGGATTAGGATTGGGAGACATTATTTTGCCTACTACAGCTTTTAAGTTTAAATTGGCCAAATTAATTTCCTTGTGATTATGCAAATAACTGAGGATCCCGGTTTTTGCTCGCCATTGGCCGAGGGCAGCCCTAGAGTCCTAGAGTCCCTCTGCAGGTCCCTGCCTTACACGCTTCTCTCAAAGCTGATGACTTTATCAATGGTGTAAGGGGAACCTCGTGCTCTAGTCTGCTATCACAGTCTTACATAACGTAAGTTAATCATAGCAGTGAAATCTTATTACCTCTGCCATATCCTATTGGTTACAAGCAAGATACAGGGGTGCCACCCACTCAAAGAGCGGGGCTTACACAAAGGTGTAGACACCAGGAAGAAGCTCACCTTAGGGTCTCTCTCCCCACTAGTAATTGCACTTCTGAGTATACCGTGAGAACCTCTCACAGGAGACACACTGACATGTGCATAGACTATTAACTGCAGTATTATCTGTAAGAGTGAAAAACTCGAAATAATCCAAATGCCCATTAGCAGAAGAATGGAACAATACATTGTGGTACATTGCAAACAGTGAAATACTACACAGTATTTAAAATGTATTTTTAACTCAACAAAATGTGTTATACATCATATCATACTATCATTCAAAGTTAAAAACAGAAAAAATGATACAATGTAATATTTTTGTTAATACAAATATGTGTATAAAATGTTAGAAAACATTCATGGGAATGATAAATGCAAATTCAGAATAGTGGCTACTTCTGCACAGGGAGAGTAAGTTATAGAATTAGGGAGAGACACACAAGTGACCTAAACTTTTATCTTGTATGATTTATTTATTTTTTAAAAATTCAAGAAATAATGAAGCCAATTGGCAAAAATCTGATAAAGCTAACTGGAACAAAGATGTTCCATATTCTCTATTGTTTTTTGTGTCCACCTGAAACATTTCATGAAAAGTGGAACACAGATGCATCGAAACATCGACGTTTAGTATTAAAAAAGGACTCTCGTTACACTCCAACACCCTCCCTTACTGGCTGTGACCGTGGTCAAGTTACTTTACCAATATGTGCCTCAGTTTCCTCTGAATGTGTTACTAAGAGAAGCCGCTTCTTAAAATTGTGACGAGGACAAAAACCGAGTTCTCGCATTTAAAGCACTTAAAGTTGTGCTTGGCACTGATGGTGGCTTCTAATACACATCACCTTGGCTAGGTGATGGTGGCTGGTTGTTGGGTCAGACTAGTCTAGGTGCTGCTGTAAAGGAATTTGTGGATGTGATTTATGTTCACAATCGCCAGACTTTAAGGAAAGCAGCTTGCCTTCTGTAAAGTAAGTGGATCTAGTGAAATCACATAAAGCCTTAAAAAAAAAAAAAAAAAAAAGACTGAGGTTTTCCAAAGAAAAAAGAATTCCATCTTAAGTTTTGGCAGGACCAAGCCTTCTGCCCTGCCTGCAGACTGTGGATTAGACTGCACCATGAACTCTCACTTGAACTGCCAGCCTGCTGGCCTGCCCTGCAGACTTCATACTCATCAGCCTCCACACCATGGGATCGGTTCCTTATATACTGACATCTCATCGGTTCTGTTTCTCTGTAGAACCTTGACTAACACCATAGCTGAGTATCCGGATGTCCTCTGTTCTCCGTTTGGTTCATATTAGCACAGCATAATACGCAATGGAAACTATATAAATGTTCTGAGGAAAATTAATCTGAATTTTTTTTTTTTTTACATTTATTGGACATGGCCTTAACTGTGTTAGTTTTACAAAATTTTCCGTGGTTTGAAACTATTAAGAGATTGGAATTTGAGTTTATGCCACTGCAGTTAAGATAAAGTAAGAGTTAATGAAATATTTAAGATGTGATGTTAGTTAATGTCTGATGTGAAATGCATTCTTGACACAA
>NW_011888908.1:3330128-3337935 GCF_000151845.1 Pteropus vampyrus | reverse complement strand
GAATGGAAAAAAAGATACACCAGGCACATGAGAGCTACATACAGTCTGTTATTACCAGACAAAAGAGGGATATCAGGATCTTGGCTCAGGATAAAAGGGAAGTTCACCAGGTAGCTGCATCAATTACGGACTTCGGCTTATCTTTCCAGCTTCTGGAGGTCACCTATGTTCCCTGGCCTGTGATTCCCTTTCTCCACCGATTAGACTGCACCATGAACTCTCACGTGAATTGCCAGCCTGCTGGCCTGCCCTGCAGACTTCATACTCACCAGCCTCCACACCATGGGATCGGTTCCTTATATACTGACATCTCATCGGTTCTGTTTCTCTGTAGAACCTTGACTAGCACTGTAGCTGAGTATCCAGATGTCCTCTATTCTCTGTTTGGTTCATATTAGCACAGCATAATATGCAATGGAAACTATATAAATGTTCTGAGGAAAATTAATCTGAATTTTTTTTTACATTTATTGGACATGGCCCTAACTGTGTTAGTTTTACAAACTTTTCCGTGGTTTGAAACTATTAAGAGATTGGAATTTGATTTTATGCCACTGCAGTTAAGATAAAGTAAGAGTTAATGAAATATTTAAGATGTGATGTTAGTTAATGTCTGATGTGAAATGCATTCTTGACACAACCACTGAAATTTATGGCAAGATGTAAAAATATTCTTTGTGGCCACTAGAGGGCACACAACAGCTGCCACATTTTTCTTCAAAACCAAGGATTTTGATTGTAGGGGAAAGTAAGTAGTCACATTTTGTCTCAGAAATAAGGAAATGGAGCTTCATTTATATTTAAATCACTATCATTGAAATAAAAATATTTAAACTTAATTGAAAATGAGTGTATTTACTTAATTGAAAATGAGTGAAAAGTCACTTCTCAGCCAATTTTCAAATTTAGGAGTTCCCCCTAACCCCAAGACCATATTTTTGAATACAGCAATGCATTTGACTCTGAATCAATGAATAGATAAGATTAGATTTTAAGTTTTTTGAAGGTAGGAATCACTTTATCTTTCAATTCTAATACTTTTAATGACTCAGTTTAAGAGCGTATGTCGTTATTTTATCATAAACTTCAAAGATTTATATTAAAACCAATATTAGGTACTTAACAAAGGTATATAGTGCAATTTCATGGATGTCACTTTGCTAGACGTATAATGAGGTGACAGAATTGGTCATATCACATTCTCTAGGAGTTCAGGGCCACATGACAGCTTGTGGTATGTCAGAGGTAAGGCCCACCGACTTAGAACTATTTCCTCCATCTGCCTGTTGGCTGTTGGGGAGCCCTCTTAGCATCTTGTAAGCATTGGGTATTTTGCTCCCATAGGCTTCCTTCCCCAAGCTCCAAGGGATCCATCTTATTTTCCTTTGCACAGACTATCGCCTCCTCCATTTCTTGCAAATGTTACCTACGGCAGACCACGTGCCATTTCCTGACCTATGGTTTCCTCTAAACCACTCTTTTCCTCTTTAAAGCTCTGCATTTAATCGCAGAGGGCGCTACTGGGGTGAGCTGTTCTGCTTTAAACACTGACACACACAGACTGGGTCCACTGGTACGTCTGATGTGATTTCATGCCACATAGACTGTAAATACACAGTCACAGTGATTGCTTCTTCCTTCATTTCATCAGGTCAGAGTTATGAAGATCTACAAATATTTTCTTTGAAAATTTTTCATATTCATTCATCTTCCTGTGTTTTCACTGCCACCTCGGGTTACTCTCTCATGGCCTGATGTCCGAATTCCTACAACATTTCTTATCCGGCATCTCTTACTCTGTTTCCCTTTTGAATCTCCTATGGATCAATCTTCTTTGAACAATGATTTCATTATGGATATAATGTCCTCACAAGCCAGCACATCTTTTTACATCCATGTGAAGGTCTGACATGCAAGCTCTCCCAGAATACAGTCCTATCCAACACAGAACTTCTTTCTCTCGACTCCCCAACCTGCATTTTTACCTAGTACGTCTTTTTGTCATGACAAAAGGTGACTTTCATGCTACAGCAACTTTAGGTTTTCTAAATTTCATATATTTTAACATTCAGCTTCTCTAGAGCAGGCATCTTCTTATTAACTTTGTGCTTTCGATGCTTTCCATAAAGGTAGCTCCTGGAAGTACGATGATTATTGGTTGATTGTAGAAATCTGTAAATGGCATCTAGGCTGTATCCCTTTTATTTTTTCACTGTTTCATCATATTTAGCTTAATGTTGTAGAGTGGACAGCATATATAAGTTAGTTAGAAACCAGAGGTTTAAATTCTTGGTCTTCTATCTACTATCTTAGGAATATTGGGAAAATTTCCAACCTTTTCTGAAATTGAGAAAAAATATTTTCATTTGAAAGGATAATATAGACATTACGGAAAATTTGGAAAATAAAAATAATAAGAAAAGTTGTACTTCTAAATCTGTGTTTTAAATTCTTACTGCTGCTATAACAAATGACCACAAACTCAGTGGCTTAAAACAATACGAATTTGTTATCTTTTGATTCTGCAGGTCACAGTCTGAAAAAGGTCTCATTGGGCTAAAACTGAACTGTTGCCAGGACTGCATTACCTTCTGGAGGCTCAAGGGAAGAATCTATTTCTTTGTTTTTTTTCCAGCTTCTTGAGACATCTCCCATGTTCAAAGCCAAGAGCTGCCCGCTAAGTCTTTCTCTCTCATGATATCACTCTGACATTGGCTCGTCTGCCTCCTTCAGCTTTGAAGGGTGCCTTATAATTTACCAGATTATTTTAGATCACCCAGAACAATCTCTATCTTAAGGTTAGCTGACTAAAATTTTATTACAACTGTCACTTTAATTCCTCCGGCCATGTAACGTAATGTATTCACAGGTTCCAGGGATTGGGCCATGGGCATCATTCAGATGAGGGCACTATTCCATTTATCACGGCCCGCCCTCTGGCCTTGAAACAGTCATTTGTCTCACATTCTAAATATATTCATCCCATCTTAACATCTTCCAAAGTCGCAACCAATTCCAGCATCAACTTGAAGTTCAATATCTCATCAAAATATCATCAGCTCAAAAGTCTCAAATCCCATTACCTAAATCATGTATGACTGAGGCTCTGTAATTCATCCTGAGTTATACTTCATTTCCAGCAATGAACCAGTGGGACTCAAGAACAAATTACTTGGAACCATAAATAAAATAATGGGTAGGCATAGGATAACATTTTATAGACAATCTTATTTAAAGAAAAGAATTTTTTTAAGTGCTACTGGTCTCAAACAATTTTGATATCATCTAGAAAAGCTGTGTTTGGCTTCAAGTCTCAGAAATAATCATCCATAGCTTGTGGCTCCACTTCCCGGGCTCCTTACCCTGCCCTAGGAGTCATCCTTTCTTTCTCTTTAAAGATGGCACACGTTCTCAGATGATTATTTTTATCAACGTGCCGGGGACGTGATAACCAGTATTCTCTATGTCCCTTTGGCCCAAGCTGGAGGTGATTCTGCTAGTATAACATCGGCAAGAACTTTGTGGCTCTCCCATGTACGTTATGAGAATTCACTCCATTAGACGAGAGGGTTCTCCACAAGTTTCTCTTGGAAAACCACGTCTCTATTCTCTGTTTCAGCTGATATGACTGAGAGGGCCCACGAGTCACATGCCTAATACCTTCAAACCCTCTGTGCCTGAATACTGTGATCTTCTGAACTTTCTAAGGCACTAGACAAACATTTTCCAGCCACCCTTGGCTTTTTCTCAGGAGCATGCTTTCCTGAGAACAAATCTCTTAATTTTAGCACCTTTGCAATCTAGAAAGACTGAGAATTCCCAAACTACCAAGTCCTACTTCCTTCTTGTTTAACAGTTAAATTATCTCTTCCTTCTTGGTTTTGCTATAAGCAGCAAGAAGAAACCAGGATGCACCTTTCACACTCTGCTTGGAAATCTCCTCAGTAAAGCATCCAAGTTCATCATTTACAAGTTCTTTTCATGTAAAGAGAAGACACAATTCGGCTGAGCTTTCTGCCACTGTACAGCAAGGATTCCTTTTCTGCAGTTTCTGACAACACGTTTCTCTTTCCTACCTTGGCCTTCACTGGCAGTACCTTTAAGGTCTGTATTTCTACAACATTCTGTTCATGATGATTTCGGTATTCTCTAAGACAACATGTTTTCTCTACCACATTCCTCCCTTCGCTCTACGCCCTCACTAGCAGAGTTAACGTCCAGATTTCTACTATGTCAGTTCAAGGCAATATAGGCTTTTCAATCAGACATCTCAAAATTCTCCCAGCCTCTGGCTAGCAGCCAAGTCTAAAGCCACTGCCACACTTTTAGATCTTTGTTACAGCAGCATTCCGCTTCCAGTTACCAAAATCTGAATCGGTCAGGATTCAACCAGAGAGGCAGAGTTAATAGAGAGATACATTGAAAGATTTATTGCAGAAACTGACTCAGATGATCGTGGAGGACGGCCAGGTGAGTGTGAAATCCGTAGGGCACGGGGACTTCAGGAAGGGAAGGCTGGGCCTCCTGTGTAGGGCTGAAAATGCCGTCCATAAATGGAATTTCTTTTCATTATGGAAACTTGCGTCCTACTTTTAAGGTTTTTCAGCAGATTGAATCAAGCCCACCCAGATTACCTCGGATAATCTCTCTTACTTAAAGTCAACTCATTACGGACTTTAATCCCATCTAACAGATGTCCTCGCAGCCATACCTAGGTTTGTGTTCGATTACGTAACTTGAGACTACAGCTTAGCCAAGTTCACACATCAAACACACCAAAAGACTATCACACTCTGCTACTCTAACATATTTGTTATTGTAATTTTGTCTTTTTTTTGTCTTTACAAATGTGTGATATATTCATAATGTACATCACTTTGATATTGTTTTTGTGTAACATGCTATTGCAGATTTTTCCATGTTACTGAATATTTTCCTAATTAAACCAATTAATGATTATATAATATACAGTACAGTTCTTATATCATAATTAAAAATTCCCTTCCATTTTTACTATTGGAAATTGCATCATAATTAATAATTGCATACCAATGCTTTTTTCTATATTTTTATTTTTAAAATATAGAACTTATAATCATCAGTTCAAAGAATATAAATAAATTGATATAAGCAATGAAGTTACAAGATTATTAAATAGAAGGAGTAATAAAATCATCCTTAATTAGATATTGGCTGAAGTAGATACTTGATGATAATTAAGTAAATTTGTGAAATAAGTAGATAAAAATATTTCACTTAATTTCTTTTGAATATTGGGTGTCTGCAGAGTAATACTAACACACTAATATGAATATACTAAGATACTGTTACTATATATACTAATAATTAATATTTATAACAACACATACATATCGTTATTAATAAGATATGTTTTGACATTCTACAGAAAGAACAGGGAGGATGACTTTATGTGGCAGGTTCACAACAGATGCCAGAAACATCGACTCTCTAGATGGAGCCGTGAGAACTGACCAATCCACCAAACTGCTCACCATTCTACAGCTGACCTTTTGTTCCTGTAAGTCGGAACTAGAATATTTCCCTTTTACAAAATGTATGTCTTTATCCACTTGCCCCGTTCAAATATCACTGTATTTCTAAACACTCTTGTTCCCTCTACCCAGGGAGAGTTACTTATTCATGTCCATTCCTATGACACTTTTACATGTCTCTGTTTTAACGCCTGTCATATTGGATGATAAGTATTGTAATTACTGTTGAATAGGTATCCCCCACTAGGCCCTGTGAGCAGCGTGAGGACGGGGTTATTTTTAATCATTTAAAAAAATTCCATTGCTCTACAGAAAATTTCTTCCCAGAAGCCAAGGGATGCAATAATGTAGCCCTCTTGTACATGACCCTTCCTCCTTATTTCTCTGTGGGAGTTTTAGTGCTCTTAATGACATGCTCGTCTCAAACTTACTTCTTCCCTTTCTTCTGAGACACCACACCCTCTCCTGGTCTTCCTTCCGAGTTTCTGGCTCTTCATTCTCCGTCCTCATCAAGAGCCTTTTCCTCACCTGTCCCCCTAAGGACAGTGCTGCCCAGCTGCGTCATGGACCTCTCCCTTCTCATTCTATACCCTCTTTTGGGTGATGTAATTTTAGTTAGGAAACAACTGGAATTTATTTTATTGAATTTAGAGCTCACCAGACAAGACTACATAGGTTAACCATGGAAGGATTTAAGTGGAGATAAAATGATAATTTTTCATAGACATGACTGAAGAGTTTACTGACGAGGTGAGAAGATTGGACTAGATAAGCACTTTAAAACAATTATAAAACATAAAACTGATTGATATGCAACAAAGCTCATTTGCTCAACTATTTTCTAGTTGAGATTTTTAAAGGATCAGCTTAATGATTAAACAAGAAAGTTTAACTTTTTATCAGAAGGGTTTAAAAATCTTGGCCCTATTTTTTTTTTAATTTCTTCTCTCGATTCTTTTATAAATATATAAAAACTTGGCCAAGAAAGTAAAACATCCGTTCAGATGATATATAATTTATTCCCAGTTCTAAAGTAATAGAATCTGATTTCATAATGTTTTAGTGAATTGAAATAGATCTAAGTAATAACATTTCTTGAACATACATATTCCATATTCTAGAACATATTACATGGTACTGTGTTTGGTATAAAAGAACTAAATATCAGACTCTGCTCATCATTTCTCACTAACGCTTATGCAGATTGTCAAGTCAGATTCCTGTGACTCAGATGTCTTACTCAGTGTCAGGCTTCACCAATCCTATGGATATAGATCTTCAAGAGGTGTTTAAAGGAGCACTTATCCCATAAAATATGCTTGGTTGCTTAGGGAAACATATACTCTAAAGGCTAAAAATTGTTAATTATCCTAAGTGGACATTTCTGCAAATACGACAGAAGAATACAATATTCTCCAAATTCTGCTTAATATTTGACTTTTAATAGAATCCAGACATTAGCGTACTATTGAGTCTACTTTAAAGTATCTGAAAATTCTGTCTGGGCCCTCACAATATATCAATTTTCCCAGGTAATGCTATTTCACATTCTGAAGAACCCCATTTGCACAGGCTTAGTCGGTGAGGAAACACTAACGGGCACACAGATGGGTACACCATCCCCGTTTATTCCTCTTGCTTCCGCAGATTTAATGCTTTTTGCCATTTGGAAGACAAACTTTATTTCATCATGTAACTATTTCTTTAAACTTAATTTAAATTTTCTGTGTTAGAAAACAAACAACCTCTGCGTGCTGAGAGAGAACATGATTTATTAACTCAGACCTGAAGCTGTCAAAACTGAAGGGAGAAAGGAGAGGTCGACACGCTCACAGGACTCCAGCTGTTTGGGGTTTTAGCGACAACATGCTCGTCAGGAGATTCTATCAGTGGTTGTTACTTGACCCCTTCATGGCAGTTACACAAACGTTTACATAATTCTTTATGATGTCACAGTGGGTACTAAAAGCAAAGGATTCTAGAAGAATTCATTCCGTAATCTCGAGAATTAACATATACAAGCTCAAGCTATCCTGATGCTTCGTACCCATTTCAATTCCAAATATATACCGTTTTTCTCAGTAGACAGAGGGTAAATCTGTACTAAGAAGAAAATGGTTCATTAAAATTGCTGTCTGATTACTTTACATTATGTTAAGCATTCCTATATGCCCTGATAAAATAATCCACTAAAAGTTTCGTAAACTTTTTCTACTTTACTAAGTTCCCACTCACGTGATGTTTACGTATGTTTATAGATATTATCAGAAAATGATCGAAATCTCTTTTTTGCC
>NW_011888908.1:3318233-3329183 GCF_000151845.1 Pteropus vampyrus | reverse complement strand
CTCTCCCTTCTCATTCTATACCCTCTTTTGGGTGATGTAATTTTAGTTAGGAAACAACTGGAATTTATTTTATTGAATTTAGAGCTCACCAGACAAGACTACATAGGTTAACCATGGCAGGATTAAAGTGGAGATAAAATGATAATTTTTCATAGACATGACTGAAGAGTTTACTGACGAGGTGAGAAGATTGGACTAGATAAGCACTTTAAAACAATTATAAAACATAAAACTGATTGATATGCAACAAAGCTCATTTGCTCAACTATTTTCTAGTTGAGACTTTTAAAGGATCAGCTTAATGATTAAACAAGAAAGTTTAACTTTTTATCAGAAGGGTTTAAAAATCTTGGCCCTATTTTTTTTTTAATTTCTTCTCTCGATTCTTTTATAAATATATAAAAACTTGGCCAAGAAAGTAAAACATCCGTTCAGATGATATATAATTTATTCCCAGTTCTAAAGTAATAGAATCTGATTTCATAATGTTTTAGTGAATTGAAATAGATCTAAGTAATAACATTTCTTGAACATACATATTCCATATTCTAGAACATATTACATGGTACTGTGTTTGGTATAAAAGAACTAAATATCAGACTCTGCTCATCATTTCTCACTAACGCTTATGCAGATTGTCAAGTCAGATTCCTGTGACTCAGATGTCTTACTCAGTGTCAGGCTTCACCAATCCTATGGATATAGATCTTCAAGAGGTGTTTAAAGGAGCACTTATCCCATAAAATATGCTTGGTTGCTTAGGGAAACATATACTCTAAAGGCTAAAAATTGTTAATTATCCTAAGTGGACATTTCTGCAAATACGACAGAAGAATACAATATTCTCCAAATTCTGCTTAATATTTGACTTTTAATAGAATCCAGACATTAGCGTACTATTGAGTCTACTTTAAAGTATCTGAAAATTCTGTCTGGGCCCTCACAATATATCAATTTTCCCAGGTAATGCTATTTCACATTCTGAAGAACCCCATTTGCACAGGCTTAGTCGGTGAGGAAACACTAACGGGCACACAGATGGGTACACCATCCCCGTTTATTCCTCTTGCTTCCGCAGATTTAATGCTTTTTGCCATTTGGAAGACAAACTTTATTTCATCATGTAACTATTTCTTTAAACTTAATTTAAATTTTCTGTGTTAGAAAACAAACAACCTCTGCGTGCTGAGAGAGAACATGATTTATTAACTCAGACCTGAAGCTGTCAAAACTGAAGGGAGAAAGGAGAGGTCGACACGCTCACAGGACTCCAGCTGTTTGGGGTTTTAGCGACAACATGCTCGTCAGGAGATTCTATCAGTGGTTGTTACTTGACCCCTTCATGGCAGTTACACAAACGTTTACATAATTCTTTATGATGTCACAGTGGGTACTAAAAGCAAAGGATTCTAGAAGAATTCATTCCGTAATCTCGAGAATTAACATATACAAGCTCAAGCTATCCTGATGCTTCGTACCCATTTCAATTCCAAATATATACCGTTTTTCTCAGTAGACAGAGGGTAAATCTGTACTAAGAAGAAAATGGTTCATTAAAATTGCTGTCTGATTACTTTACATTATGTTAAGCATTCCTATATGCCCTGATAAAATAATCCACTAAAAGTTTCGTAAACTTTTTCTACTTTACTAAGTTCCCACTCACGTGATGTTTACGTATGTTTATAGATATTATCAGAAAATGATCGAAATCTCTTTTTTGCCTTTGATTTAAGACATTAGAAACTTAAGGTTTTACTACTTGATAGTCTCTACAAAGAAAAATTTTATAAACTTCTGTTTTAGGAGCTTCTCGTGTTACATTAAACTATCTCAGATCCTTTTCCTTCAGACCGGCCCTTCTCTTGCTTTGCACGCTTTCCCTGGATGGTCATCCAGGGAAATGTGTTAACTATATCCCAACCCTGACGCTTTCTTATAAACTCAATACCTGTGTTTCAGCTTCCTAATGAATATCTCTAGTCTAGATGAACTTGAACATAAATGATTCAACATTAATTCATGATATTTATTTTGGTAAAAGAATTTCTCCTAAGTGTCTTATCAAGATAGGCTTATATTTAGTCATAGTAAGCATGTGATATCTTATTTCTATAACTTTCTTACATTCACGTACCGATAACATATAAACAGATACGAATGCCAAAAGTTACACATAACAATTTATTATCAAGATATTGCCACCTCATCATCTCATTAATGGGGGGCGGGGGAGTGGGGCAGGATGCAGGGAGAGCAGGGGATACGGGAACCCTTCACATTGGAGCATGAGCCTTAATCCCAAAAAGTCCCTGATATTATAATGTTTGAGTCCACTATGTGATATAATATATCAGACATCAAACAACAAAAATCAAAGAATTAAAAATGAAACAAAACTTATTTTAGAAATTTTTCCACTTCATTTTCACATACATTTTCTGTGATTGCACAGTAGCCTGAAATCATCAACTACTATAAATGTGGTTAGTGGAAGTTTTGTTGGCTTTCTTCCATATTCATCAAACCTATCAGGAGAGGAGACGACTTTTCTGTTTTGATTTTCAGGAAGCTTCCTTCATTTTCTCTTAAGAACTTTCTCATATATCTTGATCCAAATTAACAGAATCATACTCTCCTGAATATTCATGCAAATGTCAGTCAAAAATACTATTTATTTGGCCTCAGAAATGATTCTCAGTTTAGGCTTCTCCTCTCCTTATCATGCTAATCCCTTAGTGCACAAACTCATCATCATTTTCATAGATCAGGGTTTCTCAGTCTCACTTCTGTTGACATTTGGAGCTATATGATTCTTTATTGAGTCAGGAAGAGCTATCCTGTGTGTTGTACAATGTTTAGCAGCACCACTGACCTCTACCAATTAGATGCTTGAAGCATGACCCCTCCCCCCACCACCAAGTAGTGAAAACAAAAAATGTCTCTAGATGTTGCCAAATACACCTTTTGGGCCAAAATAACCTCTAATTGAGAACAACTGACAAAGACTAAACACCGCTCTGGCTCTGCATAACACAGCTCACAAGCAGGGCCCTGAAGGACCAAATCACTGCCAAGTGACTTTAATACATTCCAGAACAAAGCTCAAGAATATTTATAGAAACATTAACACAGACAGCACCCAACACAGTGAAAATAACAATGTCTGGTATCCAATCAAAAGGTACCAGGCATTCGAAGAAGTTGAAAAACAGAACCCATTATGATAGGAAATGTTTATTATAACCTACCTATAAGTGACATAAGTGATAGAATTAGTAGACAAGGACATTAATTATTGTAATTGCATTAAGTATGTTTAAGAAGCTAGAGGAAACAGGAGATATGTAAATAGAGACATATTAGATATAAAAAAGCCCCAAATCAAACTTCTAGAGATAAATATTCAAATGTTTGAGATAAAAATACTAAATAGGATTAACAGTAGATGATATATTACAGAAGAAAAGGTTGTTAAACTTGAAATATAGCAATAAAAACCTACCAAAAGAAAACACAGAAAGAAAAATGACAAAAAAAAATGAGCAGAGATCTGGGCAAATATAGTCAAATATATGTGTAGTCGGAGTTCCTGAAGGGGAGGAATTCAGTAGAGAACAAAACAATAATATTTGAAGAAACAAAGGCCAAATATTTTCCAAATTTGACAACAGATATCCAAATGGGAAAGAACTGGAACTGTATTTCATAAGAATATCAGAGAACAAATAAAAACTAAAATTTTAAAAATTCCAATTATACCACCAAAATATGAAATATTTAGAGATAAATCTTATAAAACATGGAAAGATCTGTACACTAAAATTTACCAAACGTTGTTATTTTTTAAAGGTCTAAATACATGTAAATGTTTACTGCTCTTATGAATCAGAAGATTCAATATTTCAAGATAACAATTCTTTTCCTGCCAACCTATAGACCAAAGCAGTCCCATTCAAAATATAAGCAGGCTTTTTATAGAAATCAACAAGCTGATTCTAAAATTCATATGAAATGCAAAGAACTTAGGAGACAAACGGCTTTGCAAGAGAAGAATAAAGTTGGAAGAGTTTCACTACCTGACTTCAGAATATTAATATGTCCCATAATCAAGACAATGTGGTATTGGCAGAAAGACAGGCAAATGGATCAATGAAACAGAATCAAGTGTTTGGAAATAGGTCCACCTTTAAATGATCAATTGACTTTTTACTGAGTAGGAGAAACAGAGTCTTTTCAACAAACTTTTCTGGAACAACTGGATACCCATATCCGAAAGACAAAAACAGAAAGAAAGAACGTTGATCGATACCTTGTACCATGGAGAAACATTAGTTCTATGCATATCGGCAATTTAAATGAAAAACATAAAACCATAAAACAACAAAAGAGAAGGTCTTTGTGGCCTTGAATTAGGCATAGATCTCCTAGATAGAACATCAAGTGCATGATTCATAAAGGAAAATGTGGAACATTAGACTCCATCAGAAATACAAATCTCTGTTCTTCAAAAACATGGTAAGGAGAATGAGAAAACAAGCAATGGCCTGGGAGAAAATATTTACAAAACATATACCCGATAAAAGACTGGCATCCCAAACCTGTAGACACCTCCCTAATGCAATAATAAGAAAATTATCCAATTTTGTAAAACGTGCAAGTGATTTAAACAGATACTTCACCAAAGACGATATATCAATGCAATGAAAAGTTGAAACAACGCTCGCCATCATTAGTCTTTACCCAAACACAAGTTAAACTCTCAGTGCGATCCGACACGTCACCCCTCTACGTAGAACAGGTTTGCTCCACATAGGCAGCACTGACATTTTGCTCAGAAACCTTTATTGTTGGGGTGTATATGGCGCGTGGAAGGGTTCCACCACATCCCTGGCCTCCGGACTCCAGAAGCACACTCCTTCTCCAACCTCCAGCCACGGACAGCTTCCCTGTGGGACAAAGTCCCCCCAGGTGGAGACCCACTGATCTACATACGGGCACCCACGTCCGGCACGTCCTCACCATTCTTAGTCCTGTCCCACTGTCTCCTGCTCCGTGCTACTGACCCAGTTACCTTCTAAAACCCAAGTCTGATGATGTCCATCTGTTCCTTAAAGACCACTCCTGCTTCTCAAGTGCCTCTTACGAAACATTCACATTCCCCACAAGGCCCACGCTTTGTTTGCTTCTTTGCTTGCTTGTTTACTCACCTCTCTTCTTTACCTTCTCTTCCCAGGACGTCTAACGCACAGACTTTGGCGGCCAGTCAGAGCTCGCTGCTGAATCGGCTGCATCCTTTGGCGCTTTTGATGTCAGAGCCTTTAGACTTGGCGCTTCTTCCGCACCGAATGCTCTCCTGTCCCTTCATCCACTCACACTGGGGAGAGAGCTCTTCGCCTGAAATCCTGCAATACATACAGTGCATGTTGGCTGTGAAAACCTTACTGACGCCACAAAGCAATGTTACATTCAGGTTCTCAGAGTGCGACTACCAGAAAACAGCGGAGAAAAGAGAAAGGCTTATTTGACGTCAGCATGAGGGTCTACGTGAAAGCACGTGTGCTCTGGATCCGAGAACGTAAGGAGACGCGAGATTAGTCCACTGTTTTCATCAGTCGCCAACTCTGGGATATTCAGTCCAAGAACGGTACATATGGTGGGGTTGGAGTTTTCAAAAACACTGTGATTTAGTCCCTAAGCTTGAATTCTTTGTTAGCTTAATATCACAGCACGTATTTGTCATACCTTCATTACACACTTAGCATTCTTAATATTATGTTTTTTCATACGTTCTCACTTCCCCAATACAGTTGTGAATTCTTCAGAAGCAAAGCCAGTGTCTGATTTATCTGTTTTGTCCTCAGTGTAGGTTGTGTTATCGGTGCACTGTATGTAGGGTGGCCATGTGTGTTTGTGTTATACATACACTGTCGGTATGGCGGGTCATGTGTGGTTGCATTATATGTGCACTGACCAAAGGCACTCGGACAAGGTGGTGACTGGTAGCTGAAACCCAAAGTCTGTGCCTTAGCAAGGAGCTGTGACCTCTAGGAAAAAAATGGAGACTCTACATTGTAAAAAGATGATCATAGGCAAGCTGTGATGCTGCTCTAATGTCTACCGTAGTTCACGGTAGGCTCTTGATTAAAGCTCGCTTAAATTCAGATTCCTCTCTCAGACAAAGAGCAGACTCTGGGCTCTGTCCAGGCCGGGCACCTCAGAGCATCATGCTCTGCAGTGACTGGTAGAAAGGTGAAAGCAGATACAAAAATGAGGATTATTATGTAAGGTCAGGCAAGGAGAGAGTTGGTTCAGAAGGGTAAACTAGATGAAAAGTCAGGGACGTTACAGATGCAGTTATGTGCAGAGAGGTGACATTTGATAGTAATAATAATCCAAATGAATTAACTTCTTTTTACTGAACTTTCACCTTTAATAAAATAAAGAGAAACAAACAGACCTGACTTCAAAGACTTATTTTAAAGAAGTTTATAAATACATTTATAGGAATACAATGACATCGATTAAAGAAAATCTGCAAGAACAAAATTTTTTAAAATACTTATTTTTTCAGTTAGAGAGAAGAATAATAGAAAGATAAAATAGATGCAAAAAATTTTACTTAACCTCGACCTTAAAAAAGGGAAGAATACAGGTTTAGACCAAATGTATGTTTTGGCAAAGTTCAAATTTTAGTGCAATCCGATAATGGCCAAATATTTTATGCATTTGCAAAGTCAACTGGCTAAAAATCAAAATAAATGTTCATTTGGAAATTGGAAAATCTATATAGTGAGGCTTCTCCTTACCAAACTTCATTTAGGTTATTGAATAAAGGTTTCACAAACATGAAGAGTCTAATAGTAGTTTAACAAACTCTGGTAAGAGTGAGGAAATACTAGGTCATCCAAATCCTAAAAAGAATAATTCTTCTTCTTCTTCTTTTTACTTTTTTAGAAAGGATTAATCTTGACTTTGGCTTTTTAAAAACAATATTATATGGTGTTTTCTAAAGAATAATTTTTGCATAGAGAATCTTAATGTATAGTCTATGAGTCTTAGGTTACATTCCAAGTGTACTAAATTTTGAGTAGATATACTTGTACATTTTCATGTTTGATAATAAGAATGGCCACCAGATACCTGGATGTCTGTTACTTGTATATCAGTGAGGGTCCTAGCAAGAAATAAATGTCACATGCATGTTCGAGATTTTTTAAAAGTGACTGTTTGCATGGCATGGGTAGGCTCATTTCAGGGGCTGAATGGGCTGGGAGACATTGCTATACATTTAAGGATGTGGATGGGAACGGTGAGGGAGCCTCTGACTTTTGTTGGGACCTTCAGCTGTGGACTATGGCCAGCCTGCAGTGACCCCGACCTCGCTCACTCCCCTTCCCCACTCCGACTTCCGACAGTGCTCTCGTCCCATTGGCTGAGCCAAACTATAATTACAGTCTGCTAGTTTAGTGCAAGCAGGGTGCCTCCCAGGATACACAACCAGGTAAAGAGGAGAGTCGGTTGGGAGAAACAGATGAAATATATCTACCAAAGTTGGTCAGGCTTTTTAAAAGATACTCAGTTGCGCTTTTATTATCTTTCATCACATTCACTATGTTACTTGATTTATCAGAGTGATCACTTCATAAATTACATAAATGTCTAATCACCGCACTGTACACCTGAAACAAATACAATATTGCATGCCAACTTTAAATGAAAAATTTAAAAATTCTTTTAAAAGAAAAAAACATTTTAACATCGTTTACCAGAGAAAAAATTAATTCAAAAATTTACTATTATCGAAAATGTTTTATCATCCGAATATGCTGAAGATAAAGGCTGTTAGTAATAGCCAAATTATTTAAAAGTTCAATTAATAAGCAATACAATATAGATAAGATTAGTCACATGGAAATATACTCTAAGGGTAACATGAATCAGATTTAAAACATATCCCTTAATAGCCTAAGTCACATATGCTGTTTACTTGACAAGTTAACTAGCCCACGTGATATTATCAGAAAAACTGAACCTACACTAGTAATAATGCTAAATTGAGTTGATTTGGTCAAGAAGGATTGCATCAATAATATCAGGGAAACTATAAGAGTATTAACACAAGTCACTACTATCTTTCCTGAGAAATTCTTAAATCAAATGAACAGAAAAGGTTGTTTCTTCTAGGTCTACTTTCTAATAGTGAATACACTTTGTAAAACAAATAACCAAAGCCCTTTTACTCTGTTTAAACTGTGGGTGTTTATTATTCAAAAGTAGAAAGATTTATTTTTCAGTCCAGGAAAAAGACTCACACCCTGAGTGTCAATCATCAAAATTTATGCAGTTTTCAAAACAGTGAAAAACAAATCCAGGCTCTCAGTTGAATTAAGTTTGGCATATACTCTATAAATACTCTGTGGCCAGCAAGAGTGTTTACAAAGTAGTGGAAAGCTTAAAGGGCATAGTAGTACTAGTTTAGAATTCTAAATGAAAATTTATAAAAATTCCAGTGATTTCATGAAATGCCCATACATTTCCCAGGAACGTATCTTTAAGGTAATTAGATGCCAATTAATAGTTACTTTACTGAGAAAGTGCTTATCAATGTTAGTGGATGAGATGAAACATTTGAATTTCAATGAGAGTGAAAAGAGTCACTAGAAGACACCCTCTCTTTATTTTTCCTTCTCGGTATAAAATACCTTAATTAGTTAGTAAATTAGAAAAGGTAAGCCCTTCACCTTTCATAACCACCTTGAAAGATAAAGCGGACTTCATTCTTTCATATAGAGTTTTATGAAGAATGTCATTTTCTTCACAGTCGACACGTGAGTTGGCTCTGGTTTTGCTCACTTAGTAGTAATTAGGTTCCAAGTGGACCCCTGTCATTGCCAAATGTCCCACCATTTTGATGAGTTTATGTGATGCAGAGGGGTGAGAAATTAGACAGGCATGGTTTATATTTTTTACTGGATGGACAATCCAGGAAAAATTAATCCTCATGAAACTCTAGGCGAGTCACTTGTAAATGAGATATAATGATAGCAACTGTGGTGATTATTAGGAAAATAGAGGGACTTGTCAGAGTAAAGTACTTTCATCATGACGGACACCTAGAAAGACCTTAACGAAGTAGATTCTCTTTTGTACTTGAAATACTATCTCCTTTGTCATCCATCTATGGTCCATCAGCTGAAATTGATCACTTCTTCAGCACAACTCCTATTGTGGTATTGTTATATCTGAAAATATATTTCAGCCATAATTTGGAGCTTCCACACCTATCGCAGAAACTATGAAACTGTCGAATTTTATACTAACTATAAGAGATGAGAATAAGTTAACAATGTTACAATTATAAAGCACCCCAAAGTTAAAGTTAGAAGACTGAAATTATATGTAAGACATTTTAAAACAGAAGAGTAGAAAAATATTAAAATAGAAGTATAAAAATGTATAATTGTGGCAAGGCCAAATTTACAACAATAAAATAAATAAGGCGAAAATTTACACCTACTAAGCATGTGACTTATAAAGGGGCTAAATAAAAGGGATAATACAAGAAATAAAAATTTTAAAAGTAATTCTTAAAGAGCTTTAGAAATAATTTAAAATAGGTAATAACTGATGTCTAAAGAATATTAAAATAAATAAAAATCATTAAGACCAATAGTTTAAGAGCTAAAAGAAATAACTCAAAGATATCAGAAAGTCATAGGAGTACAAGAGAAAATAAAATGTTTATTTTGAATCAAAGTGATAAAAATGAGAATATGAATAATAAATATGATCTAAAAGCTAAAACTGAAAAGCCTGAATCATGAGAAAGATAACACAGTCCAAAGAATGATTAAAAATACCATCACTCAATATTTTTCAGTATACCAAAACATCACCCACATATAAAACAAACATTACAATAAAATAAACACTCAAATTTATTGTATACATGAAAAACATACATCACATATCTGAAATCTACAACGCGGCAACACAGAAATCAGGAGTAGAACAAAGAAAAAAATCAAAAAACATTTGGCCCTGTGCTCCAGGCAATGGCCTCAATTTCTAACAACTGTCAAGGGGAAGGATAAACAACTCTCCTAAGTGTTGTGCCTCATGCCTCTGCTCCCTTCTGCAAGGCAGAAGAGTCGGCAAAGCAAGTTAAGGACGCCAGATGTTCGGAACGCAGCATCGTTCACGGAGACTGGGTTTGGGGGCGCACACTGTAAGGGCGGGGACACCACCAAGAGGCAAATGGAAGAGACTGGGAGTCTTGAGTGGCACGTCGAGTGCTCTTTACACGGAAAGGTGGCTGAGAAGATCTGATGGGCCTGGGTGTGAGCGGGAGCCAAGGAAGAGAGAAGCGTGATGAAAACTGACGTCAGGGCCGAGGGACTGTCTCTCGTTCAGTGTTTTTCCTGAAGAGCACGTCAATTTTGGAATTCCTTTTTAATTTTCTTTTATACTTTTTTGGAGCAAGGTTGCTATTTGGATAGTGGATCCTAAAATGTGATACGAATACGTAAAACCTTGGTTACAGCTCCCATGGTATCTCCCTTATGCATACAGGGAAAGTGTGAGTTAGAGAGCCCCTAAAACACTGCTCTAGAAGGTTCTGCAGGACCGTCCACCACGAATGCCCCATACTTAGCACAACGTCTCTACCGTGACAAAGGGTCAGTGAAACAGTCAAACTAGTGCCGGAAAAATACGTTTGAATTCCAGGACTTCTTTATACAAACACATTCTAAAAAGGAACTTACCCATTGATTCTGATTATTGAGCAATCTTTCATATTCCTCACTTCCAAAGACTTGTCATTACTTTTGACATTGTTGATAGAAATGTGATAGAAATACTCTAAGGAATTTAGCATTATGGTGGTGTTTAAATTATGTGCAAACAGTTCTGAATTGATATCTTTTCCTTTGAGTAAAAAAACAA
>NW_011888908.1:3289700-3317188 GCF_000151845.1 Pteropus vampyrus | reverse complement strand
AACTATAAGAGATGAGAATAAGTTAACAATGTTACAATTATAAAGCACCCCAAAGTTAAAGTTAGAAGACTGAAATTATATGTAAGACATTTTAAAACAGAAGAGTAGAAAAATATTAAAATAGAAGTATAAAAATGTATAATTGTGGCAAGGCCAAATTTACAACAATAAAATAAATAAGGCGAAAATTTACACCTACTAAGCATGTGACTTATAAAGGGGCTAAATAAAAGGGATAATACAAGAAATAAAAATTTTAAAAGTAATTCTTAAAGAGCTTTAGAAATAATTTAAAATAGGTAATAACTGATGTCTAAAGAATATTAAAATAAATAAAAATCATTAAGACCAATAGTTTAAGAGCTAAAAGAAATAACTCAAAGATATCAGAAAGTCATAGGAGTACAAGAGAAAATAAAATGTTTATTTTGAATCAAAGTGATAAAAATGAGAATATGAATAATAAATATGATCTAAAAGCTAAAACTGAAAAGCCTGAATCATGAGAAAGATAACACAGTCCAAAGAATGATTAAAAATACCATCACTCAATATTTTTCAGTATACCAAAACATCACCCACATATAAAACAAACATTACAATAAAATAAACACTCAAATTTATTGTATACATGAAAAACATACATCACATATCTGAAATCTACAACGCGGCAACACAGAAATCAGGAGTAGAACAAAGAAAAAAATCAAAAAACATTTGGCCCTGTGCTCCAGGCAATGGCCTCAATTTCTAACAACTGTCAAGGGGAAGGATAAACAACTCTCCTAAGTGTTGTGCCTCATGCCTCTGCTCCCTTCTGCAAGGCAGAAGAGTCGGCAAAGCAAGTTAAGGACGCCAGATGTTCGGAACGCAGCATCGTTCACGGAGACTGGGTTTGGGGGCGCACACTGTAAGGGCGGGGACACCACCAAGAGGCAAATGGAAGAGACTGGGAGTCTTGAGTGGCACGTCGAGTGCTCTTTACACGGAAAGGTGGCTGAGAAGATCTGATGGGCCTGGGTGTGAGCGGGAGCCAAGGAAGAGAGAAGCGTGATGAAAACTGACGTCAGGGCCGAGGGACTGTCTCTCGTTCAGTGTTTTTCCTGAAGAGCACGTCAATTTTGGAATTCCTTTTTAATTTTCTTTTATACTTTTTTGGAGCAAGGTTGCTATTTGGATAGTGGATCCTAAAATGTGATACGAATACGTAAAACCTTGGTTACAGCTCCCATGGTATCTCCCTTATGCATACAGGGAAAGTGTGAGTTAGAGAGCCCCTAAAACACTGCTCTAGAAGGTTCTGCAGGACCGTCCACCACGAATGCCCCATACTTAGCACAACGTCTCTACCGTGACAAAGGGTCAGTGAAACAGTCAAACTAGTGCCGGAAAAATACGTTTGAATTCCAGGACTTCTTTATACAAACACATTCTAAAAAGGAACTTACCCATTGATTCTGATTATTGAGCAATCTTTCATATTCCTCACTTCCAAAGACTTGTCATTACTTTTGACATTGTTGATAGAAATGTGATAGAAATACTCTAAGGAATTTAGCATTATGGTGGTGTTTAAATTATGTGCAAACAGTTCTGAATTGATATCTTTTCCTTTGAGTAAAAAAACAACAGTTTTTCAGAGTATATTTTGTACGACAATGAAGTAGAAAAATACAAGTATTAAAACCTAAACATAGGAAAACTTAGAAGAAAAAAAATGCATAGAGTACTATGCGGGAATACCAGAAATAAAAAATGTTTTATTACATTCTGAACTCTGTGTTTTATTGCAAAAAAGTAAAAAAAAAAAACAAAACAAAAACAAAAACAAAGATTGGAAACTTTTCCCGAGATAGTTTACCTTTTACTAATCTATACCTTTGTTTTAGTTGACTCAATAGCAGGAATCCAATCGTTAGGGTGTATGGGTTTGTGTGTGTGTGTGTGTCATTTTTTTCTTTTACTCAAATGGATTTTAAGGCTTGCTCAGTCTGCAGCTTCTGCTGGTATATGTGCTGTCAGGAGCTTCACTTATTCCAAGTTTTTTTAGGATTTTAAAATGAGTCAGCTTTCATTGGATGCTTTAATTACTTTTCGGTGGATAATTAACTATGTAATTCCAGGAAAATAAGATATTCTGGGCCTTTTAATTTTCTAAAGAATTGAGGATATATCTTTTCATTCCTCAAAATTTTTATATTTTTACTTTATGACCACATTTTTAGAATTACAGGTGATTAAGGAAGGGCATTAGGGAGACCCACCTCTGAGTCGAAGACCTGGACTTTAGTAAATGTGAACTGTGATAATTATTTCTAGTGAAAGTATACAGTATCAGTAAGACATTCTATGTAATAAAATATCACAAACTGAAAGTGTTTTCCTCAGACATCTTCATCGCTCTGTCTCTGGATAAAATTTGGCCAGGCCACTTCATGGCTGGCTGAGTTTGCTCACGAGTCTGTGTTTCAGCTGAGGATCCGCTGAATTTATGCTTCGAGATGCAGGTTTCCAGGTCAACCACGTAGCCTCACCCTGAGATACCTCGTCTCCTTGGACCACAAAGCTAGTGGCATGCTCTTCCCTTGATGGCAGAAGTTCAAGAGAGGAAGGCCAGGCACACCATGGCGTTCTTTGCCTTTGGCCATGTCACATTCAGTCACATTCATGGCCAAATCCAAAGGCGAACACACTGAGGTGACAGAATGTGAAACATTACATGAGAAAGGATTTGAAGACAGAGAGCGGTGAAGAAAATTAAGACACGATGATTCGATATGCAAAAAGCATATTTTTAATTTTATTGATAATTTGATTTTCAATTGTATTTCAGTTATAGAAATGCTTCAGTGATTGTATTGGTTAAGACTAAAGGACAGCTATATATCCTTAATTTATTCTACTTTTACCTTTGTTTTTAATGAGATCATTGTTGTAGATATGTGTTCTGGACATTCAGAGTAGGAGAATCTAATATTAGAAGGTATAATAATTACTAAAATAGTAGGAAGATAAGGGGTTTCTAGTGTTCCTTGTGCACATGGGAGTACTGAAAACTAGGGTTTGGCTTTACACAGAAAAGCAAATTAAAAGATCTGCACTGCCCTAGGAAAACTACAGTTCTTATAACTCAAGGGTTGAAAGATTTATTTCCCTGTGGACCAAGGTTTCAGCAGATCAATTAATAGAGCGTGTTCTTCTCTTCTGCTGCCATGGGCAGGAAGAAAAATGTGTTGATTATGCCATTTCAGAGTACTGTATACACAAAGTCAACTTTATGGGCTGGTCTAACCTACAGTGCAGGACTCAGAAATTGGGAACCAGAAAATAATCAGTCTCTGTCCACTTGGCAGCGTGAACTATCATGAAGGCCAGTGCTTGGCAGACGGGATCTGGAGCCCCAAGTGGCTCTCGCTTCACAGCTCCTGATCAAAGGAGTGAAGCTCCCTAAGCTCAGTAAAGTCTTGAGAATCGAATTTCTTCATAACATATTCTCTAAAATTTATGAAGGGTTTCGGGCGATGTAATCTTTCTATACCAGGCAAGCATATGAGCGCCACTAAAATGTTCAGGTTTCACAATACTGCAAAGGAAGGAAAATGCCATTAATATCGTCACATCAACCGTAGTGGGTTCTCTTTCAGCACAGGGCTCGTTTTCTGTTTGGCTTCTTCCCCCACAGAATGACTTTTCTGTGTGGAGCCTCTGTTCAGTTGATGGCAGACTTCTTATACAGTACAGCAACAAATCAGCCCATTATTAACCTGGGTTCCTTTAATTTTGTGATTTTCAGAGTAGTATGAAAAGATGTATCATTCTTTGAACAATTTCTGTGTATTCAAAGGGCTTATTATTTCTAAAACATGTAGTTAAGGAAACACGATAGCTCCTTTCCAGTGTGATGTGATTACGCTGCAGAGTATGTCACTGTGCCTTAGGGCCGGAAGCGACATTAAATCCAGCTTTACATTAGGGAAGGAATCTCATCTCAAATATCCCTGAAAGAGCATCATCCACTTTCTGAAGGAGAACCTTCAGTGAATGAAACTCTTCCTAAGAGACAGGGAGCAAAATGTGGCAAGAAGCCTGACAATATCCATCCAATTCCCCACTGCTCAATTCTTCAGGCCCATAAAATAAGCTGTGAAACAAAATAAACCAAAAAAAGAAAAAAAGAAAAAAGAAAAAAATCGAAATAGAGCAATAAAAAATTAAATCCTCAAATAAGAAATGTAAGTAGTTTTCATTTCGTTTTTTAATCTTGGTTTAATTTCACTGTGGATTTGTCTCTCCTCCTCCAGACTGTAATTTTGAAGAAAGGAGGGAAGATGTGAGAAGTGAACAGTCAGCTATATTTATGGTGCTGAAGAAAGAATCTGGTTTTCTGGAACACGGCCTGTGATAGCAGAACAACGCCTGGCAAAAAACAGGTTATGTTTGGCTGGAGCATCACTGGCAACATCAAAAAACATTAAACTGTATTTGAGAGAGAGAGAGAAAGACCCGCACAGAACCGCGAAGCGGGCGGGGCGGGGGCGGGGAGCAGCAGGGCCACGCCTCCTCTTCCGGTCTCAGAGCCCAGGTCACAGAGCTCAGGCTACCAGCCTTTCCCCTTCACTTAAATTAAGTAATCAAGAAAAATTCTCAGGCTTTGCAGGTGGACATATCTGCTATTTCATTTTTAAATGTAAGATGTAAGAACTTTCCAACAGGGTCCCAACTATATAATATGTCACAAACACATATAAAAGGAAGCAGAAGTTTCCCTGGGCTTTTTGCCATTAGAAGGTAACAGACTGTCAATTGGCATAGAGAGGTTAGTTCCTAAAAATCTGATTCTCCCATAAATGACAGCCATAAACCAGATAACGAACAACAACAACAAAAATACCTGAAGGCTCTAGAGAATGAATGAAAGCAGGCAATTTGTAGAGAAGGGTCAAAATTTGGGGCAAATATCCAACGGAGTGAGTTTTTTTTCTTTTTTTCTCTGTACTGAGAGTGTATGCAATTTGACCTGGGCTGTAAAGTCAAGCAACTCATATTCTGATAGAACATCTGACCATCTTTCTGGAACCAGAGGAAGGCAGAGGAAAGACAAGTCTCTGAAGATGGAGAGAAAAGCTCCAGAAAGAATACCCAGAGAATACTTAACTTCATGCATAAACTTGAAGCTGTTCCCTGACCACTTCTGAGTGGGGCAAACTACAAGCAGGTTAATGAGTAAGGCTTGAAGAACTGAACTGGCATCTGAGTCGCTGCCCAGCTTTGTGTCTAACCAAGTTAACTGCCTGACAAAAACAAACATAACAGTCGAGTTTACAACACAATCTGGAATGCATGCATCCTATTCGCAACGTTCAAGATATACAAGAAAATCACTTAGCATAAACTGAAGTAGGAAAGTGAACCCAACCTCCTGGGAAAAGACAATCAGAAGATGTCATCCCAAAGGTAACAGTGATGCTAAAAATTCTTTGACAAAGACTTCAAAACAGCTATTTTAATTCTGCTTAGTGAGGAAAAAAGCAAATGTGCTCAATATGAATAAAAAGACAGCAAGTCTCAGCAAAGACATGGGAACTATTAAAGAATAACCAAATATAAATTTCAGAATGAGATAAACACGATCTAAAAGCAAATTCACTGGACGGTCTCAGGAACAAAAAGGAATGATAGAAGGATAGAGGTAGTGAAGAGAGGTCAGGCAGAATTACACGATCTGAAGAAAAGAGAAGAGATTAAACAAAAATAGGGAAATCCTCAGAGATCTGTGAGAAATATTTAAAAAGCCAATTATATGAGCAACTGGAATATAGGAAAACAAGAAAAAAGAAGTGGGCAAAAAAAATATTTGAAAAAAGTGTCTGAAAACTTCCAAGATTTCATGAAAGACATACACTGACATATTCATTAAACTTTACAAACATAAATATGATAAAAATCAAAGAGAACCATGCCTACGATCATCGTAGTTAACCTGCTGAAAATCTGGAGAGAAGGCAAAGAAAAATGACACACCAATTACATAGAGAGGAACAAGAAACCAAATACCAGCAACCTTCTCATAGAACATCACGGAGGCTAGAAATTGATGGAGCAATCTATTTAAAGTGCTGAAATAAAATAAATGTTAATCAGAACTTTGTATCCAATGAACGGATTCTTCAAGAACGAAGGCATCATCCTTTCTAAAAAGTAATGGAACATTTGTGTTTTGGTCTGCTGCTGAACTGTGCTTAGTTCCAACGACCCACTGACATACCCCGACACCAGCATCGCACAGTTGATTGCAGCGGCTTTACAGTCAGTCTAGAAATCAGGTAGTATTAAGTCTTCCAGAATTTTTTCCCCCGAGATTGGTCAAACTCCCATAAGCTTTTATGTTCTCCCTGCACGTACGGCAATATAGAAGGTTCTTCCGGTCAGAAATTCGGGGAAATTGCAGGGCTGACCTGTTCTCTCTCTTCTATCAGAGACCTTTGTTCCTGTGCTGTTTTTGTCCAGTGTCTGAAAACAATTTTATTCTGTATTTTTTTTCAAGTTTCTACTTTTTAGAGAAGTAGTCTCAATTACATCATCATGGCAAGAAATGGAATTTGCTCTCATGCTGCTAAAAACCTAAGAGCAACATTCACTATCATTTTATGACCCATAAAATAGGTCATCTTTTCATTTGTGTTTGTAATATAGGTGCAGAGTAATCACGTCCTCCAAAATGTTTTATATTTAATTATCTATCCTAGGTTATCCTAAAATCAAAATGGCCATAATTTTCCCGAAACTGTGCTTACATCTTTGTGAACTTTCTTTACAATTATAAAGAAAAAGATATTTTTCAGGTATAGTTATAATCCATGAACACTTTTAGAGAATAAACTAGTTTCTTAATAAGTTTTTAACCTCATATATTGCTATGTATTACTAGGCTAATTAATGACAAGAAATAGAGATAAACGTAATATGTAAAATAAGTTTTGTGCCAAGGCAAATGAATCAAAATGATTCTATGTACTGTATAAATAAAGGTTTTATGACTCAGATAGACAACAATGGTGGGAGAACCAAGTCAGTCACAGCACAGGCCCAGCACACGCATGACAAAGGAACCCATAGCGGTCAGTGTCACTACTAGCTCTCGACTGGTACTTGTGTTTTTATTAAAGAACATATGATTTATTACATTAAAATGGAACTACTTTGAATGTTATAAATTTTGTAATTTTGTTGACCTTACTGTGTCATGGTATGAAACTTGCACATAAATTATGTGTAGCCAGTTATAATATTATGTATTATAAACCAAACTATTCTATCCAGTACTGGGTATCCAAAGATGTTTTCTTTTCAAGATTTTTGTTTGCTTGTTTTTGTTGTTACTGAAGTTGAATAAACAGTGATTTATAACAACAATGGAAAAGTACAATTTTTTTAAGAATTATACTCTTAATTTTATTCAAAAGAGCAATGTTCTTTGGCACAAACTATGTTGCGGAACTTAATTAACTATGTTTGTTTACTACAACTAGACTTGGCTATTCAAATCCCTGAACTGTTAAATAGAAATGCAAATGATGGAGAAAAATATATAAACTTTCAAAGTCGTCACAGTTACTACGAGTTATAATTTTACAGACAGTTCTGACTATTAGTCATAACTGTGTCTGGATTCTCTAATGAATTTAAATGTTAGCTAATTGGCTGTGATTTCAATCATGGGGCATTTTTCAGTGAAGTAATGACTATACATTACACATTTCTGTCAGAGGATAGCAAATCAGTCAATGACAGGCCGCTGAACTGCACTAAGGCTCAGGTTATAAAGCACAAATGCCACAAAACTGAAATCGGTCTGTGTTTTAAAATAGAATGTCTCTACCTTATAGCATCAAAACTCTTCGGACTGCAAGTCAAATACATCTCACTTGATCCAATTTAAGCAAACGGAGGATTCATTGGCTCATGCGGCCACAGTAAGAGCAGAGAGAAACGGGTCTGTGAATGGACGCGTCTGCAGCACGAGTCTGTGCCCCTCCTCTGGTTCTCACCGTGTTAAAGGTGAAACTCCTCCTCATGGGATAGAGCAAGTTCCAAGTTCACGTCCTCCAACTCTGGACAAGAGAGAAAAGGCTCTTCCTTCTCTCAACTCCCATTCGAAAAGTCCGAGGAAGGAGTGAGAGCGCCCGGCCTGACTGTCCTGTTCATTCCTGTCCAGCTGCAAGGCTAGAGGCTGGAGGTGCTATGAACATAATCATAGCTTCCACAGCTCCCGACTCCACAGATCGTCATAAATATGCACGCAAGTCATCAAGAAATGGCGGCTACTGGAAATTTAAAATGGGATGTGTCATAGTCGAAGGAAAGTAATGTCTCAAAAGGGAGCGGGTATTTTTCAAAGGAGAAGAGACTGGGAAAGAAAACAATCAACGCGCGCTGCAGCCAACCTGCAGCCCCCAGACACGCTCCAGACGCCTCCCACAAGCGCTGCACCCCGCCGACTGCCCCGCCGTCTCCACAATGCCAGGAAGGTCGCTGCTTTAACACAATCCACACAACGATGCGTCATTTTCCTCACACGGTGAAGAATCCAGAGTGACACGATTCAGTGCTAAGATCCCCATGACGCCATCAACGTCCTGGGTTCCTTCTGTATTTCTCTGTAGCATCTGTGACACGTGGCCTTCATTCTCACGTGTCCGTAAACTAAATCTCCTGAGTCTGTAAATTGGCTTGTACAGCTTCAGCCTCACAACCACAGTGCTATGAGGAAAAAAAGAGGAAAAGTGGAAGGGAGAAGCCGGTATCAGAAAAGCAAAGTTTTCATGGAAATAGCTATTAAATTTCAACTGACACTTTATTGGCCAAAACTATAACACAGGGGTGATAAGATCTACCAAGAAAGCCTGTAATGTAGTTTTCTAGGTGGGAAGATTTCTGCCTCCTACAAAATTCAGGTTTCACTAATGAGGAAAAGTCAGGCAACCGGAATTTGTCCCTCGCCGTCCCTTTTAGCTCCAAGCTCAGGATAACTTTCATTTTCATTGCTTTCGACTACCAGAGCTGACTGGGACTCCACAAACCTGAATGATTAAAGGCAACTGTAATCACTGTTAATGAACCCGAAGTGCCTGAAATCCATAAAAAAAAAAAAACTCTTTGTTTTCGCAAAAGTATAAAGGGGAATCAACATGCAGCAGTCAGTAATCAGTGACATACACCAGGTCCCTTATTACAGAGCTAATAAGGACTCCATGTGATTGGACTAAGCTCCTTGTCAATCACTCACAGATCCCACCCACTATAGGAGCTTATTTTCACAAGCTGTCTCTGCAACTATGACTTGTACAAAATGAACAGCCCACTTTTTGCCTGGGAATTGCTCCAGGACATAAGCAAACATGGCCTTCTCCCCCACTTCTGAAATCAGGCGAAATAAAAACCCACATGAGTCCTTTAGATAACAGGTGTCTATCTGTGATTTTTATTTGGAGGGAATCAATTAGTAACCAACACTAGGAATAATGTCAGATAATAATTTTAAAATCGAAGCCCAGTATTCACTTTCTGTCTAAGTCACAGGCCTGCCCATCCCTTTCGGGTTCTGCTTCACGGCATTTTTGCCTTGGCCTGTCTCTGAATTGTAAATAACAGACTGGGGAAAACAGATAGGCTAATCTTCCCTGGAATGTGGCCCCTGACACCAGGCTCGCATCCCTGTTATACGACTGCACTGCAATGCGTTTTGTCAGACAAGTGGGGCACGGCATGGGTTCTTGAGAAAGGTCTGGGACTGTCAGGCGTCCCTGGTTCTTCAGGCTCCCGTGAAGTTTCCCCGCCGCCGTCGTCATCGTCGTCACCATCCTCTCTCCTCATCCCCCACTTCCTCTGCCCTCCCTTCCGCCCTCTCTTCCTCTCATATTCTCCTTTACTCACGTTCTCTTTATCTCTTTTCTCCCCGCAACAAAATGCACGCTTGAGTGATGTCCAGAATTTAATCCAAAATTGCAGCAATTAATTCGCAAAGAGCACTTGTTCCTCCAGTGCCGGGAATTCCAATCAGAAACTTCGGAATCTCCTAATGAAATCCTGTATGACCGTGACGTTAAAGTCGTCCTCATTTCCATAGTGTGCACTCGCCTGTTTAAAGCCTGCTCTAAGCGTTTCCTGGATCGGGCTGCCGGTGTGACTTTACTCCAGCGAGAGTTTTACAAGGCAAATTGGCTAACCTGTAGCAGTGTTCTCTCGCCGTTTTTCCTCATATCTATATTCCACCTACTGTATTTCTGATGTTTTCCATTCTTGATTTTCTTCTATTGGAGAAAATCCTTAAAATTGTCATTGTCTATTGAGACATACTTTAAAACTATTCTTCCTTATGGGACATAGCTTTTTGAATCGCTGCTCCCATCAGTTAGATGTAAAAGGTTTGGCACACAAAATCCACCAGGTATGTTTTTTATTTATTTGGGTTCTATCTAAATACCTGTTCCAGGCTGCATCACATGGGCAGACGAACCATTTAATGCTCCCTGGACCAAAACAAACATTTTGGTTGAGAACAGGCTTTTCAATGCCCACCCTAAGTGTAATTTTAAAGTTAATACAAAACCTTCCAACCTGACTGGAAACATAGAAATGAATATATTCTTAAATATTGTGTTATCCAAAGCTAATTTTCTGCAAAAGAAGCCAAGTATAATGTTTAATAATTAAGGAAACTTTTCTCACATGATGTCAGCTTGCTCTCCTAGAGCAATTGTGATCCCGTTCTGAATATCATTTTGGTAAATGTAATATGTAGACAACAGGACAATGAAAAGATTATGAGAAAGCAAAGCATTTCGTAGACTAACAATGGTTGTTCTGCTTGGTCAGACATTCCTCTCGAAATTTTAAATAATGTCTATGGCTACTATGTGTGTATATAAATAAATGAGTTTCATCTTGAGCTTTCCCTTCAAGTTTTCCATCTTTTCTGCTTTTATGAAATCCACACAAGGAAAATAATGAAAATATTACTATTATTTAAACAGTGCTGCCTGTATTTTTAATCTCACAAGTTTTATCAAAAATTTTGCTTACATTATTATGATCGTAAAATGAACTCCATAGCTAAGTCATAAGTAACGTTGTAATTTTTTTTCTTTTCTGTGCTCCGTTTTGTTTGCTTTGGTATTAATAATCGGTTTGTTCCCCTTCCTCCCTCTTTTCCTCTCTCCCTCCTTCCCTCCCTCCTTCCCTCCCTCCCTTTTGTCTCCACCTATATTCTCCTGGGTTGCACCAATTTTGTCTTCTTAAAAAAATCTAAAACTTTCTTAAGTCCTAGACATGACTCCCAAGGCCCTGGATGGCCTGGCTCCTGCTATCCCTCTAGCCTCATTTTGAGCCTCTTGGCCTTGGGCCCTACACCCAGCAGTCCTGACTGTACTTCCCCAACACCCCTTCGCCGTAATGGCTGCTGAATTCGGTTCCAAGTTTCTTCTTTTCAGATGCTTTTCACATGCTATGTCCTCCCTGCCTTTGCTGCTTGATGATTCTCATCCTTCAACACCAAGATCAAGTACATATTCCTTAGGAAAACCTTTCATAACCTTTCAAATTAGCTTAGGTTCCTCAACCCTATATTTGAGATGGGCATGGGAGTAAAAAAGCTGTTTGGAAGCTTGTGTAAGCTTATAGGACTTAGACTTGACATTCCACTGCAGGATAAATGAGCTGGGCTAATCCTTTTGAGATTCTCCTACTTGAGCATCTTTAGATTTGTTTGTTTTCTTTTTTATTCCAGTTAAATTCCCCAAAGAAACGACTCCTACTCGCTTGCCTGGTGGTTAAGTATCTGGCAACTTCTTAGAGTCTGCTAATTAGTATTAACTTAGCATTTTCAAGCTTCCATACTTCTCTTTCATTTTCTTTAAACTGATGCCTTAAAAATAACTTTATTACTATTGTATTGACATTTTGGGAGAGAGCAGACATAAATGCACGCGTTCATCTTGCCAGCCTTACACTTGTTTCTAAGCACGGGAGACGTAACAATTTAAACAATTTCTATACTCCCAATAATTAAAATGAATAATCACACCTAATGAGAGATACTAATCACTACTTGGTTTTTTTTTGTTTTTTGTTTTTTTATCTATCTATTGTGTAGGCCCATAATAATATTTGAAGTGTACATCTTTATGCTTATGTAACAGGCTGCACTGGATGGGCATAAACTGAAGTCATGCTGCTGAGGACAGGTGAGCAAACCCTTCCCTCATATACGGTTTTTCATCCACTGACTTGTATCAGGTGTGGGATACCTGCCGATCAAAAAGTAATTATACCTTCCCATTACTGACAGTCAGGAATATACCAGGAACAAGAGGTCAAATTTAAAGATGAGACAATGGATTTCTGGGAGAAAACTCACCGTAAACTATGATCAACAACACCCTTGCACATTGCTGGTAAGTGGTAGGTCTAACTGATACCTGAATCCGTCCTGACCAGACAGCCTGTGCTATTTTTGCTATGTGACATAAATGACTGTGTGGGTCGGGGCAGAGGCAGCACAATTGCCTCCTCCAAAGTATGAAAATATGGTTTGAATAGACATACTTCAGGAAGAATGATCTCTTTGCTCTTTCTCAAGAGGGACGATACTGACACCCACCATTGGGGAAGTTCAAGCATTATATAGAGTGATTTTAAAAGCATATCTAAGCATAGTGATACTACTGCATAGAGAGATAATAAGACTTTTTAAAATTCTTCCTTAGAATAGTTGTCATATAAAAAAAGTGTACATGGACACAATCAGAATGGTTGAAACGCAGATTTGATGCCAAACAGCCCTTGGTTCAAGATACAACTCTGCCCACCGGTAGCTGTGTGAGAAACCTGTGGCAAGTCATGCATCTCTTCTAAGACTAATTTTCTCATTGGTCCATTAGAGCTTATATCTTAAATATATTAAGAGAAGTACTACCACATGGTAAATGCTCAGTAAATTTCAGTTATGATTATTATTTTGCTATTATTGTTCAAGTATATTTAGTGAAAATAAATTACACTATAAAAATCAGGGGCCCTTCTGGTGCAAGGTTTGCTGGATATATTTTTCAAGTATTTTTCAGAGAAGAAGACTAACCAGAATATTGTATCTGTAAACAAAAGCCACTGCTATTCCCTTTATTATGGCAAATCTACAATGGTCTAGAGAAATTCAGGTGAAAACAGTAAACACTAAACACACCAAACAAACAACAAAAAACCCAGCCTGCTCCAGTCCCTCCCCTGTGCGCCTGGCGCCCAGATCTGGATTACACGTTCCTAGCACTAAAGGCACTGAGGAATCTGGGGGCCCCTCGTGCTAACTGTGAGAAAATCCCCTTGATAATTGAGCCTGTGGATTTTTTTTTTTTTTTTAAGGAATACCTCTATAATCCTAAAACATTTAAAACAGAACTGGGCTTTTAAACAAGCTAATGCCACGCTTGTCAAAACAGATCGCCGGAGTCTGTAAAATAAGCTTATGGGAAGAGATGGATCTCTGTGGGAAGAGAACTAAAGCAAAATAGGAAATTCTAGCAAAATCTGAGAGATCAGAAGGAGCAAATGTTTTCCTGGGAAGATGTCTGTAATTTGGGCAAAGGCCTGAAGACCAGAAATGAATCAGTCAAACTTGCTTGGACTACCCAAGGCGTGGACAAACTTTTTTAGTCAAGGGACAGGTAGTAAGTATTTAGGCTTTGCAGACCAAGAGGCAAAATCAAGAATATAATGCAGGTAACTTTTAAAATAAAAGAGAAAACAAATCCCATAATAATTTTATTGGTGAAATTCAAAATATAAAAATAATTGTTTAGTGCAGTTTCTTTTTTGAAATAAAAATCTACTAATGACAACATGCAATTCTTTTTTGAGTGGATAACATTTCACTTAACTAGGATTCGAAGTCAGTGTTCCCTATCACCCAGCTGACTGTAAATGCTCATTTGTGTTCTGACTTTTGCTCATTTATGTACTGAATTTTGTCCCCTCAAAATTCCTATCTTGAAGCCATAACCCCCACTGGTGTCCTTACAAGAAGGAGGAGGGACACCGAGGATGCGTGAGCACCTAGGAGAGACCAGGTGAGGACACAGTAGGAAGGCTCTGTCTGCCAACCAGGAAGAGTCCTCAGCACTGGACCGATGCTCCCTTTTGCCAGTAATGTCTTGGAACCCACTTACCTGGGATCCCTTTTCCACTGAGCTGCCATGTTTCTTTTAGCTTCCTTCAGTTGACACAGTCTCACTTTTTCTTTGACTTTTGTGATTTTGACCTGAGAAGATTGCAGGCCAGTCTTTATCGGATGGGTTCTCATGATTAGATTCAGATTCCACATGTTTTGGTGGTAATTTTACTAAAGGGACCTTGTGTCCTCCATACTGTGTACTAGCAGGCAGTGTGCAATATCCACAGGGTTCATTCTTGACTTCTCCCTTTATATATTGGTATTCTTGTCTTCAATAGTAAGACAAGAATACCAATTGTGGGTGTCGTTGCAATGTGGGGGCCTCTGAGTGGCCTTGCAGGTACAAACGACCAATCTATGCATCTTCTTGGGCCTTGGACTTGAATAAAATATCTGAGTGCACTTATTTTCAACAATTTTTTAATTTGATCAATCTCCTCTGAATGTAAACAAACTCATGTCAGAGCCTCTGCCACTTATGGATGTGTTCTCATTCCTCTTCGGCTCCCTCATATTTTGCTGGGTGACTGCTGCATCCACATCTCATGCAGATGCTGTCCTTATTCCCTTGGCCTCAATACCCCAAACTAGGCAGCCCCAGCATAGCCATTCCCATTCTCAAACGGATCTTTCCAACCCACTGAGGTGCTGACATCCTGTACTGGGCCCCTGCCTCTACACCTGCGGGAATACCTACTTTACTCAGCCCTACTGAATATATCTCAGACTGATTTACAAGGAAGGAGGGAAGGAGGGAAGGAAGGTTAAAATTATATTTCTTGTTCTGTTGAAATGTTTTATATAAATAAATTCAAATTATTTATTTCAAAATATTTAAATATGTAAATAATATGGTTTACATATTTCCTTATAACTAATGATGTACTCAGGGTTTGAGAAAAAGTTTCTTAAGAAAAAAATAATTTAGTCTATAAGAATAAAAAATGCTTAAAGAGACCTGTATCTCGAAGAATATTCAAATAATGCAAAATAATTATACCAGATGACAATCTACATAACTCTTTTCCTCATGGAAACTTCACACTTAACTAATAAAAATAATTATACATCTCAGATGAGAGTGATTTGAGAAGTTCCAAAAATCACCCTCCACGACTTAGTGAAATAACTTGCTTCTGGCTGCTAAAGTGAGTGCTGATTCAGATAACAATTACCAAAAACAAAATTCAATTAGAAGGTCACTTTATAACTACCTAAGTTCCCTGACAGGGAGATGAAACAGCGCTAAAACTCTCTTTGCAACATCAAAAACTGTTTTCAGTTCATCTTAGTTGCCCTGGTCTGGATCCTCATCTGCACGGTCCTGGGTAAGAAACAGCAGAGGAATGGCTGAGAATTGACCCAGCAAAGGTCAAAGGCTCGAGCTGGGGGAAGGGCAGTTACTGCGTGTTCCGGGCGTGGTCTCAGAGAACTGGGGAGAAAGGGAGGAGACAGCAAGGCCTTTCGGACACCCATGTTGTCCTTCAGGCCTGCCGTGAAGGCTTGTACTGCACTGAGCTGCCTGCGGGGGAGCTGCCAAAATCGCAATCGATCATGCTCCATCAGAGAATTTTAGCCAATTTAGTCAATTTCATGATTCTATTCATTGGTCACTAAGGTTAACTTACCTCCCAAATATTCCTGGAAATTTCCCCAAACTGAACACTAAGAAAAAAAAGTGTTTTTGAAAATTATGCTTCCAAAGTAACTATTTGTTTGGAAATTATTTAATCTTATTTGTAGAGTCTTCGATAATTATGTTTCTTTATCGTTGAAATCTTATAGTTTTACTAGTATATTTCTCGGGTTGATGATTCCAGATAATTTTCCTAGTTTCCCAGTGGGCCCTTTCATTATATAGATTTAGGATATTTCTGGAAATTTTTCTTCAATCACAATTATGAATATTAACTTTATACCAATGAGTTGTTTCAGTCTTTAGTGACTCCAATTATACAAATATTTCTTCTTCTTCTATTTCCACCATGTTCTTATTGGCTTTTTTCACTTCTCTAAAATTTATATTTTGGGGTTGTTCTGCCTTTCCTAACTTATTATTATGAGGTTTTAAATTTTATTCTCCCTTGGGCATCATACATTTGTTTTTATTTCTGAGATTATTTTTCAGTCTCTTACATTTCTTTATTGAATTTAATCCACCTTCCATCATCTTTTTCTGTCCTTTTCTGCTCTTAAGTTTTAAATTTATAATTCAAGGGGTTTTTCATTCCCTAAAAGCTTGTTTGAGTATTTTTAACTTAGTTTACAGTGTTGTCTTACAGTTGTTTTTGCTACATGTTTTTCTTCTTTTTAGTTTTTGGAGCAATGAAGAGTTTCATCAAATTACATTTTCTGATTTGTATAATAATTCTGTATTGATCCATTGAGGTTTGTTGTTGTTGTTGTTGTTTACTGTTGTGAACTTTAGGCACCTTACAGAATTTCGAGTTTAATGGCATCCTCTTGTCAGTACATCAAAATAGGGCAAAATCCAGTCTTTTAGTTGGTTATTTCTTTTTTGTGTGGTTGGGGAAGAGGATATGTGTCTCTGACATTTGGTTCTCTTTGTCTGGTAATACTCTAAATTTTTCCCTTTATTACCCAACTGCCCCCAAAATTCCTCTTTCTTTTTCCCTGCAGCTTTTCTTGGACTGTCCTTCCTCATTGCAAAGGCTTGCAATGGTATTATGATACGAAGACTGTTTCCTGGGATTAGAAGATTTTTGTTTTCTGTTTTTAAATTTACTGTTAAAGTTTTGTCGTTATTTTTCTTCTAATAACGCTCAAGGTATTTTTTTTTTTTTTTGGTATAGTTCTTTGCTGTTATCATAGTTGCTTTATGTTGCCTTTCTTCCTAGAGTTTTGAATTGTTTAAGGAGGATATATTGAAAGATGCAGACTTAGACCGCCATCATTATCTTCAGCTACGTGGGAGTTACGTCTTTTAAGGTTTTATTTCTATTGGGCTTATGCCTCTTAATCCATGTTATTTAAATTATGTGCAATAAGCAAGTTACTTTTATTTACTATTATTATTATCTTCCCCAATAATCAAACACAAAGTTTACCATAACTAGAATGAAATCTGCGCTGTTATTAACGAACAATAACCAATTAACTGACACCTGAAGAAGATGACATCCAGTCCCGCAGCTGGAGGTTTCTGCTCCGTCAACGCAAGGCAGACGCACTATGCAATCGAGGGCATTTCTGTTCCCCAGTTACACCCCTTGCTTGCTGTTCTGTACTTACAGACAAAGAAGTTCAGTCTCACCGATGTCAACTGACTAGTTTTTACTACGAATAAATTGTTTGAATACATTAAAACATTTAAATGAAACAGCATTATACTATCCCAAATGAGGTAGGTGTGGGTCATTAGAGCATAAATTATTACCCATTTTAAAAATTGTTAGTTTCTTGTTTTCTGGCAAGGAAACAGTGAGCCATTTCAGAGACCTGGCAAAGCCAAGTATATTTTAGCACAGTTTCAAGATAAAAACAACTTGCCATGTCAATAGCTGAAGCAAAGAAGTTAATGAGATGTAGTGTAGAACCGATATATCTTACTTTGCCATGCAGTTGAAAAACAAGTAGGGAGAGGTTTGACTCCACATTTCACCTGACCAGTGACAAATTACAGCGATTATTGGAAATAATCCTTATCTAAATAATAAACAACATAATTTAAAAATTTGTGCGTGCTTGCACTGAGCTGCTTCTTTCTAGTATCCTCATCGAGAAACACAAACTTAACTTTCCCTTCTTCCTGACGCCTGCAGGATGCTGATGCTACTCGGAAACTACGTGACGACGCACCACCGCAAATGCTCAAAGGCCCTTCACGCCATCACCCAGGGCCCATCCCCGGCCCACCGCAGCCGCCTGCCCTCTTTTTCTTTCTCCACTTTGCCAAAGGCACTAATTATTCCTTATTTCTACATTAGAGGTTGCAACCAACCAATCCACCCTTTGGGAATTTCTCTTCCCCAAAATTTGATGTGAAATGGAGATGCAGTTGGCCTCTCTTGTTTATTATTTTCTTTATTGCCACTAAAAATAAACAAGCCAGTGGACTTAACTGCTAATCATTAAAAGGAAAAATACAAGCCTTCACAAAATTAAATAAGAACAAGATGCTAAAATTATAAATTTCCTACGTTAGGGTTGCTGGAAAATGATTAATTTTCCTTTCTAAAACTGAAACTTGAGGCTCCTACACAATTTTGCCTGGCCATTAGCTTTGATTCTTGAGATAGGGCTCTCATCACACAGATCAACATTCCTGGTATCCCTGCTTTTAACTCATGCATTGTTTGAAACGTTCCTATAAAATATCCTACTTTCCAATCAGAAATTCCCATCATTCTGTATGACACACTCCTCTTTTACTCAAATGGACAATTGCCATGGCATTAAGCTACATGCTAGATCAAGGATTTTTCTTCTGAGTATCTTCTTAATATGAGCCACTTATTTGAGTGTCAGTTTGACTGAGTTTGCTTCTCCTTTCTTCTCTTTTTAAGTAAGACTTTATTTGTTATAGCAATTTTAGGTTTATAGAAAAATCAAGGGGCATATACTGAGAATTCCTATATACCCCCTGTCTGCACAAATGCACAGCCTTCCCCAGTACTAACAGCCCCCGCCAGAGTGGCACATTTGTCATAATTAATGAACCTACACTGGCACACCATTGTCATCCAAAGTCCACAGTTGACACGGGAGTTCTTGGTGTTGTCCATTCTATGGGTTTGGACCAACGTATAATGGCGTGTCCACCACTGTTGGTGTCATACAGAATAACTTCACTGCCCCAAAACCCTCCGTGCTCCACCCGATCTTCCCTCCCTCTCCCCTGACTCCTGGCAACCATTGATCCTTTTTCTCTCTCCAGAGTTTTGCCTTTACAAGAATGTCATGTAGTTGGAATTATACAGTTTGCAAACTTTCCAGACTGTCCTCTTTCACTTAGTAACGTGCATGTAAGATTATTCCACGTCTTTTCGTGGCTTGATAGCTCATTTCCTTCTTTTTTTAAAAAAATGGACTATTTATTAGAGCAGCTTTAGGTTCACAGCAAAATTGAGAAGGTACAGGGATTTCTCTCCACTATTGATATCCTCCGCTGAGTGGGATGTTTGTTACAACTGATGAATCTACACTGACACATCATAATCACCTAAAGTTCATAGTTTATATTAGGGCTCGGTTTTGGCATTGTATATTTTATGGATCTGGACAAGTGTATAATGACATGTGTCCACCAGTATAGAATTATATAGAGTAGTCTCGCTACCCTAAAAATCCTCTGCGCTCTGCCTATTCACTTCTGCCTCCCCACTAATCCTGGGAACCACTGATAATTTTACTGTATTCCTACTTTTGTCTTTTCCAGAATGTCATATAGTTGAAATCATACAGTTGGTAGCCTTTTCAGATTGGCTTCTTTCACTTATTAATATGCATTTAAGTTTCTTCTAGGTCTTTTCATTTCATTGATAGCTCATTTCTTTTTAGAGCTTAATAATATTCTACTGTCTGAAAGTAGTAGTTTATCTATCCATTCATCTACAGAAGTGCATCTTGGTTACTTCCAAGTTTTGGCATCAGTTTGTTCCTTTCTATTATTTATACTTAATTACTTGATACATTTATTCTTTAAGATGGGTGGGTATAGTTCCAGAAATGTTATCAGACAGTAAGTTGTGGGATGCTTGTCTTTGCCACCCTACAGAACACAGTACCAATGTATCTATTTATCCCTATCCAAGAGCCTGTCTTCCCCACCTCTAAAAAGGAATAATGCCTTGAAATACTCCAAATTCTGTCATTTAATAATGGTTTGTCACTTTTGCAATTTCTTAGATTATAAATTAACTCTATTTCCTTTCCTCTTTTTTTTTTTAATTTATATTTATAGAAAATAACCAGATCATGGCAGAGTGACTTGCTTTCCTCACCTTAAGGTCACTATTTTTTTTAAATAAAAAAGATCTTTGATATAAGGGGACCTAATTTGAAAACTGGTTTATTCTAACTTCTTTTCTCTAGTACCCTTAATAGAAAAAAAAAAAAAGAAAGAAATGTATACATAATTTTTATTCAAGGAAATTATACTTAAGCATTTTTAAAAATGAATCACTTGTCCATTGCTGCCTTAAATCATCTATTAACATTGTACTGTCAGACACCAAAATGCTACATAGCCCTTTTCAAGAAAGCTGCCTCTTTCAAGATATTACATGTTAATTATCTACTGGTCAATATGGCTAGAATACTCCCTAAAGCTCCATGTCCAAAGACTGAAATATCTGGAAGAAAGTAACTTTGGGAGTCAATATTCTGAAAAACAGCTCCATGAAAATGATAAAATGGAAAGATGAATCTCCTTGCAGTGCAGAAGAAGAATGTTCTTTCTTCTTGTGCACTGATATTTTAAATACGATGGATTTTCTCTATCATTTTATCGCTTTCCTCAAACTTGGGATGGGAGTAGGAATCCTGCCTTGAGCCCTTTTGGGGAACAAGGGACTGTTTCTTGCCTAATTCTTCTCAGTCTCTTTTCCAAGTCAAATACTAGAAAACGTTATCATACTTTGTCTGCCTCGTCACAGATGGCTTCTCTGTTCTGTATCTCAGGCTTTGCCTTATCTTCTTCCCTTAGATTAGAGAGTTCTTTGAATGTTTTTCTGTCCATATAGTTTAGAGAAAGAATATGACCTAAAACAAATATGAATACAGAAGCAGACTACCACAAATAGTGCAACTGCAATTAAAGAAAGGTTGGCCTTGTGAAGAAACTCAGAGCGTAAATAATGTGTGAAATGTACTCACAGGAATTGTAGTATTTTTGTTGCAGAAGTCAGCATATAATTATGAAACACTCCACAACTTGGCTTTATCTTGTGCATTTAAGCAATGCCATTAGACCTACTTTGTCCTGAATGATTACAGCAGACAAACATCAGGACGCCACTAAGGTATTCCTATGAATTTTCTAAATCACACTGAATATTAGATTCTATTTTACTCCACATATAATTTCCAAATGGTTTATCTCATCTGCCTCTGAGGTCGTTAAGATTAAGCAAATAATTCTGAGATCTTGCAAGGAAGTACTGAAGCTGACAAATGCTGTATGGAATTTCACAGGCTGCCCTTTAGAACAGAGAAAGCTGAGTATGCAGTACTGGAGGCATCAGGAAATAAAGACACCTGGTTACAATTTATCACCATTTTCTTTGGCTAGACTGACCTTCTTGTCTTGTGATCTTTTATTGCTCTGGACTTCCCTTATTAACTCTTTCGAATACATTACTGCATTATGTTTTCAAAGTTCACAAAGGTCCAGTAGATATGGAATTGAAAAACACTGTGCAGTATGTAGATAAGAAGGTTTGTGTTGCCATAAGCATCAACAGCCACCCTGTGTGGGTTTAGGTAGGCTTGCCCCCTCCCTTCTTCTACTGTCCATTGTTGCTTTGTAAGGTGTCAGGGAAAGGCATGTCAAGAATTGTTTCTGTTTAGTGAAAACCCTGTGGCCTACTGGTTTTGCTTGAAAAAAAAAAAATCGTCAGTAAAGGAGACCCTTGCATCTGTAATTGTCATAGTTGGTTGACCAGAAAATCTGGCCTCAAGCTACACCTACCCACAAACTGTTTGAAGCTTTCTTTCCAAGCCCAACATCCCCAGAGTTTCTGTTGAAATGAATAGATTCATTGAAATGCATCTGTATATATTATAAAGAAAAAATATTATAAAGAAACTTTTGTTTCAATATTTGCCCATTTTCCCTCTTACAATGTCACTTTTAGTAATTATAATTACAGAACTTTCACAATTTACTGAAGAATACCCATCTTCTATGTTAAAGATATTTAAATCGTTAACCTGAGCCAAGTAAAGTCTCCCGGGAATTAGATCTGTATCGCTAACTACTTACTGATCCTCTAAGTTCAGGTCCCATAGTCATCTAAAACTCAACAATTAAAAATTTCAACTTACCATCTCTTCCTACCTTTCTCGGCCCCACCTTTATTTATTTTTTTATACCTAAATGATTGTTATAACTATGCATGCAGTTGACCTGAAGAAAAACTTTGAGCTTTATCTTGGAATACTCCTTGTCACTGGTGAAATCACAATAAAGCTTTGCATTGGTATTAATTTCCTTTTTCGAAAAATGCACTGTGGTTATATTCTTGGGAAATAAATGCTAAAGTGCTTATGGTAAAGGGACAAATTACTCTTGCCTACAAATTACTCTTGAATGGTTCACAGAAAAAATTTCTACCTGTTTACCTGTTTACTTAGAAAAAATGATATAGTAAGATGTTAACATTTAGGGAATTTAGGTGAAAGTGCCCAGGAATTCTATGTATTATTCTTGCAACTTTTCAGTAAATCAGAAATTATTTTGAAAAGAAAATTAAATGATAGATTTACATAGTTATTATATAGATTTACATATTTTCTCATATCAAATTAGTTCGATTTCCACTAATAATTATCTACATTTCTTCAAAATTGATTTTTTTATTTTTCTTTCACTCTTGATTTTGTCTAGTAGAAAATGCCAATTAATAACAGTCTACAATAAAAAACGGTAAGCATTATTTAGAGTAAATAGAAAAAGTACTTAAGCCCAAAATTTAAAAAAGGAAAGCAATTTGAAAGCAGAAGGAGGGATTTATCATAAATAATTTGAAGAAATTTATATCTAGGGAGGTATAATATTTTTACTCACATTCACTATTATAGAATGTACTCCATTTTACGCTAAAGGAAACTGAATTCTCAATAAGCTGAGTGTCCAGGTCCATACAATTTCGGAACGGCAGAGTTGAAAATAAAACCCAGATTTCTTGCCTGCACTAGTACGATGATTAGGATTTGGCACTTTCCCTGTTATTGGCTGGTTTTGAGTCCGTGACAGGGAAATTCTTGAGGGAGTGTAGGTTAGTGAGTTAGAGACCAAGACAGGGGCTAAGGAGACTTGTGTTCTAGATTCAGCTCTGTTACTTGTAACTGACTTTGGGGAAATCTCTGTCAGCTCTAATTCCAAGTGTAAAGATGTTTTCCCTTTCGTTTATTTATTAAAGCAAAAATAATTTAAAAATTTAATGATAAAGCAAAAATTTTCAAATAAAAGCACTCACATCTATCCCATAAATACGGCTTAGATAAATGCTCTATTTCTCAAAATCAATTTGTAACTATCAAATTTGCAGATATGCAGACAATGCTGATAGGAAAATAAATCAGTATAAACTTTCTGAAGGATGATAAAACAATACGCCTTTAGAGCTATAGTTATGTGTATACACTTTCTCTAACAAATCCACTGATAGAAAAGCACCAAAGGAAATAAGTGCTAAAAGTTATAAATACAAGTATATCCCATCCTAACTCTATGTAAAGAAAAAATTCAAACGATCTTAAAGTCCAATAACAGTGGATTAAGTATACTATATCTATAGAATGGAATAAAACAGACATTAAAATGGAGCAATATTTACAAGACATATTAAGAAATGCTAGTCATTAGAATGTATTATATGGAAAAATAAATATTTAGAATCTGTAAAATTATACAAAGTTATGTTTCATTAATTCTCAGGTATGTTAATATTTTATCACCCATTGTGTTTCTCTATTTAGAAGAATGCAAGGGACATTGTATGGAATGCTTCTAAATTTAATTTGAGTCTATTTTTACAGATAATTCATTAAGACCTCATGAGACAAGAGTTAACAGAATGATGCATGATAAGCCCTGTCATAGAATATTTGTGCAAATATTCAAAATAGAGTTAATTAAAACATATATAATAATAAATATATGTATAGATTACACAAAAAAACTGTATGGATATATGTATATATATGAATTATATGCTAAAAAATTAACAATCTTGGCTTGAGAAATGAGAAGTAAATAATATTTATCTCATATTTAATTTTTAAATTTTCTACAATGTAAAAAAATTACCTACTTTATTTAAAATATTTCCTTTATGCTACCAAATGTTGGTATTTCTGCCAGCTGGTTCTTTATTCTTCCATTTCTACAGAGTTTTTTTGTTTTGTTTTTTTTTTTAAACTCCTCATCCTAAAATCACAACTTACTATTAGTTTGGAACCAAACTGAAAGAATTCTGTCAGTGCGTCGCCCTTCGTAACATCTTTCTCTCTGCTTCTGCTGTGGCGCCCTGCACATCTACTGGATTTCATCTCACCTCCAAGCTCCCACATATGTAGCCTACCTCCTCCACACTGCATTTCTAGAACATGCTGCCAGCCACTCCCACCAAAACCATCTCTCAAATGCATCGCTTTGCTCACATCACATCCTTCTTCAAATCTTTCAAAGACAATTTTTCTTTGCATATGAAATTCAAATTATTCATATACATTTTCAAATAGTCTTTATCTGCACATAAACATAATCCGAGCTCTCTTATCTACCCTCTTCACGTATTTCTCTCTGTTGCTTAATGTGTCCAAATACTTAAAATAACCATGTTCATGTTAATATTACTTAAGCATAGCTTTTTAAATGTTTTCTTCTCTTTTAACTAAAGGATTTTTTCAAGTTCTATGTTTCCTTAAGTTTACATAAGGGAAGGAAGAAATGACTAACATTCATTGATTGTCTATTAATATTCAAGACGCTGAACAAATTGACTCACTACATATAATCTCTTTGAATTTAATAGGAAATAAAACAGTTCTAAATCAAAGTACAATGATTTCATGAGCTAGGAAATAAGAATGTTTTGATAAAATCTACCTTATAACATTGTCTTCTTTCCCCCAAATTCTTTGCCTATCATTTTACTGCCAATATATTTTTTCTTTATTGTGTCACTGAGAAGTGGGTTAAGAAATAGAAAGCTATGTTTCTCTTTTTATTTACTAACTTTTATTATTATTTGTTTTTTACAACCTCTGTAGATAATTTAGCTCTTGTTTCCTAGGTGGTTAAATTTCTCTTACTAAAACTGGCAGGGGCTTATAAACTTATTTTATTTAGTAAAGGAAATTAACATCAGTGAAAGAACAAAAAGTGTACCACCTAAAATCAACATATCACAAAATTACAGACAAGTTAATATAAAAATATAGGAAGGGCTTAATTCCCTAAACAGAAGCCTGCCCTTCCCCTAAAAGGAGAATTGGTCACCTTATACCGTCATATTCAAGAATCAAAAACCAAGGAAAAATTTATGATAAATGCACATAAATATAAAGGCGATAAAAAGACAGCTTAACATTTTATCATGTTACATCATTTTAATTGCTTTTTTGATATGTTTGTTAGTTTGGGGATCTCTATTCTGTAGCAGACACAATGAATAATTTGAATTCCATTTGCTCCTGCATTTTACTTATCCGTCATTGAAAACCCAGTCATTCTGATGTATTAATTTGCCTGAACTGCTATAACAAACTCCACAGACAGGGTGGCTTAAATGACAATATACTTTCTAACAGTTCTAGAGGCTAAAGTCTCAGATCAAGGTGTCTGCAGGGTTGGTTTCTCCTAAGGTCTCTTTCCTCGGCTTGTCATTGTGTCCTCACATGGTCTTTCCTTTGTGTGAATGCATTCCTGGTGTATTTTTGTGTGTCAACCCTCTTCTCCTAAAGACACCAGTCAAAATTATTTAGGGCACGCCCTAAGCCCTAATGGCCTCATTTTAACTTATTAACCTCATTAAAGGCCCTATCTCCAAACACAGTCACATTCTGAAGTACCGGGGGTTAGGACTTACAGGAAGAATCTGGGGGAGACACAATTCAATCCAAAACAACTAGCAGTACCATTAAAATTGGAATATCAATCCATCTGACTTTGGTACTTTCTCTGGTTAGAGATGATTTAGTATCCATGTTAGCTGTGAACTCTGTAGGCAAGAACATGCTTAGTTCTTTCAGGAACTATTTTATTTTTTGGTTATTAAGTAATAATTACCAAAATATAAATTTATTTTTAAAAATGAAAGAAGCACAAATTGGAACTTCTGAAATAGTCATGGAATGTAAAGTTCAGCATAGGGCATATAGTCGATAATGTTGTAATAACTATGTACGGCATGTCTGATGGATGCAAGATTTATCAGAAGGATCACTTCATGAGTTATATAAACGTCTAACCACTATGCTGTACACCTGAAACTAATATGATATTGAATGTCAACTATAATTGAAAAATTAAAAATTAAAAATTAAAAAATTATCAATTACTCTGATATTCGGTAATGTGTTTTTCTGATTTTCATTGTTTAAGATAGCATTAGCCACACTGATTCAGTGAGTTTCCAACTGTAGCAATGACATCAAGTGACACAGAAAGTGGTACAATGCTTTTCCCTTCACAGCTCTCGTATCATCAATATGGAAAAAAAATTGCAGGCTATTTAAAAGAAGAAATGGGAAAAAATTTTAAATGTAGTTGCATTCTTGGAGATCAGTGAGCTCATTTTCATGCACTGAATTAAAAAAAAAAAATTGACACCAGTATAAGGCTTATTAGTTTAAATAGAGACAGAATATGTATCCAAGATTCTGTTTCAAAGTGAATTTTTCACTTTTCTCTATAATTTTGTTTAAAATGTTCTTAAATAGGCTTTTATTTTTGTACTTTGCTGGGGGAGGGGGCAGCTCATTGACTTTGAATGTTCTGTAGATCAGACTCTATGGTTGCAAGCAACAGATAGCAACTCTGAGTAATTTCAGCCAGAAACGTATTCAGTTAGCCAAAGAATTTGGCTCACAAGAGAAGGCGCATGATATTGCTTTATTTGACCCGATATTTCAAGTACTCTTGGGATCTACCTCTGGCTTCCTCACTAAACCCTTATAAATGGATTCAGACCTAGAAGTCTGGGGTAAAGTGGCTTGAAAGTCCTGTGATGTCGAAAACACCCAGGCTAGGAAAATAGCTTCAAATCTCGCTGCGTAAAGACTGCCTAATGTTCAATACACCAAATAATCAATAAAGGGGATTATTATCTTTACTTAAATAATGAACATTTTGCTAAATTCATTCCCTGAGTTTTCTTGTGGTTATTGTTGAGAAATTCTAAAACGAAAAAAAAAATTCATAGAAAATATTATGCATAATCATTTACCCAACAATAGGATTTTTAAATTGTTTTAATTTGGTCATACCAGTTTTATCTGTTTTCATACAATCACTAACCTATATTAGAGATAAATTTGAAGTCACTATCCCCATATCTAGTTACTGTCTCTCCCC
>NW_011888908.1:3285456-3289650 GCF_000151845.1 Pteropus vampyrus | reverse complement strand
GGTACAATGCTTTTCCCTTCACAGCTCTCGTATCATCAATATGGAAAAAAAATTGCAGGCTATTTAAAAGAAGAAATGGGAAAAAATTTTAAATGTAGTTGCATTCTTGGAGATCAGTGAGCTCATTTTCATGCACTGAATTAAAAAAAAAAAATTGACACCAGTATAAGGCTTATTAGTTTAAATAGAGACAGAATATGTATCCAAGATTCTGTTTCAAAGTGAATTTTTCACTTTTCTCTATAATTTTGTTTAAAATGTTCTTAAATAGGCTTTTATTTTTGTACTTTGCTGGGGGAGGGGGCAGCTCATTGACTTTGAATGTTCTGTAGATCAGACTCTATGGTTGCAAGCAACAGATAGCAACTCTGAGTAATTTCAGCCAGAAACGTATTCAGTTAGCCAAAGAATTTGGCTCACAAGAGAAGGCGCATGATATTGCTTTATTTGACCCGATATTTCAAGTACTCTTGGGATCTACCTCTGGCTTCCTCACTAAACCCTTATAAATGGATTCAGACCTAGAAGTCTGGGGTAAAGTGGCTTGAAAGTCCTGTGATGTCGAAAACACCCAGGCTAGGAAAATAGCTTCAAATCTCGCTGCGTAAAGACTGCCTAATGTTCAATACACCAAATAATCAATAAAGGGGATTATTATCTTTACTTAAATAATGAACATTTTGCTAAATTCATTCCCTGAGTTTTCTTGTGGTTATTGTTGAGAAATTCTAAAACGAAAAAAAAAATTCATAGAAAATATTATGCATAATCATTTACCCAACAATAGGATTTTTAAATTGTTTTAATTTGGTCATACCAGTTTTATCTGTTTTCATACAATCACTAACCTATATTAGAGATAAATTTGAAGTCACTATCCCCATATCTAGTTACTGTCTCTCCCCCTGAGTATTATGAACTGAGTATGTACACCTGCGATCTTTCTAACACATTTGTATATACATGTATGTGCATTGTTGATGAGCATGCAGCATTTTTGTGTTTTGTTATATTAATGGTACCATACATTTTTGTATCATACTATTGTTTTATAATCCTCTTATTATTGTGCTTTGAGATTAATTTTTAATACATTAATTTTTGCTAATTTATTTTAACTGGTATGCTATATCCCATCTTATAAAGATAAAATATCTTACCAATCCCCTATGGCTGATCACTTAAGTTTGTAAACATTCATTTGTTGTTTTTACCAGTAATGCTACAATAAACATTTTTGTATGTATCTTTTTGTGCACACATCTAAGGGTTTTTCTAGAAATATAAATTCTGGGCTATAAGGTATGAGCTTTTTCTTATTTTGCTAGATAACTATGAATTGTTTTTCAACCTATATTAATTTTAAAACAAGACTTTGGGTGATGAACACACAATGCAATATATAGATGATGTATTATTAAATTGTACACTTGAAATCTGTATAATTTTATTAACCAATGTCACTCCAATAAATTTAATAGTAAGTATCCTCGAAGATTAATTTTACTGATCTCTACAATTCTTAGGCATACGTTCCTCTGTTTGCTTGTACATCACAGAGGCAAATCTTTCTAATAGATAATAAGAAAATGAGTAGTAAGATACAATGTCTTTTTTCTCAGTATTACAAGTTTATGTAATGATTTAACTTGCCAATGTATTCACTTTTCCTTGCAAAGTAATTTTGCTGTATTTCTGGAGTCCCTTTTAAAAGTCCTGAGAAAATGCTTACTCATAAAAATCAAAGACAGATTTTCTTTTGGAAAAGTATCTCCAAATTTACCAGCACAAATAGGCAGAGCCAGGAGCATTTCTGTAAAGGTTTGGGAAAATAAAACCTAATTAAAATGACTAAAATTAGACAAATAGAAATCCCTTGGTCAAGAGTTTTAAAATATATTTTGGAGATTTTAATAGGGCAGAACATTTGATTATACCAAAAAAAATAGCATTAATTAGATATGAAAGAGAATTTTTCACAATGGCTGGTACGTGGAGATATATTATATATATGTATATTATATACATACATATATAAAAAACATATTTCCTTTTCATCTCTTCACGGAAAGGCTTTTTATTTTATCCCACTGTTTTCATCTGCTTGGTCAAGAACTGTGGAAAAGTAGCAATTTGGGTTGACCGGTATTTCTGTTGGATTCTGACAATAAAACATAAGCTATTCTACAACATGGGAGACTTGGTGAACTTGATTTATCTAATAAAAGATACTGTGATTTATTTTCCATCTTTTTTTTCTTATTTCTCATGAAATGATTTTCTAAACATCCATTTTATAAAAGCAGAATGGATATGTTACTTTCCACACCCCTCCTCACAACTTGGGCTGGCTAAGCAAAGTCAAGCAGGGATGCAAATCTAAGGGTGAGTGTGCGTGTGTGTGCGTGCGTGTGTGTGCGTGCGTGTGTGCCCAGTAGGTGCCTTGCTTCCCTCACTGCTCCCTCCCATTCTGAAGGAGAGGAAACGCCTCCTTATAGAGCAAAGACCCTTTCTGGCGACCAGCCAAATGTACCCTGCGCCCTTGGAGAGGGGAATACTTGAGGTCTTAGGGGCAGATAGTCTCCGGGGAGAGCAAAGTGGGTCGGTTAATGTAAAGAAACATATACTTGGCCTGAATATTTGCCTGTTTCCACTTCTGCAGTGCACTGACTTTCCTTTCAGCTCTGCTACAGAATTCGGGTGACTTAGTATGAAGTTCTCAACAGTTGAGCTTTCTAGACATTAGAATGGAATTTCTCCTGATAAGCTGAATTCTTTGTCAACACTAGGCCAATGAGCTGCTATGGAAGTGCTTGGATGGATGGCTGTTTCGACTGGGAAGGTGTCCGTGGTATTTTGTCAGATGTTTCTAATAGTAACGTACTATGATTCTATCAATTTGTAAAAGGGAGAAACAAGTTCGGCTCAGTCGGTGGAAAAAGCATCAGAGGAGCAGCCGGTCTGAAAGACCAGAGATAAGTAAAATTGTCATGTGCGATGACATAGGTGAAGGGCAGTTTGGTCAGAGGATGAACCTGAACACAGGTACAACGGTGACGATCAGCCTGAGGTATGAAGTTCTAGGTCAACGACCGCTCCACAGCAAGGCTGGGATTAGGGACCATGTTCCCCTAGTCCTGGGTGCCTGTTCTACTTTGTCACCAGAGTGGGAGGGAGAAAGTTATGTCATTCGCACAACTTTAGGCAAGTTACTTATCCTTTATAAAGAAAATATAAATTTGTATTTTTAAAATATACTGTATATTGCACATAAATATATAGATGATTTAAAAAATAGAGGATTTTCTAAGGAATAGATGATAACATAAATAAAATATAACAGAAAATGTGATTTTTATGTTGGCATATATTAAACATTAAATAAGTACCAGAAGATATATCTCCAGACTCTATGTTATTTACCCAACTGCTAAGGACAAACTCATGTTTATTAATTCAATTTAGGGATATAAATTCTTTATGAAACCATCACTACATTCAATATCCTCATTATCCCTAACAAGAATATATCTATAAGGTCCTTAAGATAATTTGAAATAACTACCTGAAGGTTAAAGGTAGATATCTTAATCAAATTATGGTTTGAATCAGTAGCAACTTAACAGTTAATTACTTTTAACCGGGCAAAAACAAAACAAAGATTTAGACGTGCGCGCACACGTACACACACACATAACACACACAGAAAAGCTGAGGTTTTGCCTCCCAGGCAAGTCTGCTGTTAATGTACTTTTACATTCTTCTAACTATGATCTAGTAGCGCTCACTTGCCTTAAGTAAACCGCCTCTTTTCAACCAAAACTGAGCAGAACATTCATTCAATTTCATGGTGTTTCAACATGCACCTTTTAGAAATGACAAAGCAAGAAAAACTAACCCCAAATCAACGACCGAAGCCCGTTAAAGTAGTCTTGTCCGCATACTTTGGCTTCAGGTGGATAACAAGCTTCGGAGAACAAAAGTAACATGAACTGGGCTATGTGAGATACAGGCTTGTGGCTGACGTGCTCCTGTGTGGCCCACTCAGAACTCGCATGGTAGCTAAAGTGTTGCCGACGTGTGCGTCACACGCAGGTCAGCACTTCTTGGATGTCCAAGTAGACAAAGAGGTTCAGAAGTCCTGAATCTGGAAACTCTAAGGAGTACAAGGCCAAGTCAGTGTGCCATTGAGAA
>NW_011888908.1:3270577-3285406 GCF_000151845.1 Pteropus vampyrus | reverse complement strand
CATATATTAAACATTAAATAAGTACCAGAAGATATATCTCCAGACTCTATGTTATTTACCCAACTGCTAAGGACAAACTCATGTTTATTAATTCAATTTAGGGATATAAATTCTTTATGAAACCATCACTACATTCAATATCCTCATTATCCCTAACAAGAATATATCTATAAGGTCCTTAAGATAATTTGAAATAACTACCTGAAGGTTAAAGGTAGATATCTTAATCAAATTATGGTTTGAATCAGTAGCAACTTAACAGTTAATTACTTTTAACCTGGCAAAAACAAAACAAAGATTTAGACGTGCGCGCACACGTACACACACACATAACACACACAGAAAAGCTGAGGTTTTGCCTCCCAGGCAAGTGTGCTGTTAATGTACTTTTACATTCTTCTAACTATGATCTAGTAGCGCTCACTTGCCTTAAGTAAACCGCCTCTTTTCAACCAAAACTGAGCAGAACATTCATTCAATTTCATGGTGTTTCAACATGCACCTTTTAGAAATGACAAAGCAAGAAAAACTAACCCCAAATCAACGACCGAAGCCCGTTAAAGTAGGCTTGTCCGCATACTTTGGCTTCAGGTGGATAACAAGCTTCGGAGCCCTGCAGAACAAAAGTAACATGAACTGGGCTATGTGAGATACAGGCTTGTGGCTGACGTGCTCCTGTGTGGCCCACTCAGAACTCGCATGGTAGCTAAAGTGTTGCCGACATGTGCGTCACACGCAGGTCAGCACTTCTTGGATGTCCAAGTAGACAAAGAGGTTCAGAAGTCCTGAATCTGGAAACTCTAAGGAGTACAAGGCCAAGTCAGTGTGCCATTGAGAAGAGTACATGTTATATAGGCTTGGGTTCTTGATATTCAATGAGTACTCTTGAGATTTCTCTCCTGCAGTTCATGGTCTACATTTCTGATAGAAAAGTAGGAGGCTATAAAATAAATATTGATGGTTTATTCAGTGTGGGATTTCAGCTGGTGAAGGCGAATGGACAGCCAAACCCAGAAGTAGTAGATTTTGGCACAGAAGAACAGAGAAAAAAGGTGTGTTGAGTGACTGACGGGTCAGATTCTGAGGGGAAAAAAGCACTACAACTTCTTTAAAGAGGCACAGATAATAATGTACTTCTGGATGTTCAAGCACATACTGTTATTTTTAAAGTTTAAGTATAAATAGAGTAAAAGAATCACAAAACTAAACTCAAAATACCACTTGAACCAAGATAATCAGATTGGACTTTTTAATACTAAAATTATAGCTCTACGCTATCAAAAGTTTTGTTCCATACTTGAAAAATTCAAAGCTCTATGTTGTACAATTCAAGGTCAAAAACCTTGACAAGAGGAAGTTCTGAGTGTGAGGATTATGCGTATTGATCCTCAATTTGTGTATGTTTGTGTACAGCACACTTGACATTTGAGAATGTTGATAATCTAATGAATGAAAAGTTAGAGATGTGTTATTTGACGTTTACCAGTATAAGAAATTTTATGAAGCCCATCTTTTTTAGACAATGTAATGTCAGTGTTACACACACACACACACACACACACACACACACACACACACACACACAAATGGCATGTTTACTTAGTCCAGATGCAAAATAATTACACTTTTGCCCTTGTATTCAACCTGATTTTACAGGACTATCATCTAAAAAACCCATATATTCAAAAGTATTTAATTATTAGAAATATATGAGAACACTGATTTGTAAAAATAAGCAGTTACAAATATAAAATGTTTAACCTTACCCTGCAATTTCAATAATCATTTAAAATCTTGTGTTTATGTATATTTGCTCAAATGACACTTGTATAGCATCTACTATGTGTAGACCCTTGTGAAATGATAGAAAATACATATTCTCATCTCTGCCCCTGGTTCCTGGCACAGGCTCCAAAACTCTAGTAATTTCCTGAGCGACAGGAGCTAAGATCATCTTTTGTTCTAACATTTGGTCTTTGACTCTGGTTCCCAATACCAAGCTCCTAAGTCTCTTTGGATTTTCTGTGTGAAGGGAGAGTCTTGTTCTAATGAGGCGACTCTGGGTGGGCTCCTGGATTGGGTTTGGTCACCAGAAAGACCCAGCCAGGATTAGAAGCCTGGAATTTTTAACCCCACCTCCCAGTGGGAGAAGGGCTGGAAATGGAGTTAACGATGGAGTGTGCCTACATGATGACACCTCTATAAATATCCCAAAAGTACGAGCAGGGAGAATTTCAGGTTTGCTGACCGTGTAGAGATGGGGGAGACCAGCAAGCCCAGAGAGCTGGAAGCTCTGTGCCCTTTCACCTGACCTTGCCCATTTATCTCTTCCATCTGGCTGTTTCTGAATTATATCCTTTTATAATAAACCAGTAATCTAGTCGTTTAATGTTTCTGTGAGCCATTCTAGCAAATTACTGAACCCTAGGAGGGAGTCACAGGAACTCTGATTTACAGCCATTAGGTCAGAAGTACGGGTGACACCGTGGGACTTGCAACTGGCATTTCCAACAGGGAGGGGTCATCCTCTGGGACAGAGCACACAGTTTGTCAGATCTGGTGGTAACTCCAGGTGGAGAGTGTCAGAACGAACTGAATTATAGGACACCCAGCTTGTGTCACAGAGAACTGCTCTGTGGGGATGAAGCACCCCCACATTCTGTGACCAGGGGGAAAGTGTTCCGTAATAGTAAAGGAAAAACACAGAGTCGGAGTGAGTGTTTCCTATTCAACCATGTTCCATACATGTTATTGATATTCATTCATTAATCACCATAAGACCCTTAGGATGTATTATGTCTATTTCACAAATGAGGAAATCAGGCTGCGGTTATGGCATATTTCTCAGCATCCATGTATTCATATTTAAATTATAATTTAACTATTATTTGTAAAAATTACAAGAGGGTATCCTGTGCAATAGAGTCAAAACCTGTTTCTTTTGAAACTTCTAACTATCCTTCTGAGTTACAAATAAAAACAAAAAAAAAAATTAATCCAAGTATTTATCTATAATAAAATGGACTTGGATATTTATTTTCTATTGCCTTCTATAAAATGAATTAAATTTTCGATCTCGGAACCACAGACGTATGTTCTTTGATTAGATATATTACTTAGCACTTAATTACTCAAACATAAAAAAATAAAAAATATATACAACTTTTATGACATCCGCTGTATGAGATAAAAAGTAACTTTAAACAGTTCGATATATTCCATCAACTTTTTTAAAAAGTTCTTAAAGTAATTTGCAAATTATGAAGTGAAAATAAAACATGTCACACCGTACAAACTCTCTTAGAGTACGCTTACTTTCTCAAAATTATATTCTACCTTTAAAATTTTTCTAACATGGCTAATTTGTTTGGTTCTTATTGCCATGTTAATTACTTGGGGGCGGGGAAAGACTTCTGGAGGAACTGTATGGATTTAACTAAGTAGTGCTTTTTCTTGCTCATTAAAAATGACACAATAATGCTTTTGTAACTCACTTATTACTAGAGAAACAAATGTTGTTTATAATTAATAGGGGCTCTACCGTTTAATGTCTCCAAACAGCTTAAGACACTTATGTCTTGTGACTGGAATGAGGATTCATTCACTGATTTTCTTCTGTTTAGACTGTCAGAAAAAGGTTTCGAAATGAGAAAAAAAAAAAAATAGCCTGAATTTTTTTTCTTGCCTCAGAAAATTTTTCTTCTAAAACAGAAAAGTTTCCCTATAGATTAACTTAAAAATATATTCAAGAGAATATAAAAATAAATTTATCTGAAAGAGAACCTCATATTCAAGGAAAACAGAAGGTTCTACTTACCCTCTTTTCTGAGTTAACAAAAAATTCTAAGAACTAATTTCTCTCATGACTCATTTAAAAATAATATTTTACTAAATATAAAATCCAAGTTATTCTTGTGTTCTCTAGAATGACTAGTTAGCATTTGTGGCACAAATGCATATGTTTTACTTATATCCTAATTCATATATTCATTCATTAATTCATTCATTCAATACATATTTATTGAGCTTCCATACCCCTGAAACTGTGTGAGGCATTGATGCTTGTAAATGAGAGTAATACACTTTGTGACTTTCTGAAGTCACAGGAGAAATGTCATTTATTATGATGCAAACAAGATTCACTATTGTGTGTCCAGTTCTCACCAATAGATATTACCTTTAAGTACCTCATTCTTCTCCATTTCCTTAAAAAGCTCCTTTAAGTTTATCTTCCTTAAAAAGCTCCTTTAAGTTTACCTGCCTAGTAATTCATTACCATAACATGTTACGGGGCTATTTTTATACAGTCTTTAAGTTATTAATCAATAACTGAAGACATAGTTGTCTTCTTTCACTGTACCCAAATTCACCAGACCTATGTCATGAACAAAATCATAGTGAAATAAACATTTATTGCTACGTTTTCCACTTTCCACACTTAGTTTTGCCCGTTCGGCTCTCCGCAGAGACTGACGCACTCATTGTGCCTCTGCCTGATGTTGCACCCGGACGCCTTCTCTCAACAGATGCCCTGATCAACTTCCTCCTTTATACCCCCGGATTTCACCAAAATGTACCTGTTCTGAAATCAATGATATACCCCTCTCTATTTCCTAAGGTAATAACTGTTTAATCTAATAAAGTCAATAGCATACTTCTATGGGATGAGATCACTCTCTTTGGATTTTCTGTGTGAAGGGAGAGTCTTGTTCTAATGAGGCGACTCTGGGTGGGCTCCTGGATTGGGTTTGGTCACCAGAAAGACCCAGCCAGGATTAGAAGCCTGGAATTTTTAACCCCACCTCCCAGTGGGAGAAGGGCTGGAAATGGAGTTAACGATGGAGTGTGCCTACATGATGACACCTCTATAAATATCCCAAAAGTACGAGCAGGGAGAATTTCAGGGTTGCTGACCGTGTAGAGATGGGGGAGACCAGCAAGCCCAGAGAGCTGGAAGCTCTGTGCCCTTTCACCTGACCTTGCCCATTTATCTCTTCCATCTGGCTGTTTCTGAATTATATCCTTTTATAATAAACCAGTAATCTAGTCGTTTAATGTTTCTGTGAGCCATTCTAGCAAATTACTGAACCCTAGGAGGGAGTCACAGGAACTCTGATTTACAGCCATTAGGTCAGAAGTACGGGTGACACCGTGGGACTTGCAACTGGCATTTCCAACAGGGAGGGGTCATCCTCTGGGACAGAGCACACAGTTTGTCAGATCTGGTGGTAACTCCAGGTGGAGAGTGTCAGAACGAACTGAATTATAGGACACCCAGCTTGTGTCACAGAGAACTGCTCTGTGGGGATGAAGCACCCCCACATTCTGTGACCAGGGGGAAAGTGTTCCGTAATAGTAAAGGAAAAACACAGAGTCGGAGTGTTTCCTATTCAACCATGTTCCATACATGTTATTGATATTCATTCATTAATCACCATAAGACCCTTAGGATGTATTATGTCTATTTCACAAATGAGGAAATCAGGCTGCGGTTATGGCATATTTCTCAGCATCTATGTATTCATATTTAAATTATAATTTAACTATTATTTGTAAAAATTACAAGAGGGTATCCTGTGCAATAGAGTCAAAGCCTGTTTCTTTTGAACCTTCTAAATATCCTTCTGAGTTACAAATAAAAACAAAAAAAAAATTAATCCAAGTATTTATCTATAATAAAATGGACTTGGATATTTATTTTCTATTGCCTTCTATAAAATGAATTAAATTTTCGATCTCGGAACCACAGACGTATGTTCTTTGATTAGATATATTACTTAGCACTTAATTACTCAAACATAAAAAAATAAAAAATATATACAACTTTTATGACATCCGCTGTATGAGATAAAAAGTAACTTTAAACAGTTCGATATATTCCATCAACTTTTTTAAAAAGTTCTTAAAGTAATTTGCAAATTATGAAGTGAAAATAAAACATGTCACACTGTACAAACTCTCTTAGAGTACGCTTACTTTCTCAAAATTATATTCTACCTTTAAAATTTTTCTAACATGGCTAATTTGTTTGGTTCTTATTGCCATGTTAATTACTTGGGGGCGGGGAAAGACTTCTGGAGGAACTGTATGGATTTAACTAAGTAGTGCTTTTTCTTGCTCATTAAAAATGACACAATAATGCTTTTGTAACTCACTTATTACTAGAGAAACAAATGTTGTTTATAATTAATAGGGGCTCTACCGTTTAATGTCTCCAAACAGCTTAAGACACTTATGTCTTGTGACTGGAATGAGGATTCATTCACTGATTTTCTTCTGTTTAGACTGTCAGAAAAAGGTTTCGAAATGAGAAAAAAAAAAAAATAGCCTGAATTTTTTTTCTTGCCTCAGAAAATTTTTCTTCTAAAACAGAAAAGTTTCCCTATAGATTAACTTAAAAATATATTCAAGAGAATATAAAAATAAATTTATCTGAAAGAGAACCTCATATTCAAGGAAAACAGAAGGTTCTACTTACCCTCTTTTCTGAGTTAACAAAAAATTCTAAGAACTAATTTCTCTCATGACTCATTTAAAAATAATATTTTACTAAATATAAAATCCAAGTTATTCTTGTGTTCTCTAGAATGACTAGTTAGCATTTGTGGCACAAATGCATATGTTTTACTTATATCCTAATTCATATATTCATTCATTAATTCATTCATTCAATACATATTTATTGAGCTTCCATACCCCTGAAACTGTGTGAGGCATTGATGCTTGTAAATGAGAGTAATACACTTTGTGACTTTCTGAAGTCACAGGAGAAATGTCATTTATTATGATGCAAACAAGATTCACTATTGTGTGTCCAGTTCTCACCAATAGATATTACCTTTAAGTACCTCATTCTTCTCCATTTCCTTAAAAAGCTCCTTTAAGTTTATCTTCCTTAAAAAGCTCCTTTAAGTTTACCTGCCTAGTAATTCATTACCATAACATGTTACGGGGCTATTTTTATACAGTCTTTAAGTTATTAATCAATAACTGAAGACATAGTTGTCTTCTTTCACTGTACCCAAATTCACCAGACATATGTCATGAACAAAATCATAGTGAAATAAACATTTATTGCTACGTTTTCCACTTTCCACACTTAGTTTTGCCCGTTCGGCTCTCCGCAGAGACTGACGCACTCATTGTGCCTCTGCCTGATGTTGCGCCCGGACGCCTTCTCTCAACAGATGCCCTGATCAACTTCCTCCTTTATACCCCCGGATTTCACCAAAATGTACCTGTTCTGAAATCAATGATATACCCCTCTCTATTTCCTAAGGTAATAACTGTTTAATCTAATAAAGTCAATAGCATACTTCTATGGGATGAGATCACTGTAGAAAGCAAAGTTCTGTGATACACACTCCTTAAAGCTGACCATATCTTTTTCTAACAGTGCATCTTGAGATTTATTTTTTACCTTGAACTGATAATTATTCCCTTGTAAACTTTTATCTTGAAACTTCTCAAATATTAACAAAATTAGAAAAATAACACAATAAACTCTCATGTAGCTATTATGTTATATCAATCATTATCAATATTTTACTAATTTTATTTAATCTATCATCCCCTTCCATTTTTCTGGAGCACTTTAAAATAAATAAAAAAAAACTCACGATTTTACCTATTAGAAATACTTCACAACGTTGCTCTAAATAATAAATATATCTTAATATAACCGCAACACCAACATTATCTCTGAAAATTAACAATAATTAGATAAAGGTAAAGGGGGTCAAATACATGGTGATGAAAGGAGATTTGACTTTGGGTGGTGAACACACACGCAATGTACAGATGTTGTGCTATTGAACTGTACACTTGAAACCTATATAATTTTATTAAAGGATGTGACCCCAATAAATTTAATTTTAAAAAATGAACAATAATTCCTTAATATCATCTCCAGTTGTTTCAAAAACATTACTTTACAGTTGGCATGATCATATCAATACTCAAATAATCTCTGTGTATCCCAAAATCAATATTTTAGTAGTGAGTGTTACTGGCTAGATAGGAAAGCTGTGCCATGGTATCTGGCCCAGCGCAAGGTAAACACAGTGGCATCTGTTTCATGCAGTGGTTAAGCATCTCGGCTCTCCAGTCAGGTCTGGGCTCAGATCAGGGTATGTGCTACTTAGAAGCTGGGTGGCACTGGACAAATTCTTTAGTCTAAGTCTGTTTCTTCATCTGTAAAATGGGAGTTGTGAGCACTTAATGAACATATATATTTAAAAACAAGTTTGCATGGTCCTCAGAAATAATTTTAATAAATGCGTTTATTTTATTCTTTAATATAAATGTTCTTTACTTCATGTTTGTGTGTGTGTGTGTGGCTGCTTTGTCTTAGAATATATAAATTTTAAGGTATTAGGCTATCAGGGAAAAATAACCACAATAGAGCTAATTTCTCTTGAAACTTACTTGAAGAGAGAAGATTTTTCCAGATAGATGTTTTAGCTAAGTTTTCAGAGGTACAGTCAAACAAAACTGATTTAAGGCAGCCTTTAAACATGGAAAGAGATTGAGGACTGTATTGGTAAATTTCACAGTAGCTGCAGAGTCTCTGTGTGCCCTGAGTACCTGATACCCGTATCCCACCTATGTGAGTATATCACAGGATCAGTGCTAGAGTGACTCAGATGTTTCTACAAAATCCAGTTGATTAAAGGCTTAACATTAGCCCTAATTTGTCTGAAAACGATGAAAAGTGTTCATTGGGCTCATTTAATCAAGGATACAAGAGTGCCATCTAGCGCTCAAACTGTGTGAAGTGCAGACACATGGCCCTTGGAACAGTAAATGATAGAGTGGGCATGTGTGACACTCATACAAGGTAGACAAAATAACGGAAAACATGACAATTTCTCATTTTATGTGATTTTCTCATGGAGTATAATGTGATGTTCATCCCCATGCATAATTGAGGGTTGTTGTTGTTTTTTTCATATCGTATGGATCATTATATCTCAGATATATTCCTATCGGTTTTTTCTAAGATTTATTGGTGTATCCTAATAAAACATTATCAACATCTGCTGCAATCTGGATAAACTGCATGTAAAATACTAATAACAGAAAAAGGGAATTCATACAGTAAATGACAGTAACGGCTAAGATACTTTAGGTGCTACTGTGTGTCAATGTGCTTTGCTATTTGCTTCTAGTATCTCTAACACCCGGAAATTGCGTAAGTGAGGTGTTAAGTCCCTCCACTTTACAGGTGCCATTAAGGTGTAGAGATTATGTTCTCAATGCTGCACTGCTGGTAAGCGTGGGACATTATGATATGTGAATCTTCAGACATGACACTGTGCTGGTTACATGCTACCGAATTCCATAGTGTCTCCATGACACCAACCATCAAACCAGAGCATAAAAATGATCGTCGATTAAAGATAACAAAATATGATATTTGGCTACTTATGACCTCATAACTTAAACCCTCTCTAATGCCTGTCAAACAATTGTAGGTAGCTATGTTAGAAACTAATGCAAAAAAAAAAACAAAAACAAAAAAAAACAACAAAAAAAAAACAAGACAATCAGGTTATCTAGAAATATGTTTTGCTTATAAAAGGACATTTACTAGAGGTACTGGTATCTCCTTCACTCTAGACCAGAGTTTCTCAACTATCGACTTTGACACTATCAACATTGTAGGCTAGATATTCTTTTCTGTCAGGAACTGTCCTTTGAATTGCAGGATGAATATGGTCCCCAACCACATGTGCCCAAGGTCTGTGTGGTGTTCCTTGAGGAAGACTCTGCTAATCGTCCTGACTACTTGATTTTATACAGACTCTTTCCAAAATAATGCTGAAAATACTGGACTCTTCTAGGCAGTGGAGGAGACCAGCTGTGAATAAGACAGAGTATTCTATTGTGTTTAATGTCTAATGGGAGTGGAATATTACTTTTACTCAAAGTTTGAGAATTACCTCACAGCAGAAATTAATTTTGCAATTACATCTCTGGTAGGTACAGGCTCTGGTAGAACCTCTCCTGCAAAGACCTGATCCTGAGACTCTGCAAAGGTGAGTCACTGCACATGGTGAGAGGACTGCTGAGCTCCCAAAATTTTGTGGTTTATCTTAATTTCTGTTGTTTTTAGAAAATCAGTATCTAATTCTAGGTGGGACATTTTTATGAACCAATAACAAAAATTAACAAGTCCTTACCATCTCAATGTAAGGCACCTCTCCCTCTCTCCCCACCCTCTACCCCTTTCTCTCTACACACACACACACACACACACACACACACACACACACACGCACGCACACACACACACATTAGGTATTAGAAAGAAGTCAGTAGAACAAAAGTGTTGAAGAATAAGCAAAGAAAATCTAAATCTAGAGAGTAAAAAAAAAAAGGAAGCAAAATGGCATTATGAGGAGGACTTGACTGGTATTTCACAGATAATTTTAGTATAAATTACAATTTAGTATCATTTTTAAGTAGCTGTGTGACTGGGTAAGGCTTCATAAATTTTCTTTTGGAAAAATGAAAAGATAAATAACTAAAACAAACTGTTAGACTCTCTCCTCTGATAGAAAGAAAGGATTATATATACTCTTCATATCTCTGAAGAAACTTATAAAGGTCAAGTAAACTAAAGAGTTTAGAAGTAGTGTATTTGCTAAGATCAAATAATGTGTATTTCATATAAATCCTCTCAAATTCCCATTAAGAAAACATATAAGAAAAATATTTTTCTAATTATTTTAACAATACTTACAAAACCTGAGACTCAATTTTGCTATCTGTGGATTCCTTTACTAGCATTAGTTTTGGTCTTTATATTTGATCTTGCCTTGGTAATGTAAACAATGGTTCCAGAATTCAGTGTTTAAAAAGTATCACTATCTTTTGATCTTCAGTGGTTAAAAAGTATCACTATATTTTGATTTTCTTTTAATAAAGTAACTCATAGTTTTTTTTACATTGGCATCTGTGACTTTTGTTCATATTATATGTAGAACTAATTTGGTGGGCATATATAATTTCACGAGCACACAGGTGACTCAATGCTAAAGTAAATTACCTGATGGCAATGATACGTGACTGAGTCCTAGAAAGCTATGTACAAATTCAAAATCATTAAGTTTAACACAATTTCTACAAGTAATACAAGAATTCTTCATGATTAAGCAACCGAAGTTCCAACAAGGCCTACATAAGTCAAGTTGACTTTACTGATGCCTTATGATTGTGTATAGGTGACATTTATTGATATTTATAATATTTATTCTTAGTTCAATTTGGGGGAAAAATAATATCTAAGCATACCGAAAAAAAGGATTCAGAGTACTAAGCGCTCAAATAATAGAAGAGATATGGATGAATTTTATAAAAACTTTTAAATGCACAAAGGTGAACCAACTATCAAAAGGAAAATTGTGGAGTATTCTTTTAGAAAATGAAGTTACTTCTGTCAAGTAAAAATTCACCTTATTTCAACTGCTTTGTATGTTCATGTTCTGGAATATTGGGTTTTCTTCAAGAGAAGCACTAATTTACTTTGTAGCATGGAGAAACTTTCTATTAGTATTTGCAAGCTCAATGCTGCCTTGTCTTGTGAAACATGTTATTAACTGTTAATCCACACAACACCCCTTGTTAAATAGGTCATTATTATTATCTTCACTTTCCAGCTGAAGAAACACACCGAGAGAGGTCACAGAGTGAGTCAAGGCCAAGATTAGCAATGAAAAGTACCCAGTTGTCAGTGCTTTCCTTGGTCCGCCCGGCCACGCTAAATAGGTGAGATGGCCTGCCTGGAGAGCCACAAAGGATGGGAGCTGACCCAGGGCTTGTGTAACCAAACTCCTCATAAAGGCAGCCTGTGTAGTCCTTGCCTCTGGCCTTCATGCAAGTTACCCTAAATTTAAATTGGTGGGGCTCTCACTAATATGCTTGACCTAGATCCTGAACGTTTTGCCTGACTATTCCTCACCTCATGTCACCATCCCTACTGAAACCCTGTGAGTTCACCTGTGGTTTGCTCTACTCTGAACCCATTTCTAAGGAAAGAAAGGTAAATAGTGCGGAGGGAATTTTACAACCTAGGGGGATATTTCTGGAGGGACTGGAATATGTATTAACTCTCTTGAAAAAAAACTGGACCACATTTATAAACTTTGTGTTTTTTCTTTAATCTAAATGTTTGAGGAAAAAAATGCACATGCATTAAAAACTATCTGAAATTCTAGACGGTGGCTAGGGTATAGGCAAAAGATATAGTATAAGTACATTTTATGATGTATTGAGAGACAATAAAGCCATGAATTTTATAAACAATTCAACTTTCAACTGTTAGAAGCCTTTAATGGTAGCAAGAAGTTTAACCTCAAAAAGAAATATGATCAAAGAAACTGAGAGGAACTCTTAATATTGTCTAAGAGCAAACAGAAATACAGGGCCTTGTTAGAACTGTGTAGATTTTGTAGTTTTGGTAGGTGGAAGACATGTGTTACCAATAATATTCATTAAAAACATCTTATTTTAATTAATCTAATATCTCATGAGGAAATAGACATTTGATCAAAGTAACATAAATAGGTTCACCTACTGGTAAACTATACTATTAATATTATATAATATTTAATATATTTGACATAATTGATGAAATTTGTAAAAGAAAATTTGCTTTATATAATGAAACATGGTCCTAGTTATTTCTTCTTTATTTGAATGAAATGGAACATTCCCCAGGGGGAAAATAATGACAAAATATTAAAGCTGAAAGGAAAAATAGAAGTTCAGATTATCCCACTGTCTATTAAAACAACTGCCTATGTTATTAAAACTTTCACTTTAAAAAAGTGGCTGGCCTCAATGACTGCTATTGAATTCTTCCACACATTTAGTAAGAAATAATAATTTCACACAACAAGAAACAACCCTGGCCCACCTTATGGGGTCAGCATAGCTTTTACTCTAAAGTTTAAAAAGGAGATTATGAAAAAGGAAAAACCACAGACAATTTCTTTCAGAAACATAGCTTAAAATTTCTGAATAAAATATGAGCAATTCAAATCATAAAACAGATACAAAAACATTAAGTAGGGTTTATTTTAGGTCTATAAGGGAAGCTTAACATTCAGAAAACCATTAATTTCACCACATTGACAGAATAAAAGGGAAAATGGTAACAGATGCATGAAAAGCTTTTGATAAAATTTAATATTATTTCATGATAGACACTTTTACCAAACAGGAATAGAGGAGAATCTTAATCTGATTAAGAATATCTCAAAAATCTATAGCAAACATTATGTTTAATAAAGATATATCAAAAACTTCCTATCAAGACCAGGAACAAGATTTTTAAAAGTCTGATATCATCACTTCTTTTCAACTTTTTACTAGATGCCCTAGCCTGTGCAATAATATTATAAAAAGAAATGCAAATTATAAGGTTGGAAAGGAATAAATCAGTGGACATTGTTTGCAAATGACAAGATTGTGCACTCAAAAAATCCAAAAGCATCTGGAATATCTGAGAATCAATAAATACATTTACTTATTGATAAATGTTAGATAAAAACAATTAGAAAATAAAAACATGTGAAACAAAGCATTAATTTTAGCATCAAGTGCACCAAATTCCTAGATATATATCTAATAAAAATTGTGCCAAATCTTTGTACATAAAATTACAAAATATTACTGAGAAAAACTGAAGAACAGTTATAGAGGAATTTACTAAAGATTGTAAACATATCAATTCTTCCCCAGAATATGTGTGGATTTAGTGTAATCCCAATTAAAGTCACAGCATTATTTTTATAGACATTAATAAATTTATTTTAAAATTCATGTGGAAATGCAAAAAGATCAAGACAAGGCAATCGTGAACAAGAACAAAGTCAGAGCATTTACATCACAAGATATCAAGACTTATTTAAAAATCCCCATAATTAAGACCACATGATATTGACACAAGAATAGAAAAATTGACTAATGGTATACCATAAATGGTCCACCATAAATGGTCCAGAAACAGAGTCATATACACAGTCATATACATATCAACTTATGGTAACAGTGATAATGAACTGCAGTGCAGCAAAAAGTAAGGTTAATGAATCTTAATCCTTACATCTTCAGTATACCAAATTGATTATAGGTGGAGTGCAGATCTAAATGTGAGCTATGAAACAATAAAGGTTGTAGGTGACATACATGAATATCTTTAGACTACAAGAGTAAAGTTTTTTAAAGAAATAAAAAGCACTAGCCAAAGATAACACTAACAATTTGGACCTCATTGAAATTAAGACCTCCTGTTTAACAAAATATTCCAGGAAGATTGGTTAAAAGGCAGATAGAAGAAAACATCTGATTATACACACACACACACACACACATACATACATCATACATACATATGTGTCTATTATAGTAAACACATATATATTATACAGGGAAAATAAACAGAATATATAGAAAACCTTAGGGAAAAAAAGATAGATGACTCAATAGAAAAAAGATTTGAATGGGCATTTCACAAAAAGGATATCCAAATGGCTGATAAACACATGTAAAAGTAATCAACACAGTTAGCCATCAAGTATATACAAATTAAAACCACAATGTGACAAATATGTACAAGATCTACATGAGGAAAACTATAAATTTCTGATGAATGAAATCAAATAAGAACTAAATAAATGGGGAGATAGTCTATGTTCATGGATAGGAAGACTCAGTATTGTCAAGATATCAGTTCTTCCCAGCTTGATCTATAGATTCAGTGCAATCCCAATCAAAATCTCGGCACAATTACTTTGTGAATATTGACAACCTGAGTCTAAC
>NW_011888908.1:3268091-3270192 GCF_000151845.1 Pteropus vampyrus | reverse complement strand
GGTGATGACTTTCTAGATACAACACCAAAGGCATAATCCATGAGAGAAATAACTGATAAGCTGGACTACATTAAAGTTAAACTTCTGTGAAAGACAACTATCAAGAGAATAAGAATAGCAGCCACAGACTAGGAGAGAATATTTTCAAAAGACACATCTGATTAAGAACTGCTATCCAAAATATACAAAGAATTCTTAAAACCCAACAGTAAGAAAATGAACCATTGATTAAAAGTGGACAATAGATCTAAACAGACATTTCTCCAAAGAAGATATACAGACAGAAGTAAGCATATGAAAAGATGCTCCATATCGTATGTTATAGGAGAAATGCAAATTAAAACAACAGTTTTAAAACTGCACACCAATTAGAAAGCCCAAAATCTGGAACCCTGATGACACAAAATGCCAGCGAGGATGGGGAGCAACTAGAATGCCCATTCATTGCTGGTGGGAATGCAAAACAGTAGAGCCACTTTGGAAGGCAGTTTCGTGGTTTCTTAAAAAACTAACACACTCTTATCATATGATCCAGCAATCACGCTCTTTGGAAATTACCCAAAGGAGTTGAGAACTTACGTTCACACAGAAACCTGTGCACAGGTGTTTAAAGCAGCGTTACCCAGAATTGTCAATACGTCCCTCAGTAGGTGAATGGATTAATAACTCTGATGCTTCTAGACAATGGAATATTATTCAGTGCTAACAAGAAATGTGCTATCAAACCATGAAAAGACAGGGAAGAACCTTAAATGTGTATCAGGAAGTGAAATAAGCCAATCTGAAATAGTTACATACTGTATGATTTCAACTATATGACATTTTGGCTCAGGCAAAATTGTGGAAACAGCAAAAAGATCATTGGCTAGCAGAGGATGGCAAGAGGGATAAACAGGCAAAGCACTAAGGATTTCTAGGGTAGTGAAAATACGCTGTTTCATGTTATAAGGACGGATACATGTCACCATACACTTTTGCAGACCCACAGGGTGTATGACACCAAGAGTGAACCTTAATGTAAACTGTGGCCTTTGAGTGATTACGATGCGTCAACACAGGTATTCACTAGTAATCAATGTGCCACTCTGGAGGGAGATGCTGGCGACGGGGAGGCTGTGGGGGCAGGGTTTGTGGCAAGTCTCTGCATCTTCTTTTGTTTGCTGTGAGCCTAAAAGTGCTCTAAACAAATTATAGTCTTAAAAAAGGATTAAATAAAACACACATACACAATGATAGCCTAATACACCTACCAGAAATGCTGGGGGCAAGTACTGTCGGTGAGTATAAACTAGCACGATCTCTTTGGAAAGCTGACAGTAACTCCTAGAGCAAAACACACAAATACTTTATGTCACAGCAAATACTAGATGCTGAAAATGTGTACATATGTGTGCTGAAAGTTTACGTACAAAAAATTAATAATATCATTATTTGATATAGTGAAAAACTATAAACAACACAAATATCCATGAATAGAGGAACGTATATAATTTTAGAATATTGACACAACGAAATACTGCGTGGTAACGAGCAGCAACGTTGATAGAATCACAGACACAGCACTAAGTGGAAGAAGCCAGACACAATAAAAATACTCTATGACTTCATTTATGTAAACGTCCCAAACAGGCAAAAACAGTCGGTGACATGGAAGTCAACATATCTGTTCTCTTTGGGGGTGTGGGGGAAAGTGGGGGAAAGTGGTGTCTAGCGGGGTACAGGAAAGCTTCCACTAACAGCGTACATCTTGATCTGGATGATGGTTATAAAGGTGTGACTAGTACATAAAAACAATTGAGCTATAAATATTTTCGTTAGGCATTACGCATCAATAGAAAAACTAAAGAAAAAGCAGAAATTATTTCAAAGACAAAGGACATTTCTTTTTCTTTTTCATCATTATATAAAAATGACTCAAGTAACAAATCCGATCTAAGTAGATCAAGGTGGAAACTGAGGAAGAACCATCACTTAACCCTTTAATCAAAATTCGACAATGTCTGTTACTTGCCAACAGCTATTTTCTTATTAAAGAGACATTTCTCATAGATGCCAATCGTTCTCAAATGAGATAGAAAGTTCCTTCCATAGGTAGATATTG
>NW_011888908.1:3258518-3265981 GCF_000151845.1 Pteropus vampyrus | reverse complement strand
TGTGTCAAAATATGAAACTCTTTGATAGAATAACCTATATTCTGTACTCTTCAGTGATAATCTTTTCACATCGAAAATCTGGAGAAATGTGATTTAGGTCGAATCCTAATCAAGTTTAATTTCTACAGCATAAATTCTCCAAATAAATCAGTTTTCTGAGTCCAGTAGCATTCTGAGTCCAGACCATCGGACATGTGGTAGCACATGTCTGAGACCGCATGCTGCCGTTCGGGGCCCAAATCAATTCACGCAATCACTGCCAAAAGATATATTTCAATTAACTGTATCACATTCACACTAATTATATGAATTGCCATAAGGAACAAATTGTGTTGACTACCACCAAGCCTAAACATTTTTTGTTGTTGAAGTTAGTTAATCACCTTATATCTTAATCTAACAGTGTTATTTAAGTTGTCTGCCAAATCTGCCAAAGCTTGTCTTCCATTTCTTCTAAAATGTAAGCCTGGTGAAGGACTGTGTGTGATAGATACGGTAGACAGACTCATACTCCATCTGTCCCAACTTGCTTTTGGGGTGACTTCCTGTACTGCAAAAGCCAGAAAGCTAAAGATAAATCTTTTGAGAACACATTCCAAGTAAGTTTTCAGATGTGACTTAAGTTCTTGAATTATATGAGTACATCTATTTGAATCTGGAATTATGGGGAAAGAAGCAGAGATGGTATAGGCTTCTATTTTGCTGAGGTGGATCTAGCAGGTCTGAAGAGGCTTCAGAACCAATGATTCCAGCAGCTGCTTTCTGATCTTGGAACTGCAGCTAAGATGCTGAGATCTGCACTCATCAATTAGACAAGTCTAGATTCCGCATCTCTTTAAAAATTTTTTTTTAAATAACAATTGTATATATTTAAGGTGTACAACATAATTTGATTGCCATCCTTTTGGCTGTATCAGTCATGGGGGCTGCCATTCCAGTGGTTTGGAAGGACCAAACACCTTGCATTAAATCCATTTTTGCTGAAACAGTGGTTTCTGACTTTCATATTTGACTGATAACTTAGGCACTCAATTTTTGTTGACTAAATAAAGACAGTTGCAAGGAGGCATAAAATACATTTAAAAAGAAAACTCAACAAAGAAACTCATTTGTGGGGTCTCTCGAGAAGCAAACTCTGCACAGTTTGTGGGCAGGTGCTCTCGGGATGGACCCCTGGACTGGGTAGTGAGGGAAGCTGAAGTGTGATGCCTTTGCAGCAAAGCCATCGGCCATATGCTCATCCTTAGGATGCTCTGGAGCTAGAATGGCTCTTTGAGTTGTCTAGAACTGGGGACAATTACAGGCTTTTCCCCTTTGCATCAACTAGTGATTGGCTAGGGACTAGCCAATCTTGGGAGGCCTTGCTCCTCTCTTGGGTAGAGCAAGTCCCAAAGAAGCCTTGCTGACTCAGTTGAGAGCTGTCAGCCGCCACCACTCCCAGCAGCTGCGGAAATGAGTGGTTTAATTCTAGGAGGAAGCAGGGGTAGATCTGGGCAGTGCACTATGGCGGTCACCTCACCAAAACAGCTTTAAGGAAAACAGCCACTGACTTCAGACCAGAAAGCCTGGATTTGAATGCCACTTCTGCCACTTACTAGCTGTGGGAATCTGGGCAAGTCATTTAATTCTCTGAATCTGTTTGCTCATCTAGAGAAAGATAATAATAACATTTTATTTATATATAATAATAACACATGTTAAAGGTTCATTGCCATAAACGCAAAAGAGCATTGCAATCTTCTTATCATACTATTAAAATTTCTATTATTCTGCAGAAAGTCTGCCTCAAAATAATATGGTCTGTTTTGAAGTCGGTTCTCACTTTAGCCATATACATTAAATGTGGGAATAACAGAGAAAATTAAAGAAAAAGCTAATCAAAGAGAAAGAAATATTAAGGTACACTTCATTTAGTCACTTATTTTCATATTTATGAATTTACCAATTGACATGTTATTGTGACTAGCCTCTATGAAAAGACCCAAATGTCATTAAGACATGTCTGTGACAGAGTTTGAACATGGTAGACACTGACCTTGAGTTTAAAAGAAAGCGAACTTTCCAGCCCTTGGTGCCAGTGTTACCCCACGTGGACAGGCCCGGAAGGGCTCTGCAAGGAAGAGTTATTGGGAACTGAGTTCCCCAAACCAACTCTACACCCTACGAAACTTTTCATTTGTTATGTAACATGTGATTTTCTTTTTTAAAAAAGACATTGAATTAAAGCCATGCTGCCGTGTAATCTTGACCTCCCACACAGCTCCACTTATATTTTAGGGTTCCAGACAGTAAGCGGGTCCTATGATGTGTGTGCGAAGATGACATGGCAGTGGGGGAGGGGTTATTTCTTACTAACTACATGATTTCCTTTACGTTGTTGACAGCTACTGTTAGGGGACTTGACGGTCACATGTTCTTTATGCTCTGTCAAGGACCACTTTGGTTGCTTCTTCTTCCTCGAGTTGACAAATGCATAAATGACCCATCCTCGGGCTAAAACCATACACCTTCCTTAAAAGGCAGCCAACCATTGGTTCAGTGACTATTATACTATTATACTAAATCCTTCTCCTCTGATTATCCCCTAGGTGAGGCTTTTTTTCTTTCTTTTTATGAAGTAAAATATACATGTAGAAAAGTATATGTATTAGGAACGTAGAGCTCAATGAATTAAGTAAGCAATTTTAAGACCTGTATTAACTTTCTTGCAGCTACTAAATTTACAGTGTCTTCAAAGATTTCAAATCAAATAACAAAACAAATAGTAAAACTCACAATGTGCTGAAAAGGTCCTCAGAGGGAACGTGGGAGAGCTACAAAGAATAAGACTGAACTTTTACCAAGAAATGACCATATCCCAAAGTCGCGGAAAACGAGCCAGATTGTATGATAATATAATTAACTGCCCTTAACTGTATCAGTTACCTATCGCTGTGAATACACCACCCCACAACGCGGAAACTTAAAAGAAAGATTGTTTTACTTGCTCATGATGGGGGCTGGGCCAGCTTGCTACCTTACCGGCTGGTCCTGCCTGTGCTCGCCCAAGGCACTAGTCAGCCAGTGGCAGGCTCGGGGCCTCCGCTGGGAAGGCTCAAAGCTGCTCCACATGGCCTTGTCCTTGAGTGGTCTCATCTAGGCTTCCATGTGGCAGCAGCATCCCCAAGAACGAGACAGCTGACGTCTCAACTCAGAACAGCTTTTGACACATCTAGTGGCATGTCATTCGCTAATGTTCATTGGCCGAAGCAAGTGGCACAGGCAAGCCCAGATCCATGAGGGACTGTTATGCAGGGGGGCCATCCGTGCAACAAGCTACCATACAAGCCAACTAAATTCACTACGGTGGTGTCAGTAGAGGGAATCTGAACAGAACCAGGCCATCCGCACATGAGGGTCAAGCCGATGGCTCCACTCCCCTGCCAGCTGTGGAAGCTCAGAAGCCCACGCTGCATCTTGGGTCCCTCAGGTAAAACGGCAATGATGGGGGTGATGAGGACAGGTTAGCACACACAAAAGTTAAGATTTATAAATTATCGGTTATATAATTAATAAAATGAAAATAAATTATTAGGATAAATTCTTGTGTTTTATGATAAAAGGTTCACTGAATTACCTAATTGTTTTATCCAGTGTTTAGAATTGTAAAATGCACCCATTGTCTATACCACCTAATACAGGAAAGACAAATCTAACGTACTAGCTTTTTAAAACTTGCATTATACTGTGGACATCCTATTTAGAGAATTTTGTCTTTTTCTATATCATCATGGACAGAAGCCATAATTCTGGTTCCGATTATGTGTTGTTAAAATGGGCCTCAGGGCTGCTCCTGATACAGACACACAGTTTTTGACTCAGAGGGCTTCTTATGGAACGTGAATAAGTAGTAGCCTTTCCGTGTGAACAGTTGTACGGATAACTGTTACCCTGTTGAGCCAGATTCTCAAATGAAGTGTAACTTTTCCCCCTGTATTTAAGCCAAAAACTATCCGTCCAAGTTCTTAAACTGCAGTGCGATAGGTAAGGAGGACATGCCGCAGTAACAAAAGATCCACAGGTTAAGTTTTAAGCATGTTCGCTGATTTCTTTCTCGGAGAAGGATGGGCAGGAGGTGGTTCTGGCTCCAGTAATTCATAAAAACCCATCCTTGAACACAAGGCTTCCCTGGTGCTCCAGATGCCACACCTCGGGCCACTGGGGAGGACAGAGCAAGAGTTGGGGCACCACAAGGGCCTTTTGTTACGTGAGGTGGATGTTGCGTGTACACTCGCCCCCATTTACGCCCTATGGGAGGAACTGAGCCTCACGGCCACACCTGGCCGTGGCTCATTGTGAGAGAAGCTGAGAAACAGAGTCTGGCTGAGGAGCCATCTTCGTAGGAAAAACAGGGCAAGAGACGGAGGGGAGGCCAGTATTCACCACGCACACATCTGAGCGTCTAAACTCTTCTTATAAAGGGGCTTTAAGTGTATTAAATGTATTAATGCTTTATTCATTTATCTAGATGCTGAATCCTTCAAACATATTTTTCCCCGTATTAATTTTCAAAAAGTGTAGACTCTCAGATTTGAAAGTGAAAAGCGATTTAGTGTGATGATCCTCTCAACGATTCTTCTGCAAGGTGGTGACTCAGGTGTTGGTTGGATATTTCCATTGACAGAAAACTCATATTGCCTAATGTTATCCAGTTCAACATTCCTCGTGTCAAATTCGGACTCCTCTTAATTTCTATTTATTTATGTGAGTCCTGCTCGTGGGACAACACGAAGTCTATTCTCTCTTCAATATAACATCTTACAAATACTTGAAGGCCTGTTTCTCCTTCATCCTCTCTTCCTCAGGTTAAACATCCCCTCAAGATGCGAGAATTTCTGGTATAAATTTGAGAAGGTCTAGAAAGCCTCCTACACTCTACCTGGATAAATATACTTTGCAAGAAACAAAGTAGCTGTTGGAAAATGTTGAAGCAGTAATATTCTCAAAAAACTGCTAAATAGTTATTTTTAAATGAGAGCTCATTTCCTAACAGTTTCCTCACAGTCTAAGATGGTGCTTACCCAAGTGTGGTCCCCTGCACAGTAGGTCCGGCAACAATGGGGAACTTTCTGGAAAAGCAGAATGCAAATGCTCGGGCCCAAACTCAGGTTCACTGAATCAGATCCTCTTGGGGCTGGGTGCTGGCAATCTCTGCTTTATCACACGTTAAATGGAGAAACATGAGCCTAGGGACAGTGGAATAACTGATTGTTTTGATACAGGGAGGCGGAATATGCCAGTGACATACTTTTAGATTTACCAGAAAATAAAAATTAATTCTTTGTTTACTAAGTAAGCCGTGTTTTTAGAAACACACGTAAACTCTAGGTGATGATGGTCATAACCACACCTCCTGGAGTCAACGAGTGGTGACAGGTGTCCAGGAGGTGCCCAGATAATTTCCCTTGCTTTAATTGTTCTGTGAACATAATGGCTGTAATGAGTAAGCAGAGGGAGAAACCAGTTGAAGGGAACACTGGGTATTTTATGATCCTCTTTCCTGATTTCCATTTGCTTGGCTTTATTTTCCAATGGGAAATAGTGAAGTCCTCAATATTTTCTGAAAGCCAAAACCAATGTTTACACGACCTACATAATTTACATGGCAAATTCCACTCATGAGTGACTAAATTTTAACTTCAGAAACAATATTATCTTCTTGAGTTTTCAAACAAGAAAAGCCACTCTTAAACATGACCAAAGACAGCGGTCCTTCATTCGGTCCTGAGAATGTTATCGGTTTTTTTTAGACAATGACTAATTTTATATATCGATTTAAATATGGATTCCCCTTAAGTGTCAATAAGCCTTTGATCGTCTGCTGCGCACCGAGCTTACTCATCGTGGCGGTGAAACCAGGGCGCTCTTCTCTCTCTCTCTCCCTCTCTCTCTCTCTCTCTCTCTCTCTCTCTCTCGTCTATAAACCCGAGCGCTGTATGATTCTCATCACCTTTCAAACAGATTTGGACATGTGTAAGTTTCCAGACAAATTAGAGGTATAGAGTACTCTGCATTGAAACCCGGGAAAATCAGCATAGAAGGAAGCAGTTTGACCTCAAAGAAAATTAGTGGACGAAGTTGTATTTATCTGAAAAATATTTACTTCCATTAATTTCGGGTTTCTGATGCTTATATTTTCACATAATTGCTAGGTGAGTATGAGCCATTACTAAACACTGGAGAGAAGAGAAACTCTAAAACACTTGGACTCCAGTGAGCACAGTGGTGTGACAGAAACCATGCAGTAACTCCTCTTTAAATACAGAGAAGGGACGGCAGAGGACAACGGACATGAGCCCAGTCTGGGGACTGACGCCGGGCTGAGCTGACTCCAGTCAACCCACACACACCAATTCTGGACAACTTACCTCGCCTAACCAGATACAGCTCTGAATTCAATTTTCACTTGTACTACCTCTGACGAATTAACTGTTCTCTTGCAACAGTGTCCTCATTTTTAAGATGATTATTAAAATATCTAGCTCATGGAGTGTTTTGTAAAAAGTAAGTGTGATCACACAAGTTTAGCAGAACAGGATCCCTGTGCTATGAACCTTCACTTTACCCTTGACCCTGGCTGGCTGAGGGGTTATGAGGGGTGGTCAATATCAGCGAGAGAGAGAGAAAACTTCCACATAGCAGACTCTCATTTCCCGCCTGTAATAAGAGATTATTTTCTCTGTATCAGGTACAAAAGCCAACCAGGCCCCCCCACCACCACAGACGCCCCATCACGATGGACTCCTAGATACCCATCTTAGCATCACGTGGGTCTGAAGGAAATCTTATCGGAACAATAACAAAATTCTAAGGCATTTGCTGGCCCCCAAGTGTGTTCCTGATAAGCTAGACGGTTGCATTCTGTCTGACAACGCACTACACTTGCACACCCGCTCAGATGTGGTGGGGACAAATGTCAAGAACCCACGTTCCACCAGAGTGCACATGACAACATAGACATTCAGTAACGTCGTTGGTCATGCGGCAGCTGACCTGGTAGACTCAGGGGCTGCTGTGACAGAGAGGAAGTGCAGCTCACAACCAGGTTTCCCCCCTCAAGCCCCGGGTGCAGCACAGTCAGATCCTGGGTGACGGTGAGGACGAGGGGAGTGGGGACACAGACAGAAGTAGCTCTCTAGATTTCTGATTAGCCCCTTACAAATAGGACAAACCACAAGTGACTTTCGCTTTCCCCCAAGGCAAAAGTTAGGAGCATTTTATACTGAGAACTTTCACACTTCAGACTTATTATTAATTGTATTTTTGCCCTCACGAAGACATGCACAAAAATCCATTGTATGGTTTAGCTATAAAAAGCAGTTTCAAAGCTTGGAGAAACGAGGGAATAGAGTGTGCCAGGGTCTCACATGTTGTGTCCTTTCTCGTAGGAAGCTCTCAACAAATCATAGCTCCAATAACAGAGA
>NW_011888908.1:3251952-3258468 GCF_000151845.1 Pteropus vampyrus | reverse complement strand
AGCTGACTCCAGTCAACCCACACACACCAATTCTGGACAACTTACCTCGCCTAACCAGATACAGCTCTGAATTCAATTTTCACTTGTACTACCTCTGACGAATTAACTGTTCTCTTGCAACAGTGTCCTCATTTTTAAGATGATTATTAAAATATCTAGCTCATGGAGTGTTTTGTAAAAAGTAAGTGTGATCACACAAGTTTAGCAGAACAGGATCCCTGTGCTATGAACCTTCACTTTACCCTTGACCCTGGCTGGCTGAGGGGTTATGAGGGGTGGTCAATATCAGCGAGAGAGAGAGAAAACTTCCACATAGCAGACTCTCATTTCCCGCCTGTAATAAGAGATTATTTTCTCTGTATCAGGTACAAAAGCCAACCAGGCCCCCCCACCACCACAGACGCCCCATCACGATGGACTCCTAGATACCCATCTTAGCATCACGTGGGTCTGAAGGAAATCTTATCGGAACAATAACAAAATTCTAAGGCATTTGCTGGCCCCCAAGTGTGTTCCTGATAAGCTAGACGGTTGCATTCTGTCTGACAACGCACTACACTTGCACACCCGCTCAGATGTGGTGGGGACAAATGTCAAGAACCCACGTTCCACCAGAGTGCACATGACAACATAGACATTCAGTAACGTCGTTGGTCATGCGGCAGCTGACCTGGTAGACTCAGGGGCTGCTGTGACAGAGAGGAAGTGCAGCTCACAACCAGGTTTCCCCCCTCAAGCCCCGGGTGCAGCACAGTCAGATCCTGGGTGACGGTGAGGACGAGGGGAGTGGGGACACAGACAGAAGTAGCTCTCTAGATTTCTGATTAGCCCCTTACAAATAGGACAAACCACAAGTGACTTTCGCTTTCCCCCAAGGCAAAAGTTAGGAGCATTTTATACTGAGAACTTTCACACTTCAGACTTATTATTAATTGTATTTTTGCCCTCACGAAGACATGCACAAAAATCCATTGTATGGTTTAGCTATAAAAAGCAGTTTCAAAGCTTGGAGAAACGAGGGAATAGAGTGTGCCAGGGTCTCACATGTTGTGTCCTTTCTCGTAGGAAGCTCTCAACAAATCATAGCTCCAATAACAGAGATATCACACTTTATGTCACATGTTAGGCAAGTTACTTATCACCTATAAGCTTCAGTTTCCTCAACCGAAAGTTGAAATTATAATAAAACAGAATAAAAAACACTTTATCACAGAAAGAAAAATATGTGATTTTTAAACAAAGAACCTTACTCTTTTCATTCTGCCTTCCAACAGAGTGGCATATTTCGTATGTCCCTAACAGAGCCTGGAGGAGAGGGACACCATTTCTAAGAATTTAATTACTTTAAGGGAAGTCTATAATTTCAATGCTTCTGGAACGCTTTATTCAGCTGAAGCATACAGAAATAAAGGGAGGTGCTCTTTGTTTTGGAAAGTTCCTAAGAGAGTTTTGGGGGGCACAAAAATAGTCCTTGAAAAGAGAATTAAAAGCTTAAAATGTTTTAATACCTGCTACTTCAGCTCCTTATATTCCAGTATAAGGCTAGATTGATTTATGAGTAACCCTATAAGGACACACAAGTTCCAAAAATGAGACCACTGGCTGCTCCGGCAAACCTCTTTGTAAACTCATTCTTCGTAACTTCGGCTCCACCATCATCGGGCGACTTACACCCCAACCCGCAAGGCCATGCGAGAACCGTTCCCTTACGCTCACCTTCTGAGATACGCCTTCAAATAACTACCTGGTCCTGAACGCCAAGGTGTTTGAGTAGATTAGTAGGGAGGAAAAAAAGAAAAAAAAAAAAAAAGAAGAAGAAGAGAGATGTATCAATTCCCTATCACCGCTATAACAAATCACCACAAACTTAGTGGCTTAAAGCAATACGAATTTATAATTTAACAGTTCTAAAGGTCAGACGTCCAAAAGCAGTGTCACTGGGCTAAACTCAGGGTGTCAGCTGAGCCGTGTTCTCTCTGGAAACAGCAGAGTCTTCTCCCGTGCCTTTGACCAGCGTCCAGAGGCTGCCTGCGCTCCTCCGCTGCTGGTCCCATCCGTACAACCTCTGCCTTCACCTCCCTTTCTCTGAGTCTGACAGTCCTGTCTCTCCTGTAAGGACCCCTCTGATTACACTGGGCACCCTCTGGATAATCCAGGATAAACTTCTCATCTCAAGATCCTCATTCATATCCCCAAAGTCCCTTTTGCTGTCTAAGGTAACACAGGCACAGGTTTCAAGGGTTAGGATGTAGACATCTTCGGGAGGCTAATATTCTGCCTACGCAAGAGGTGTCTAAATGATCACATAGAAAATAACGGGACCGAGAAGCATGAAGGTCCGTGAGGGAAGCGGCAGGTAGCGCCGTGCACACCTGTGGGGATGGGGACGATGGAATTCTCGCTGCTGGCCTTTTCATTCGAGAGGCAGAGGATATAGCAAAAGTCCTTGGAGTTGTAACAATTGCTCTGAGTTTAAATCCTACCACATTCTGGCTCTGTGGTATTGAGCAAACCATTAATCTCACTGACAAACCGGAGTGAACTTTTCTTGAGGGCATATGGTGTGCAGTGACAGTACAGGTAAACACTTCACCTGCACCCTCTCGTTTACTGCCCATCACTCCTGTAAAGGTTGGTCCCACTGTAAAATGAAGATGCTGAGACTCTAGATTCGCAGCATTTTCCAAAGTCACTGAAAATTAACCTGGTAAATAAATGGACTTCTGGTTCCTTACTCATTAACAAAAGCACATGAACACTGTCTACCTTATAAGCTTGTGAGAATTAACATGTGTCACTTTTTAAGCACTTTATAAGCCATCATAAAATTAAATGGTGATAAAAAAATGATAGAATTTAACTTCTTTGAGAAATAAATGAAGCAACACATGTTAATTTTCCTAGTTGGTGCCTGATACATAGCAGGTACTTAAAAAAATATTATTTCCCTCACCCTCAGAGTTTCTGTTTTCTTAGAAAAAGATTGTTTTCAGGGAGGCGGATGTGCTGGGCATAGGAATGGCACACGCGACTTCACACTCTCCTTGCACAAATCTGAGAGTCGCAGGTAGACTCTCGTGATACAGCACCGCTCCTTCCTCTGATCTCTGCTTCGTTATTTCCAGCTGATTTTCCCAGCACGTCCTAAATAATTAGCAAAGTGCGAACCCAGCGGGCAGGCGAAGTGTGTGCCAGTAAGGCACGGCTCAGAAGGGAAGGGAGTGAAGGGTAGCGAGTGAAATCACTTCCACTGCTCGCTTCTCCCGCCTTTAAGACATCTGTGGGCTCCCGAGGACGTGCGATTTACCAGATCAGCTATTCACAACGTACGGCAAAGAGGTTCCCGGAACACACACTCATTTCCAAAAAGTCCAAGGGATGGAGAAGCAGAAACGGCTTCAATGCTTTGTGCTGCTGCAGCAGCAGCATTGCCTCCCTAATGGATTAAATGCACTTTTATGGGTTAGCCAAGGGACCAAGCTTATTTGGGCACTAGTTCATCACCAACGTCACATGCATCATTAGTTAACAGTTTACCATGCTCCCCAAACAGAACCAGTATTTTGTGAATATTTCATTTAAAAACCACAAAACAACTCTAGGAGGTACCATTATCTCCAAATCCCCATCTCACATCCAAGCCAATTGTCTTAGTCACCAAGGTTTACTGTGACTTTTCTCTAGTGAGCTGAAAGCTGCTAAGGAAAATGGGCAGACATATGTTGCGTAACACCATCTCAGCCCCCAAAATCGTAAGTCGGGAATTTACTTGTTGTATTCTTCTCATTTGGGGAAACACAACACCATTCCTACTTGACATTACATTTGTGTTTAGTTTCGAATCCTTTAACTTGGATAGTAAAATGTAGTTTCCCATTGAAAAAAACATCAGGTGGAAAGGATCTCACGATCGGTTCTTTTTTGTGTGTTCCCGGTGGTGTGGGAGTAGTTGAGATTGAAAGTTTCTGCTTGAAAAAAAGGTTTCCAGGAAGAAAAACTAGGAGGGGAGTGTGGAGATCGTTGATAAATCCTGAGGTTCAGAAATGTGAGGCCCACCCCAGAGAATACTGCCACAAATGATATTCTGGATCCCAAAGTCCCAGGTCCAGGAACCAGAAGGAAGTCACAAGGAGAACCACACAAATGAGAAGAGAGTGGTGACGAGAACTGACTCCAGCTCCATGCATGGACTGGAAGGCAACTCGCCTGGACAGGCTGCCAAGAGGGCAAGAATACAGACTGTCTTACGTACGCCTCACAGCTTAGGCTAAGCACAACTGCCTGAAAATTCCGTGTAGAAGCAGCATCTTACCAGGGCTTCCAGCCCCTGCACCCTTTTAACTGTGTGGCCATTCTCTGGGCTGACTTTCCTTCTCTGTGTATGCCTGGACCCAGAGGGCACCACTGGACATCAACTGCATTAAGGAGGAAGGCAACTCTGTCCACTGGGTCTGAAGCGAGACGCGCCAGGGAATCCTGAGCAGGTTTGGGAGGGGAGCGGACGCCAGCATGTGTCGTCATGTAGGAAACACTGGTTGTTTTGCCCTGGGTCTCCATGTCACTCTTGCACTGACAGGAAGATTATTTGCTTTAGGAGATTATTTACTTGCTGCTGGTCGGTGGTCACAGTGGGGAACGTGACAAGGGCTAAAAAGACCCACAATGACATTTTTTAAGCCTCTAACTTAAGCTTTATCTAAAATTAGTCTTAATTCTGAGCTCTCGTTACTTAAGCCAATAATTTCACTTTTAAAGTCAGTTTGAATTGGTTTTTCTATTTACCTCTAAAAGAATCAGAAGTGACACATGTAGCATTAACTTTTGCTTATTAAATGTCACACTCTTGAACAGTCCATAATCTGGTGTGTACCTTGGAACCTGAGCTTTGCAGGGGTTTACCATTTAAATACTGGAACCCTTCCAAACACGATGCCTCAATAAACACATAAATACAGGCGAAGGCAATGATTTTGTTCCGGACGCTGCCCAGTGTCTTCGCACCACCCACTACTCTCCTGCCCATGGCCTTGAGCTACTTTCTCTCTCAGCTCTTGTACCTTTGCTTTCCATCTTAGATTTGGCAGCTCATTAGTCCTCCCCTCTTTGGCTGAGCTCAGTTCTGAACTCTGCACATATGTGGAGTCTCTGGGGAGCAAACTCCTTTTGCTGGTTTTGATGCAGGTAATATCGAGTCTCCTCACTGCCCCTGACCACCAACAAGAAGCTCTGCCCAGAGAGGACTTCGTCATTGAGTCTCATCTGTGTGTCACTTTGCCTATGGAAAGATTCCATTATTAACTTAGAAACATGCAATTTTGTTATGTCAAAGGAATCTTAGACATTATCGTACACATTTCTTATTTTAGTGGACAGAGCAAGTGTGTGCCTTGTTGAGATCACCAAATTACTTACAGGTATCACAAATCACAAATCATTACTGAAAGTGCGTGACTGCACGTGACATGTTGTTATGTCTCTTAATAACAATATAAACAACAATGAAGCACTAACTGGGGACAGGGGAACATCTCTGTCTTGTATACACCTGGGAATGAATGACGTTTAAACTGTCACTGAAAGTGGAAGCTCTTTTTCTGATAAGACTTTCTAATACCATCTACATCATGTTTTGACAGAAATTTAGAGATGTTCAGAACTGGTCTAAATAGTCCGAGCTTCAAGGGTAACCTTGTTACAGACTTTTAACTTGCCTCTCACTTTGTGCTGCTCGTATTTTCTGTCTAAAAAAGGACTTTAGAACTAGGACTGACTTGGAACTGTTCCTCAAGTAATTATCACCTCCTTGAATTTCCTCCCTGGGACCGAGAAGCATGAAGGTCCGTGAGGGAAGCGGCAGGTAGCGCCGTGCACACCTGTGGGGATGGGGACGATGGAATTCTCGCTGCTGGCCTTTTCATTCGAGAGGCAGAGGATATAGCAAAAGTCCTTGGAGTTGTAACAATTGCTCTGAGTTTAAATCCTACCACATTCTGGCTCTGTGGTATTGAGCAAACCATTAATCTCACTGACAAACCGGAGTGAACTTTTCTTGAGGGCATATGGTGTGCAGTGACTGTACAGGTAAACACTTCACCTGCACCCTCTCGTTTACTGCCCATCACTCCTGTAAAGGTTGGTCCCACTGTAAAATGAAGATGCTGAGACTCTAGATTCGCAGCATTTTCCAAAGTCACTGAAAATTAACCTGGTAAATAAATGGACTTCTGGTTCCTTACTCATTAACAAAAGCGCATGAACACTGTCTACCTTATAAGCTTGTGAGAATTAACATGTGTCACTTTTTAAGCACTTTATAAGCCATCATAAAATTAAATGGTGATAAAAAAATGATAGAATTTAACTTCTTTGAGAAATAAATGAAGCAACACATGTTAATTTTCCTAGTTGGTGCCTGATACATAGTAGGTACTTATAAAAATATTATTTCCCTCACCCTCAGAGTTTCTGTTTTCTTAGAAAAAGATTGTTTTCAGGGAGGCGGATGTGCTGGGCATA
>NW_011888908.1:3219878-3248692 GCF_000151845.1 Pteropus vampyrus | reverse complement strand
ATCACAAATCATTACTGAAAGTGCGTGACTGCACGTGACATGTTGTTATGTCTCTTAATAACAATATAAACAACAATGAAGCACTAACTGGGGACAGGGGAACATCTCTGTCTTGTATACACCTGGGAATGAATGACGTTTAAACTGTCACTGAAAGTGGAAGCTCTTTTTCTGATAAGACTTTCTAATACCATCTACATCATGTTTTGACAGAAATTTAGAGATGTTCAGAACTGGTCTAAATAGTCCGAGCTTCAAGGGTAACCTTGTTACAGACTTTTAACTTGCCTCTCACTTTGTGCTGCTCGTATTTTCTGTCTAAAAAAGGACTTTAGAACTAAGACTGACTTGGAACTGTTCCTCAAGTAATTATCACCTCCTTGAATTTCCTCCCTTAATATCTAGTTTTATTCAAGCAGAACTGTTAACTCACCAAAAACATGATTTTCTCCATATTTACCCATATTTCATTTAAATTTTTGGTTCATTTAAAAGAGCCTCTGAGGGAATAATTGATGAATTAACTCAGAAAAAAAAATTCTGGCCATCTCTATGGAAAATAAGAGCAAAGTGTGAAAATGTTCATCATCCTCTCAAAAGGAATTTATCCTTGTTCGCATTAAGACTTGGACAAGTCTTGGCCTCATAACTTAAGAATTTGGTGTTTCCGACCAGTTGTTCCACCTGTGTTCTGAATTACATCCCAATCTCTTCTCAGAAAAAAGAGATCATTCTCCTCCTGTATCTTTTATCACTCGATGCTCACATGATTCTCCCAATTAGCATTTAAATTGATCAGCCTTCTCGAACTTGAAAATCACGCACTTAGCAAAAAAAAAAAAAAAAAAAGGAACAAAACTCCCTTCCCGCAGTTTCTATGCCTTGTCTGATTCCTTCCTTTTATAGTCAAATTTCCTGAAATAACTATGTACTCTATCCAGTCTTTTCACCACCTTGCTTCTCAACACATTCGTTATTGGCTTCTGTCTTCATCACTCCGCTGACTTCATCCCCTCACTGAAGTCACCAGTGACCTCCGTATTCCCAAACATTACTGAAACATTCTTGTCTAGATATTACGAGAGCTCTAACACTGCATATTGCACAGCTAGTCACTCCTCCTGGTAGAGCACGCTGTTTGGGTTTCCGCGTAGGTTTCGGACAGTTACTCATAAGTCATCTCTGCTGGCTAATACAGATCTGTGGTGCCCTAACCACAGTTCCTGGCTTTACAAAATGGCAACCACTCCATTTATTTATAGGAATTGTTGTAAGAAATAAAGGAGATATTATACAGGAAAACCCCTAGCACAGAATTGTAAACTATAATAGATCCTCAAGTGTTATTAAAATTATTTTAATTAGAAACAAAAATTTATATGATGCCTTAATTCACAACTTTGTCCATTTTGCAAACAAACTCTCAGTCTAGGGACAGCCATTCTCTATGATTAACACAAACTTATAGTCACAATTAAGTTATTTTGATCAACCATTTCAGGATAGATATATGGTATGCCTTTCCAATTATAAAAACTCATAAATTTGGGGTCAGGACAAACATTCTTAAAACAGTATGTTGTTATATAAATTTAAAATATGGTTTCTAAAAATTGATATAAATAAAGTTAGTATTGAAAAAAAGTAGATAAGACCCAATTTTGGACTTGAGGAGTTCTAGAGAGATGGGGGAACCATTTTTTTCTACAGACCATTTTTCACTTCTCTTTGGTAACATACGCTGCCTGTGTGGACCCAGAGGTAGGATAATTGATTCGAGCCAATGGAGTCACAGACTATAGTCCCCCTTATCACCGAGTACGGTTCTAACAGTCCAAATGGTGGCGATCGATTATCCCCGTTGCCCGTAGTGATGTCCTGCATCACTCCTGTTCCTTAAGGTGGGGACGAAACTGTGATGTACTCCTCACCAATAGAACGTGGCGAAGGTGATGGGATGTCACGTCCATGATTATATTCCATAAGATTAAAGCTTCCATCTTCCTAGAAAAGTCTCTCTGTTGACTCTCTCTCACACTGGCCTTGATGAGGTAAGGGACCATATTGCAAGGCCACATGGCAGGGAAATGAGGGTGGCCTCCTTTAGAGAGACAGCAAGAAACTGAGGCCCTCAGTCCTACAGATTCAAGGAACTGACTCCAGCCAACAACCCTGTGCGCTTCAGAGTAGACCCTTCTCCAAGTGAGCTTTCAGATGGCAGCACTGCCCTAGCTGACACCTGGACTGCAGCCTTGTGATGGATCCTGAAGCAAAAGACCCAGCCAAACTGCGCCTGGATTCCTGACCCACAGAAACAGATATAATAAATTTGTATTCTTTTAATCTGCTAAGTTTGTGGTAATGCAAACAACATGTGAGCAAATCAAAGCTCTTCTCAGAAACGCACGGGTAGTAGGAGGGTGAAATTCTACTCTAAGGTTAGAAAACCTTGCATTTATGGAGTCACCACAGGAGGAAGATGTTAAATAATAGAAAATATTAAATCCCACAGTAAAATGTAGAGAGATGAAATGGAAGAGGGAAAAAAAGAGGGACAATAGCTCTAAAACCCATGTGCCTGCCCCTGACACCATGTTCTTCAGTGTTTTCTTCATTGTCGATTCTGTGAGGAACCTCTCCCGCATGTGCCCAGTTTCATGAGTCAACAAATTTATTAGATTGCTTAAGTTATTTTGAAATGACGTTCTGTTACTTGAAACCAAAATCTTACTAAAAGGTAGAGAGGAACTAATGAATGAAAAATAGGATGATATTCTTCCAAATTTTATAACTCTTCTCAAAGTTAGTGTATTTACATGAGGTCAGAGATTCTTATATATTACTGTTCCCTTAAGAACAAGTTTGTCTAAGTTACTATCACTTATTGCTACGTGACTAGGATATCTAATTTCTCTACACTTCTGTTTTCTCTTTTACAAATGGAGATAATATCACTCGACAGGATTATTACGAGAATAAAATTAGTACGTGCCAATGTCAAAGACAAAAACTCAATAAATAATAGCTACTATTAATATTATTGTCATTACTATTTCCCCTAAGAATGCAAAATAAGAATTCTCTCCACTGGAGGCAGAGAGTTAACTGAAGATTAGGATGCTAATATGGAAATTGGTGAATATCATGATGAATATTATTCTTACATCCTTTGTGGTAAGTTATGGGCAAGTGACAAGATCTTCCATTGAATCAGAGACTCAGGTCAGAGTAGAGGGGATTCTTAAATAGAAATCTGCAAGTTTAACAAGCATCACTTTTGCAAAGGACATTGGTCTGTATGATTTGAGGACCTCAACATAAAGCTTCTTTAGGTTAGGGGTAGAATCTAATGTATCATGAATATATAAGGCTAAGTATTAAACAGCTTCACTCACTTTAATAAAACATTCCTCGATGAATGCTTTGTTTCAGATTTAATAAATCAAGAATTATGGAGAGATGGAAGGAGGGATGAAAGAGAGGAACAAATCTTTATTGCTGAACTTCATCCAAAGATATTTACGTATCTACAAAACTTCCCCCCCTCTCTGAGATGGGTGTGAAGTCCATCAATTAAATCTGCCCTGCTGCTCCTGTCTAAGGAGTCTACTGACATAATAATTATTTGTTAAAAACACTTAATCACCTAATATTACAACCTGACAAAAAATTATCACATATATTTACACACACATATATTTTTTAAAAAGCATTGCAGATCACTATCCCCCATAAACATAGAGAAAAAAGGTAATAAAACATTATCGAAATGAACCCAACAATATATAAAAAGTTTAATACTGTCTGACTAAGCAACATGTATCTTGAGGATTCAGGTTGGCTTAATTTTCAAAATCAATCAATGAAATTCAACATATTAATCAAAAAAAAAAAAGAAGAAAATCCATATGATCATTTCGATAGATGCGGAAAAAAACAGTTAAAAAAATTCAACATCCATTTATGATAAAAATTATCAACAAACTAGAAATAAAATGGAACTTCCTTAATCCGATAGAGGATATCTAAGAAAAAATGTACAATGTCATCCGTGAAATATCCAACTCTTTGCTTTGGAAAAGGACAAAGATGAGGCTCTCCTCTCCACACCTGTGTTCATACCCAGGGGAGAGGCCCCAGCAAGGTGTCCAGCACAATCACATTTTTTGGATAAAATCTGCAAAACTCAGATATTTTAACAATTGATTGAATACTCCCTTCCTAGTCTTGACTTCTCCTTCATCACACTTCTTCATCTGTTGAGTTGTGACAGATGGGCTGTGTTTTTTAAATGCTCCTAAGGAGAATTTGAGTTGCAATGACAGTTAATCTGGGTCTAGTGGGACATATGTGAATTAAACTTAACTGACATTTCTCAAAGTTGACAACAATTATTTATGCTATGAAAGTATTAAGAATGATTTGTGAGGCCCAAATAAACTTTCTAAATTATCAATGATAATATTTTTAAAAAATGATTCACAAGTCTAGAAGAAAACTAGAATTATATATACTTTTCTTTGTTGAGAATATTATAAAATAATTGTTATATAGAGAGACCATCAAAGTAGATGCAGTTAAAAGTATAAGAAAAATATAGAGGGGTGTTATGCAATTAATTAATAAAATGTTATTGTTTGGATTCTGTAATATTTGTGGCATGTGTAAACATTAGGATTTATTTTAACATAATTTTTATTCAAATAAAACATTTACTCTTATATATAACTTAGTGATCATATTTTTATATTCTTTATCTTATAGAGGAAACAAAAGACCATGGACTTGAGGCTCCACAAAGCCTAGGTTTGCCCATCTAGCATATGAAAATACTCAGTGAACACTGGCTGAATGTTTTTAATGAATAAATTGAATGTTAATGTTTCTGTATTGTGTACTCACGATACTGTTTCAGGATTTTACATATAAAAGAATTATCTGGAAGCCAATAATCACTGAAACAACTGGGCTTCTCCTTTTTCCAAACTCCATACTAAACAAAGTAACTTTGCTTTTAAAAATCGCTTAAGATTTAAGTCAAAGACGAAATAACCACATTAGAAGCTCTGAAGGAAAAAAAAATAGAGAAAATATCCAAATGTTTCTGCTTATGTGGGTGGCAGAGGAAAGGCCAGTGTTCACATTTTCCTTCTCAGGCTATTATCCAACAGCTAAGTTTTGCTTTTTCTAAAAAAGTAATGCAATAGTTATGAAAATGACAAAAAAAATGATCATAATCTAGTGAAATATGAATGATTATTTGAAAAGCTTATTACATAAGTAAATGGGATATTAAAAATAAAGATTTTTATATTAAATTAACAGTTCTATCATCAATATTTGTTCTTTTCCTACCCTGCGGTAAAATCACCTCTAGCAACTTCCTAGGCTCTGAAATAGACGTGTTCCTGCAGGATGCTTCCTCAGATCAGGTAAAATAGATTTCCAATTCTTGTCAACGAGCCTCTCTGAACTAGCTGCTGGCACTTATTCCAGTCAAAATTATTGTGTATGCCTTATTGCTGATCCTAAAGTCCTGTTATTTCTCATTATGAAGAGGAATATAAAATGGTCATTATGTAAGGAAGGAGTCTTAGTCCAGAATACCTCCACTGTCCTGGTGAGGTGGGGAAGTCACAGGTAAGAGGTCAAAATTATTACCCACACCAGACCTACCTGATCGAAGGAGTCCTAGACTTTGCTATGGTACATCCATAAGTCAAGGTATAAGCAGCATGGCAAAGAAATGGCTCAGCAACTCCGTACAAGAAAGAATCATACTTAATAAAGACTTATTTAATCATGCTTAATAACAGCTTCGGTCCACTGGGAGAGACTAATTTGCCTTAAGTAATTCAGCTAGTCTAAGACCAGATGGAGACTTCATTTAATCAATGGTCAATTCAAGGATCAGAGAAATAATCCACCTACTCTGATAGCTTCCTTTTTTTCTGAATGCCTACTGTTTCATGGCTTCGGATCCATGCCTGTAACTCCAGCTCATTGGGAATAATTAGAAAATGATGGTTAAACAAGTGATTGTCACTGACTTGTTTCACTTATAAAAACCTTAATCATAGAACTGCACTAGCACATTTCTGAGAAATTGAGTAACAAATCTTATACCTCTGGTCCAATGTTTACATCACGATGGGCATGCAGTAGGTGTTTCAGAGTCCAAGAATATGTAACTTATTTTTTTTTTTGCCACCTTTGAGACATAATTAGTATTCACAACACTGCATACAGTTAATGCATACAACTGGTAAGTCTGAACACATGTATACATACTCATGTCGCCATCCCAAAACTCAGGCATAAGCATACCCATCACCTCCAAAAGTGTCCTTGTGTCTTTGTTGTTTTTGTTTGTTTGTTTGTTTGTTTGTTTTTCTTTTGTGGTGAGAACACTTAACATGAGATCTCCCTCTTAGTAGATGTTTAAGCACATAATGCCTTACTGTTTACAAGCGCCACGCTGTACACGGATCTCTGAAACTCACTCGTCTTGTATAACTGTAACTTTACACCCACCAAACTCCCTGTGTCCTCCTCCCCTCCTCCTTGACAACCACCACGCTGTTGTCCACTTCTAGGCCTTTGGCCATCTTAGAGGCCTCACTTAAGAGGAGTCACGCAGTGTTTATTCTCCTGTGGCTGACTTAGTTCACTTGGCATAATGCCTTCCAGGCCCATCAGCAGATGCACAGAGAAAGTGTGCTGCATGTATACAGTAGGATATTATGCAGCCTTATGCATACAGTGGGATATTATGGAATCTTATGCACGCAGTGAGATATTATGCAGCCTTTAAGTAGAAAGAAATCCTACTATTTGCCACAACATGGATGGACTTGTAAAAATACATAATTAAAAAAGATTTTTTTAAATATCTAATGCTGTAATCCCAAGCAGGAGGATATCACAACTGTGGAGGGTCCCCCCAAAGAGCAAGGGGTCCGAGCCCCAGTCTGGGGGACCTGCACCGGGAAGAGGAGCCCCCATTTCATCTGGCTCTGAAATCCTGCAGGGTTACGTCTGGAAGAGCCAAAGGGCTGGAGGAAACCAGGGGTGCACAGTTCTGAGTCACAGCAGAGAGGCAGCAGTTTGAGAAGCACGAGGGTCACATGCAAAGGTGGCGTGTTGACTAATTTTATGGAGTGTGCTGGGGGCGCAAGGATCTTCTGGAACTTTCCCCAGGGACAGAAGTGCTGGTGGGCACCATCTTAGTTCCCTTCCTTCGCTCTCCTTCCACCGAGCTGTTCTGCCATTGGCCGGAGCCACTTCTGACACTCGCCATTAACCTTGCTAACATGGCTCACACCACCCTGGCCTTTCCCTGAGGAGCTTCCAAAGTGGTGCCTGCCCTGCCACACTGGGTGGGAGGCCTCGGTGGGCAGCAGCGCAGAGCAGTGTGTCTGCAACAGTGGAGGCTGGGCCTCGCAGCCGGCCACAGTGGAGGCCTGTACTGCACACCAGCATGCACCTGCAGTCAAACCCAGCACCCAGCTGCACCGAGGGGCTGCCCTGCACACCAGCACCTCAACAGCTGCAGCCAGGGACCAGCTGCATCTGCCTGTGTGTCCTTAGCAGCTGTGGCCACAACAGGAGGCCACACTGGGCCCCACAAGACTTTTTCCAAATGACACCACTTTTTCAAGAGCAGGAGAAGTTGCCGATCTACCTAATACACAGAAACAAACAGACAAAATAAGGAGACAAAAGACTGTGTTCCAAAAAAAGAAAAAAGACAAAAGCCCAGAAAAGAAACAAAACAAAATGGAGATAAGCTGTCTACTAGATAAAGAGTTCAAAGTCATAAAGATGCTCATCAAATTCTGCAGATAAGTATACACACTCAGGAAGAACTTCAACAAGGAGATAAAAATCATAAAAAAGAACCTATCAGAACTGAAAAATATAAAAACCGAAATGAAAAATACACTAGAGGGAATCAATATCAGATCAGACGATGCAGATGAATGGATCAAAGATCAGGAAGACAGAATAGAGAAATCATCCAATTAGAAGAGCAAAAAGAAAAAAGAATTAAAAAGAATGAGAAAAGCATAAAGGACCACTGGGACAACATGCAGCATACTAATATTTGCATCATTGGGGTCCCAGAAGGAGGAAAGAGAAAGGGACAGAAAACCTATTTGAAGAAATAATGGCTGAAAACTTCCCTAACCTGACGAAGAAAATAGACATACAAGTCCAGGAAGCACAGAAAGTCCAAAACAAGATGAACTCAAAGAGACCCACATCGAGACATATCATAATTAAAATGTCGAAAGGTAAAGATAGAGATTCTTAAATGCAGCAAAAGAAAAACAACTGGTTACATACGAGGGAATCCCCATAAGACTATCAGCTGATTTTGTGGCAGAAATTTTTCAGGCCTGAAGGGAGTGCTGTGATATATTAAATATGATGAAAGAATAAAACCTACAACCAAGAATACGCTAAAGGGCAAAGTTATCATTCAGAATTGAAGGGAAGATAGAGTTTCCCAGACAAGCAAAAGCTAAAGGAGTTATTACTACTAAACAAGCATTGCAAGAAATGTTAAAGGAAATTCAAGTGGGAAAAAACGGCCAAAACTAGAAATAAGAAAATATATGAAGAACAAAAATCTCACTAATAAAAGCAAGTGTACAGTAAAGGCTGTAGACCAATCACTTAAAAACAATTAAAATGGCACTAGGTACATACCTATCACTAATTATTTTGATGTAAATGGACTAAGCACACCATTGAACAGCCATAGGGTGGCTGAATGGATTTAAAAACAAAAACAAACAAACAAACAAAAACAAGACCTACACATATAATGCCTACAAGAGAGTCATTTCAGATCTAAAGATACACACAGACTAAAAGTGAATGAGTGAAAAGATATTCCATACAAATAAATAAGAAAATAAACTTGGGGCAGCAATACTTAAATAGACAAAATAGACTTTAATACAAAGACTGTAATAAGATACAAGGGTATGACATCATGATAAAGGGATCAATCTGATGAGAGGATACACTTGTAGGCATCTATGCACCCCGTACAGGAGCACCTAAATACATACAGCAATATTAACAGACATAAATGGAGAGACTGCCAGTAATAGGATAATAGTAAAGGACTTAGTACCATACTTACATCAATGGATAGATCATCCAGAAAAATCAGAAAGTAAACATTGGCCTTAAGTGACCCATTAGACCAGATGGACTTAACAGATTTGTATAGAACATTCCATCCAAAAAGAGTAGAATACACATTCTCTTTAAGTGTATATGAACAGGACAGATCACATGTTAGGCCACAAAACAAGTCAATAAATTTATGAGGACTGAAATCATATCAAGTATCTTTTCTGATCACAATTGTATAAAACTAGAAATTAATTATAAGAGGAAATGGGAAAAACATATGGAACTAACAATGTACTATGAAACAATGGGTAATGAAGAAATCAAAGAGAAAATAAAAAATACCTTGAGACAAATGAAAATAGAAACAATGTTACAAAATCTATGAGAAGTATCAAAAGCTGTTCTAAGCAGGAAGTTTATAGCAGTATAAGCTTACCTCAAAAAACGAAAAATCTCAACTAATCTAAACTTGGACCTAAAGGAACTAGAGAAAGAACAAAGCCCCAAGTTAGTAAAAGTAAGAAAACAATAAAGACCAGAGCAGAAGGGAGTGTGAAGTTGGAAACCTCACACTCCCTGATTTCAAACTCTACCACAAAGCTGTAGTAATCAAACAGTACGGTACTAGCACAAAAACAGACACATAGATCAATGGAACAGAATACAGAGCCCAGAAATAAACCCGCACTTATATTATCAATTAAATTTATGACAAAGGAGGCAAGGATCTACAATCAGGAATAGTCTTCAATAAATGAGGCTAGAAAAACTGGACAACTATAGGAAAAAAAAAAAAAACTGGACCACTTTCTTACACAAAAATAAACACAAAATGGATTAAAGAATTAAATACAAGACCTAAAACCATAAACCTCCTCGAAGAAAACATAGGCAGTTAATTCTTCGACATCAGCCTTAGAAATATATTTTTGGATGTGTCTCCTCAGGCAATGGCAACAGAATTAAAAATAAACAAATGTGACTACATTAAAACAAAAAAGTTTTTGCACAGTGAAGGAAACCATCGACAAAACACAAAAGCAATCTACTGAATGAGAGAAAGTATTTTTTAAATTATATATATGATAATGGGTCAATATCTAAAATAAAAATCCATACAATGTAGCATTGAAAAAATAAATAATCCAATCTCAAAAAACGGGTAGAAGACCTGAATAGACATTTCTCCAAAGAAGACATACAGATAGCAAACAGACACATGAGAAGATGCTTAACATCATTAATCATCAGGGAAATGCAAGCAAAAAACATAATAAGATACCACCTCACACCTGTCAGATGGCTATCATCGAAAAGACAAGAAACAACAAATGTTGGCAAAGATGTGGAGGAAAAGGAACCCTTGGGCACTGCTGGTAGGATTGTAAATGGGTGTAGCCACTATGGAAAACCTTATGGAGGCTCTTCAAAAAATTTAAAATGGAATTACTATACCATTTGGCAACTTCAGGTCTGGGCATTTAAATGAAGAAAACAGAAACACTAATTTGAAAAGATATATACACCCTATGTTCACATTACTTACAATAGCCACGATACTGAAGCAACTTAGATGTCCATAGATACATGAATGGTTAAAGAAGATGCGGTATATATGTATACAATGAAATAGTATTCAGCCATAAAAAAGAATGAACTCTTGCCATTTGTCACAACATGGATGACGTAGAGAGTATTGTACTAAGTGAAACACATCAGAGAAAGACAAATACTGTATCATTTCATTTATATTTAGAATGTAAAAAACTAAAATGAACAATCAAAACAAAGAGAATCATAGACACAGAGAACAAACTGATCGTTGCCAGAGGGTTGGGTGGTAGAGGAAGGGGCCGAAAAGGTGAAGGGGATGAAGAGGTGCACACTATACCATCGATCAGTCACAGGGATGTAATGTGCGGCGTAGGGAGTACAGTCGACGGTATCGCAGTAACTGAGTATGGTGACAGGTGGTCACTGGACTTCTCGAGATGATCACTTCATAGGGTGTATAAATGTCAAATCACTATGCTGTACATCTGCAACTAATGTATTGAATGTCAATTACACTTTAATTAAAAAGAGCTTTACATTCCAGAATGAAAATTAGAAAAAGAAATTTAAATCTCTGACTAACATAAACCTATTGACACCCTGAATAACAAGTAAACTGAGACTTAAATGACAGTCAAAATAAATTCAAGCAGCATATTTTTAGTTCTTAATGATCAGAAATAAAACGAGTTTTACATATGACTATAGAGAATATTTTTATAAAACTGGATCTCTCTCTCACCTTCTCTCTTATTTCTTTTTTTCTCTTCTACAGCACTGTCTGATAATGTCACCTTCTGGATATCATTAACTTATTGCACAATCTGTACTGAAAAATAAGAGTAAACAAAATAAGGAAACTAATATATTGGATATTGGATAATTAGATAAAATAAAACTAAGAATCTTACCAAAGAAACTTTAAGGTAGAATTTTCCTATCATGAATGAATAAGAGAGACAAACTTAATGAATCTTAGAGAGAATATCTGTCCCAATATCAATTCTCATTAAGTTATAATTGGTTGAGAATTTAAAATTTGATCAAAACTTATTAAATGCAATCTGATTTAGTATTTCAAAGTAAACAACAAGGTGACTCCTTTAAAAGTCTATTTCATAAATATTATAAAAGCTCTAAGTGAAAGAAGAAACAGTTTCATTTCATATGTAAAACTTTATTTGGGGCATAAGGTTTAACTATTTAAAATGACTAAGCAACAAGAAGAATATGAAAACTCATACATACATAGACTTTCTTTTTTAAAAATTCATGTAAGAAATGTATCTAGTTTCAACTCTAATTTTACATTATGGAAATGTAATGGGCTAAATATAATGGGATGTACAGGGACTCCTTATAACTGCAGATGAAAAAATATGTAGAATTACTTCTATCCTTCAATAAATTAGCAAACTAATTTCATTCAAGATTGAGAGACATAATTATTTCCACAAAAGAAGACAATCATCTTTAAACTGAGAGCTATAGGGTTTTGGTTGACAATTCAAAAGCTTAGCAACATCTACTAGGATTTATATGCAAAAACCAAACCCAAAAGGTTTTTGCTAGCTTTTGAAAATTTCGAATTGAGACTTTTTCATTAAAAAAAAAAATTTTAAGTTACAGGAATTTATGCCTAAAATAATTCTCTGGAATAAAGTTTGGAAACCAGATTTAGCTGCTAGGTGAAAAGGAAAAAATGCTCTATGTTGCCAAATGAAATAGAAATGGTTATTAAAAAACAAAAAGCTAATGTTTGAAAATTTTCTTTCCTAATTAAACATTTGAATATGCACCAAACCAAACCCCCAAATCTTGAATGGATTATAGATATAAAATTTGCATTTATTATTTCATCCTGTGCACTGTCCCTGGAGATAGTCTGGATAACTATTCATTCCAAAAAAAACATTTCACTTCGGCAAATCTTTAGCTGTGGAAATTTTTCCAGCTTCACTTCGAGATGTGTTCCTTATGTTCTGAGATACATGAACAAACTTTTTCTTGAAAACTGTACATCTTTCATCAATTTGGAGCCCATGTATTTTCCTGATGTTAATATTTGCCGAACAGTACCCAATGTCTTATTGTAAAGATCAAGTGTGATCATATATTTTTGTTTGATCTTAATTTTTCTTACTGTTACATTTCAATCTAATGATTCATAGAAGTATGAAAAAAAGTTTCATTTAACAAAATAATTCTATGTTGGGAAATGGAAAGGCCAGGTAAGCAGGGTTAGTTCAAACCTAGTCTGGTACTTGACAGGGCAATGAAAGCTACCATTAGTTGTTTGCTAGAGTTTTACAATTTTTTTCATTAAGCTGTACAAAATCCTTTTTAAAAAATATGGCTATGTGGGGATGAGAACTATAGGTGATTGGCTAGAAGATGTAAGACCTGGAGAAGACTCTTTTTTCTTTTTTTAAGGAGATAGCTGTTTACAAGTGAATGGGACTTAGGATGTAAATAGTCGTATGAGAATGTGCCCTCCACTCTAAGGAAAAATGTATATAGTCACCAAAATCATAATTTGGGGGTCTATCAGAGACCTGAGGTCCCTAATCAATCAAGTGATTGAATTCCAATATGTGACGAGTCCCTCCATGGGAAGATGGGGCATATAAATGACTTCATCCTAACAGAACATGAGAGGAGGAGAAGGCAATTGGGAAAAGAAGAAGAAAACACTAAAAATTTTGACAGTTTCTTAAAGGCTGAGTGTCAGCACACATGATAGTTTTGAATCCGCAGGAGCCTAAGACCCAAGGAGAGTCCACACCCACTGTCGCCCAGTTCCCCCAGCTCCACAGGTGTCCCGGAGGAGGACTGGGGGCAAAGCAAAACCCAGGAGAGAGTCAGTGGTGCAGGTAGACAAGATCTGCCCAGGTGGAGAGTGGAGCAGGTGAACTGGGCGAATCCAGCCAAGGCCAGGGCCCTGCGTGTTTCAAGGGCAGATCAGAGGCCACTAGCCAACAAGCTTGAAAGCCACCTGTACTGCGGACACTTCTTGAATACAAAGGGAAAGCTTCCTGCTCCTGGAGGAAGAGCCAGAAACTTGTCACTGCCGACCTAATAAGGCTGTAAGAGAACCGGCCTCTACCACTTGTCCTCAATCCTCAATCCCCAACAAAACGCACTGCCTCTGAGGAAGGAAGGGTAGGAAGCCTTCTCCCACCCCATCCACTGACCCTGAGACGGTAAAGCCACCTGCAGGCCCAGGAAATGTGCATGTGCACAGGATCCTGAGCCTTACACGGAATAACAGGCAACAGCTGGATGCCCCTGGAGGCGGGGCCAGATGGCACAGACCCCTGCGTGGCACAGGAGGCTGAGCCTACTTAAAGGTGAGGGTGTAGCAGAAACTGAGAACCACACTCGAGCATTTCAGCCCTCACAGAGGGCAAGATGGCTTCAGTCCACCTCTAGAGGAATCTGAGGCTTCGGGTCACCCTGAGAACTAAATCAACAAAAAACTCAGACCCAGCTCGGCTACGGATTGGACTGACAAAAAGATTAAAATCTGCTCTTTGAAAAACACTCGTTAGAAAATAAAAAGATAAACTACCAACTGAGAGAAAATATTTGCTGAACACATATCTGATAGAGAACCTGTTTCCAGGATTTATAAAGAACTATTAGAGCACAACAATAAAAAGACAAACAACCCAATTTTTAAAAATTGGACCATGGATTTGGACACTCCACTAAAAAAAGATTACAAATGGCCAATAAGCACATGAAAAGGTACAAAACACCAACAGGGAAACTGAAATTTCCACTGCACTCACTAAAATGGCTAAAACTGACAAGCGTTGGTGAGGATGTGAAGCAGCTGGAAATCTCCCATGCTGCTGGTAAAAATGCAAAATACTATGCCTAGCTTTCGGAAAACTCTGGCATTTTCTTCAATTGTTAAATATATACCTAATATGTAAGCTAGCCATTACATTACTGGGTGTTTAACCATGAAATATTAAAACATATATTCACACAAAATATATGCAAATATCCCTATCGACTTTTTCCATAATAGCCAAAACATGAAATAAGCCAAATGTGTATCTATGAACTAGTAAATGGATAAACAGATTATGGTATATTCATACAATAAAATACCACTCAGTAATTAAAAGAGAGGAAATACCAATACATTCGGCCATGAAGGAATCTCGAGAGCACTATGATAAGTGGAAGAAGTCAGATGTGAAAGGATTACATACTATTTGATTCCGAAGGTAAGAAACTCTAGAAAAGGTGAACTACGGTATGGAAAGATCAGGGGTTTCCAGAGGCTGAGGAAGGATGGGAGGACACCTGCAAAGGGTAGTTCTTTGAGACGATGGAAGTAGTCTGTATCTCGATTGTGGATAGTTTCTATGACCGTATACATTTGTCAAAGCATAGTGGACTTAAAGTTTGTGAATTTTATGAAGTGTAAATTATACTTTTGCTGGTCTGGGAACTACGCTTTGAGAACTGCTGCCTTGCCACATTACCGGAAGATCAGTGGACAATTTAGTTTACATTTTCATCATGTCGGCTCATCACTAGACATTGGAAAGTTTCCTATATCTCAACTATGTCGACTATTTTTTTAACATGATGCTGCCTAGCAACGGACTGTTTCACATATTACTCCAACAAGTGTACGTTAAGCAACTACTGGCATATCCATATATACTAAGCCAGGCACAGAGGCTAATACAAAAAGAATTGCTTTTTTTAACAAATCAGTTTCAGTCTAATCGTATATACTTGAAACAACAATATTAGAACAAAACTGACGGTTCGAAGAAGTTAGAAAATAACATCTCAAGTGGAAATGAGAAGATGGACATGTCCCCAGCGAGCAATAAGACAGCTGCCAACATGTAGCCAACCTTCGCATTAAAGAAATTCTGTAGTTCTGTAATTGTTTCAAAAAAAAAAAAAATGGCTGTAACTGAACTACCATAAAAAGTAGTTGAGCTTTTTGTTAATAGCTTAAGTATACTGACTCATTAAATAAGAAGCCAGTATTTTCATCATGTTTTTCAAACTACCTCTAGAACTCCTTGAAATTTTTAAAAAATGGGTTTGCCGAGGGTGAGAAACAAGGAAAGAGATTAGTGTATATAGGTCTGGTATGTCAGAATCCTGAAAATACGCATATGATTCTTATGTTAAAGCATCATTTCTGTCACCCAGCCATGGTGATGAGCCTCAGTTTCTAAAAAACACTACAGAAGGAGCAACCAACTTAAAATAAGAGATTGAGAAATAAATAGAACTATAAATAGCAACTGGCCATAAAAACAGAAACTAAATGAAAACTCTTTTTTCTTACATGTAACGTCATTTCAATGTTTGACATTATCGGCAATATCAAATATGTATAAGAAATTGTCAGAGACATAACTTTTGAATAGAATAACTACATACAGAACAATAACAAAATAATGATGCTACTTTTAATGGCAGTCACGTAGGTTGGCCTTTCCCTGGTTTGAACTGCTAAATTATTTTCAGCACATTCCTCTCAACATTCCTCTTTCTATTTGAATATTTTTATCCTGATATGCAATTTTCTTGTATCTTACTGCTTTATTTTTTCATGCAGCAAACCTAACAAAACATTTTTCTTAATGTAGTGATAATATCATGGCCTACGGACACAAAATGTAGGACTTTGAATTTTAACTTTTCATTGTCAGTAACCCTGTAAGATCTTAGATAAATAACGAGTTTATGACTATGTAGATATAAAAGTGAAAAAAAATTATAAAGGCATGCTCAAGTTCTATTTTGGTGAATGACCTGTATGCTTGAAAATATATATTTCTTGAAAGTAAATCTATTCCAATTTCTTTGTACACAGGACTACAGCTATAACAATTCTAAGATTGTATTATAGTCTTCACACCACTTATGATTTGCCTCTATGATTAATTAACATCATACTATTAGGAGTTTTCTGAAAGAAGGAGGATCTCTAGTATAATCCTTATGTTTAATTTTGTAGGCATATTCCTATTCTTTTAAGATTCACATCACAGTCCAAGAATTCAGCAATATAATCATTGCGCGCCTCAGTGCTAAACACAGGGAACACTACACTTAAAGACAAAGTCTGTCCTCGAGTTGTTTACTTCCTGTAAAGGAAGACAATTATTTTATAATTGGTAAATGCCAGATAAGATTAATTGTAGATTCTCTATGTATCTCAAAGCAGGATCACTCCTAAGTCTTAATCACTACAGACGCGCTAACTCGACATGTGAAGGTAAACTGTGCCTCTTAGATTAGGCTGTCTGAAACAGTCTTCGGGATGGAGAGTTACATGGGGAGATATGTTGGTGAGTAGTGCCAAAAAGAAAATCTGGAAGGAACACCAATGCATCCAAGCACTACTGGGGTGTGTGTGTGAGTGTGTGGGGCAGGGAGACGGGGTGGAAATCATAAAGGAGAAAAAACTAGAGAGGTATGACAAGCAGATAGAATGGAAAGCTCAGGAAGAGAGAGCACACCCCAGTGTGTGAGAACATGGGATATGGGAAGAGATGAGGTATGAATTTAGAAGAGTAACCAGATCTTGAAGAGCCATATGCTCCCTGAAAGAAATTCAGAATTTATCCTGAGGGCATAGGTAGGAAAATGGGAGGTTTTAGCAGAGGGGAAAGACAAAGCTTCACTTTGTCTGCAGTGCTGACAATGGACTAAATAAGGGGAAAGATTCAAAGCAGAAGCAGAAAATTGTTTTATATTAGTTTATGGAAGAAAAAATGGTGTCTTAACTCAAAGTCGTTGATAGAATGGAAACAGTGGAAAGACTTGAAAGGTAGGAGGGAAAAGTGATGGGCTCTGATGACTGACCGGATGTAGGGACGGAGGGACAAGGAAGGCCAACTGTGATTTCTGTCTCCGACTTTTGTAACTGGTTTAATGATGTTGCCATTTACAGAAATGAAAACCCAGGAAGAAGAGTTTATGGAACGTCCAGGTGAAGATGCGCATCTTTGTACTAAGGAGAATGATTTGGGTAATTTATAATATCTTATAAAAAAAGAAAACAATGAGATGAAAACGATTTAGGAACAATGTAGAAAACAAACAACAAAAAAAGATACTATCATTTAAGGTTGCACTAAATAGAAAGAACCTATGAAGGGAATTATGAAGAAATTATTAGTTTCTTAATTTGTAGAAAAGACCTGTGAAAACTGTAAGAACTGGCACCTTGCTTCTCCTAAATTCAATCTGAGAAGCAAGTAAAACTTCTGATAAGAAAATTCTTTGGAAAAAATAAGTTACTATGCAAACATTATGTTATTTCAGCGACTATTTAATTTATATCCTTCCCTCCCTCACCATTTCTTCATCTCATTCGTGTTTCTTTTTCTGCCAGAACCTTAACCTCAGTCGTATCTCAAGATTCATTCCTGGTTATCGCTTCTACTTTCAAGATTTTTAACTGCCATTTACATACTAAGTTTGAAATACTTCCAGCCCTGGCATATTTTCTGAGGTTCAGTCACATCTTGAGCTACCTAAAGAATAGAGCCAATGGTGCATCCCTCAAAGAACCAATTTAATCTGTCGTCATCCCTAACTTTTAACCCTGTATGCTTCGAATAGGGGCGCGACAGTCTACGCAGCTGTCCGAGCCGCACACCTGAGAATGACAGACACGCCCCTTCCTTCCTCACACTTCGCGGCCAAGCAATCATCGCATTTTTACAATGGTATCTCTTTTTGCAAACTAATAAGTGTTATTATGAGAGCATTTTCAGGGTCACAGAAAAGTTGAGTAGAAGGTACAGGGAATTCCCATCACCCTGTCCCCCAACCACACACAGAGTCTCCCCACTACTGACATTCTGCACCCCATGGAACATCTGTTACAACCCACACCGCGAGCTTTCCAGGTTGGCTTCCTTCACTTAGTAATGTGCACTTAAGGTTACTCCACCTCTTTGCATGGCTTATAGTTATTTCTTGTTAGCCCTAAATAATGTCACATTGTCTGGATGTACCACAGTTTATTTGTTCATTCGCTACTGAAGGAAATACTGACTGCTTCCCAGCACTAGCAATTATGAACAAAGGTATTAGAAACATCTGTGCAGATTCTTCTGTGATTGTAAGTTTTCAGCTTCTTTGGGTAAATACCAGGGAGCATAATTGCTAATATGTCTGGTAAGAGTACGCTAGTTTTATAAGAAATCACCAAGCTGCCCTCCAAAGTGGCTGCATCGTGCTGCATTCCCCCCGGCAATGAATGAGAGTTCCCGTGGCTCCCCATCCTCGCCAGCATTTTGTGCTGTCAGTGTTCTGGATTTCTGATAGGTCTGTAGTGATGTCTCACTGTTATTTTAATTTGCAATTCCCTGATGACATGTATGTGGAGCATTTTTTCACATGCTTACTTGCCATTTGCATATCTTCTTTGGAGTGGTGTCTGTTCAGATCTTTGGTCCATTTTTTAATCGATTCTTTCATGGGTTGTCCCTTGGTGTCGTATCTAAAAAGTTATCACCACATCCAAGATCACCTAGATTCTCTCCTGTTATCGTCTAGGAGTTTTATAGTTTTGCATTTTACACAAAGGTCTGTGACCCATTGTGAGTTAATTTTTGTGAGGAGTGTACGGTCTTTGTCTAGGTCCCTTGTATCTTTTATTCTATCTTCTCTTCAGCATCCCGATCACAGTTTTCTTATTCATTGCCTCATCAGCCCTTTGTGGACTATTGTATTATCCACTTAATTTTGCCCTCTTTAAAGTCATCTTCCACCCTGCAACCAGGATAATCTAACAAGCAAATTATATCATGCGACTGCTTAAAGCCTCCACTGGCTTCCATTCCTAAAAGGATTTTAGCAAGATCTTAGCACATCATCCGAAGTCTGAATTCTTTGTGCCACTCTAGGTTCATCTCTCACAACTCCCTTCCTCCACAGGCTAATCTTGTTCAACGTGTAATTCACATCTCTTCACATTCATGAATATTATTCCTTTTGCTTGTGATTCCATTCTGACTTTTTCTTCGGCTGACACAAGGATCCTTCAAACTGCAATCCAAGCATCCTTTTACTAGGAGACTATTTCCTGAAGCCACAGCTTACTTTAAATAGTGAACCCCTCCTTGGAGCTTCTATGTTCTATATACTCCTTGATAGTAACACTTCACAGACTTGATTGGCATGTATGTGTCTGTACATCCATCTCTCCCAATAGACTATCATGTCCTCAAAAAGAGGGAGAACGTCTAAATCATGTTTGTAGCTTTCCTGCAGCTCCTGGGTAAGTCTTTCAGGCATCCGTGCTGAAATGGGTGGAAGGAGGCACTACCATTGCCTCCCCACCCGCGCCACCGAGCTGTCCCTTGATCTAACTTTTCACCTTTTGTTCTTATAACAGATTGTTGGGAACAGAAGAGATTAAAGAAGGGTAAGCATTAAGTTCAAGTTCAACAGTATCTTCTGCTCTGGGCTTTATTTTCCTTTTTGTTGTTGTGTTTGTTTTGTTGATTTTCATTTTTTTTACTGAGGTATAAATGTATCAGTCGCAGATGTGCACTTCCTTTTAAAGCCTGTTGGTATATGCCTGCTTCCTCAAGCAGCAAGATGAACTGAAATGAATGATGCCAAGGATGGCTCGTGCGCTCACCATCAGAAGGGAACTGAAATCTGGCAGCTGAGCCAAGGCCTTGGAGTGAGAGACCTGCTTACTATTCCTGGCCTTGACTCCAACTTGCTGAATGTCCTTGAGTGATTTCCTTAACCTCTCCATTTGCTTGCATTTCCTGTACTGTAAAAGATGCCTGTGAGTACCTCGCATGCGACTCATGGGACTCCTTATTCGAGAGGCAGTACAGAAATGTCCTTACTCATACCTCTTGGAAAGTAAGAGACTTGAATATCAACAAAAAGGAAGACACCCTCCCGAGGAGCAAAGAACACTTGAAATCAAGTTAGGCAATGGACTGTAAAGCCTATTCTGTTTTTTAATCCTGCTAATGAGTTTACTACTCTAAACAAACGTAGATCAGTTCAAAACAAGAAGGCTTTATTTTCCAGTCATTTAAGGCTGTGCAACCTGTGTGGCCACCCTACAGGCTAACAAAACATGTTTTTGCACAGCAGTACATATCCTACTTTTCTGTTTATAAGTCATGTACAATAAACTTGCTTTAAAATGATTTTCCCTAAAAATGACAAGTTGTTGAAATTTACTGCTCCTTAATTATATACTTTTAACTACACAGACAGTTGAGTATAGAAAATCTACTTTGACAAGATATAGAGGAAAGAACAGGACAAAATCATAAGGATTTTGAATATGAAAATTTAGAGGATTTTATTGTTATTTTTTGACATGAATGGTAAAATCTAAGAAAGGACTGCACCTGGCTTCTTCTCCAAATGCTCTAAACTACATACTTGTGAGGTTTTGAGGTTTTCTTTTTTTTTTAAGTTGTTCTTATCGAAGGAAAAGATAGAGTTCTCAGGACAAGCTATAATTTGTTAGAAAACATAAATGTTGTGACAGAAAGCTAAAATCATGTTATTTTTCTACACTCCGATTCAGGTACAAATTCAGGATGCAAAGTGATGTAAGACTTAAATGTTTTCATATTAATTATAAATAATCCTGCCGATATAGAGCACCTATTCATCTCCAGTAACCTCTTTTTTAATTGTCACGTGAATGAAATAGGGTTATTTTAAGATAGAAAAAACTTTCTTAACTTTATTTAAAAAGCTAAATGACTCTTTTCTGTTTTACCTACACATTCGGGCGCCTCCTTAACGGTTATTCACCCTGTGTCTCCCTATGCACTGTTGCCAGAGTTAGCTCTGGAAAACCATAGATGACCATGTCCACGAGGCAATGATATAACTTGGATGCTCATTCATTGTTTAAAAAAAAAAAAAAACTACACATTTAGTCTACACATTGAATCATTTATAACTTGTTCCTCATCTGACATCCTTGTTTTACGTTTAAAGGAAGCCGTTTTTTTTACGAGGGAGCATTTTTACCACTGCGATCTTATTTCAAGATCCATACCAAAGCCCATATTTCCATCCTCTTAGCCCTTTCTTTTCTCCATTGCATGCTGTTTAATTCCTATTATAGTACTTATTATAACTCATCTTGTTGAGAAATAATCCTAAAGCATATAAATATAATATATAACTCATCCATAATGCACAGAAAGCAGCAACTCTAAGATTACGTCTGAAAAATCCCACGTTTTAAAGCTGCTCACATGAGACTCGTGCTGAGGGTGCAGTACCCTATGCACTCAGCCATCCAGTCACCGCCTACTGAGCACTGACTGAACAGTTAGTAGGGCTTTTAAAAATTAACAGTGGCCAACACTCATGAGTTAGTTCAGCAAACTTCTTCGTAAGACTACACAGGCATTTTATGTAATCAAACTTAGCTAGAGACGATGAAATTGTCTTTAACATTAGCAAAATTTTTTAGTGAAAATACTCATTTCTAATGAGAGCGTGATTAAACGGATATTCTCATGCGTTATTTTGAGGGCATACACTGATACGATATTCTTGGAAATATATTTTGTTGCATGTCTTAAGAGCTTTAAAATATTGTTTCGTTCTGATGCAATAATACAACACAAAGTAATTTTTATTTAGGCAATCATCTAAAATAGAATTAAAAGTTTGTCACAAAATATGCAAGTGCATACACAGATAACCTGAAACTTTGGAAGTAAATTAAATGTTCCATAATAGGAAAAGATCATTATGATGTAACTTTAAGATAGAATATATGTAGAAAATAATTCCTCCTTCTATTTTAGCAATGTAGAAATTAAGACTTATTCTATTCAACAAATACTGAGCATCCCTATGTGGCAGGATGTTTATGGCATTCTGTCAAAAGTGTTTAACCAGAAAGATGAAAATCTCTGTCCTTGAGTAATTTATATTATCATGGGAGGAAAACCAACAGTAGACACAATAAAATGTCCACACGATGCCATGCTGTTTATCAGACAATTTTGTCTTCTATTTTACTTATACTCAGAACAACACTGAAAGGTGAAAACTAAGACTCAGAGAAGATAAGTACTTTGTCCAAAATTACACTGCCAAGAAGTAGCAGGGCTAGAATTCAGACCTCCATTTATCTTATTTTAAAGGCAACAATGTTTTTCCAGTCATTTTGTGAATTTTTCAGGCATTTTTCAATTCTCTCTTTTGTTAAACTCACCTTGGCTTACCAATCCAACCCTAAGTTGCTACAGGATTGATGGTTTTAATAATGATTTCTGGAGAATGGGTGGGTTCATTTTATCTTTTTAGTATGTTTTTAAAGGTATAAAATTGACCTTAAAGCCTGATCCTGGGGATAGATATGCCAACCACTGGAAAGGTTGCCTTGGAATTGAATAAAACAGTTCTCTAATGGAGCTGTAGAGCTACAACTTAATGAGAACATTTATATGAGCTTTTGGAGGAAACTCAGGGTTCACTGCAACTCTACTGTATTCAGTTTTTGCTTTTAATACACACTAATAACTCAGCATCCCCCTGAGAGAGCTTGAGAATTTGCTGTTACATAAATAATATGGAATTAGTTTCTCTGGATTTATTCCTGATTGTCACAGTTAACAAATTATTGATCCTCAGAATTATTTATCAAAAGTAAAGTTGGCAGAAAAAAGTAAAAATACGCCATCATTCAAAATTTAATGATGTAAACAGCCAGATTTACCCTGGTGTCACCAGGCTAACTTGCCAGTCTTCGGCCTGCGCCAGTCACAATAAGCAAGGCTGACCTCGTGCCAGCATGGCGGGGTATAAGGCCCAGGCTATAACAAGGTTTCCATTCTATAATTTCGTATTAGGTTGCTCTACTCTTTTCCCCATGTAAACAAATAAATTTTTTCACATATGAGGTACATTAAGTTCAGAGACTGAACTGGATAAGCACTCGGCTTAGAGTGTACAACTGTGTATGTTTGAGAACAGACAGGTTAACGCCGAGTGCTCTTTTGTAAGGTTGTGATTTTTTCATCTAAAAGTGTTTTATTGACAATGATATAGCCTAAGGTTTTGACATTCTCTTTTCAAAATTTCACAAGGAAAAACCTCATTCTAAAATTACCAACCTAAGTATAGACACATGTAAAGAGGAATTCATCACTGATAACTGGCTTTATCAAATGTGAATTAGCCTCTTCGAATTCTGTTTCTCCCAGTACTTTTTCTCAGGTGGCTAACTACTGCTCTGGGGCTGATCCTCAGATTTATAGATTTCATTTCCTCCCTCAAATAAGATAACACAGCTTAGGTGATCAAATTTTTATGTATATCATTTTGAGTAAACTAATGAAATAACAGAATTCTAATTTCTTCATTTATAATGCCATACTAATGATCATAATATTTATCGCTATAATGAAAGATAGCCATTCCCAGTATCAACTGAATGTCTAAGAAACAAAATTTATAAACTTAAGGCTGCTTGTTGGCTACAGAATTCGAACAAATGAGATCGAATGTGCTTGGGGAGCATTTTACCCCTTTAAGGTAAATGATCTTTGGTGTACCATAGAGTACAACATTTTGACTTTAAGAATTCCTGTGTCTTCCTCATCGTGCCTCGTATCATTGTATTGTGATGAATAAATACTGACAAATTTTAATATGTAATATTTTAATTAGGAATCTCTTTAAAAATGGATAAAATACTGCTTTCTCTACTTTTATTAATGCATATATTTCCTTTCCAAAAAAGAATTAGCAAAGAGTTAAAATTTTTCATCACCTGTTCCAGAAAGAAATAGGTTATATGTGAGTCTCAACTCAAATTTCAAAATTCAGTCCTAAAGTAAATGTTTTGTTAATAGGATCAGACTAGCTGCTAAACTCAACAAGAAAAGTTGTGTATTTCTTAGTTTCGCTCATGTGACCAGAAAATATTAACAAGTGGATTCATTTCAATTCAGTCCAACAAATATTTATAGAACAGCCACTACATGCCAGCCATTGTGCCAGCCCCTGGAGTGTGAAAGCATAAAGGTAAATCTATTATCCCAGCCATTAAAAAACGACTGGCAGTGGGAACAAATTTAAGGTTAAAAACTTTAAAAGTTGCAGATTTCTTTATGATATCTTATTATCATAAGAAAAAGTGTGTCTTCTAGAATGCTTTTAAGATGAGAGAAATTTTTTTTAAATAAAACTTTCAAGTGGAATGATTAATCATGCATTTTTTAAAGCTTATTTTTTCCAAAATAAACCAAAATTAGAGAATAAAAACAAAACATTAAATGGGAAAAACATTCTTGTATTAAATTATCATCATCACTTGAGCTGGAATATAAATTTTCAAAAATTTAATCTAGGTTAAAAATCACATATAAATTATGAACAAATATGTCTGTAATTTGAATGGTATTTTCTTCTAAATACTCCATAAATAAAGCAAATAAGTTATATACTTTAAAAGCAAATAGAATAAGAAAAAATTGATCTCAGTGTGAACATTTGAGGGTTATATGGAACATTAAAAAACTGATGAAAGTTATGGGCCACATATGCATTAAATTCTGCCTGTCACTTTTCCTGGCCCCGCCTTCCCCAGGTCTCTCCATTAATCTCTACGAATCATAAACTGTGCTTCAGGCATTGAGTATAACGCTCACCCTGACACAGGATCATGACATCTGATGCCTCCTGGCACACTTTTTTAATATTCCAGTGTCAACAGCCCCATTGATAGCGTTATCCATTTCATTATTGGGACATACTGCTGTCTCTTGTGGTCTTGCCTACTTTCACTTACTCGCCTTAGGAAGTCTTGTTGTCTCAGCCCTATCATCTCAGTATCATGTTCTATCTGACTTTAGAGCTCTTTACATCACTCCTCTGGCCCTCGGGGCCAGTTTCTAGGACAAGCCAGTTTGATATTCCTCGCTGTGGTTAACATGTCCATCCCCACAGCCTTTTAAGACTCATAATGATCATAAATTTGTAACTGAGCACCATCGCTGGTAACGATGACACACTGACTGGATGGGGGACAAACTGGAGGCAAGGAGACTGTTTATAATGCTATGTCCATCATCAGGTGAAGATAATTAGGCCTTGAACTTGGGAAACTTTCGACTCAAAACTTATCGACTCTCCTGCTACCACAGCCCTGCTGCTCAGCAGGCTTCATTCCTGGATTTCCACCTGTCCTGCTACATCTCCTGAGGCAACAGTTCCTGGTGTTCATACGGTACAACTGCAAAGCCTGAGTTTATTTCCCATTATTTCAGTAACATTTTCCACAGTCTTATAATTTTTGGCTTTATCTTTTTTCTAGTCCAATTTAAATTGTCTTGAAAAGTACTAACTGCCAATTGCCTATAATGGCTGGGATTAAATAAATAATATATGCATTGCACAATGACGTTTTACTCAACAACGAACCATATATATGACAGTGGTCCCATAATATTATAACTATCACATGACTACAGTAAATTAGCTTATACTAGTATTTTGCATTTACAGAATTTCTGAACCTCCTTTTCTTTATTCTAAATACCAAATTTCCAGTTTTAAGGGATAACACATATGTAGTAGACGATGGTAGCTTTTCTTTTATCTACCGAGGATGCTGGTATCATTCTCCTTCTACTGAAAATAATCTCTTTCTTTTGGGGAACTCCTCTCCCATTCCATGGGGTTAAGTACAGCTGTTAATCACGGTTGTAGCCTCTCCCTCCACCCCCATTCCCCAGCAACCATGGCAATAGGTAGGCTACCTAAGTTGGGCCTTTTAGGGTGCGCCCAGTTCAGGAGTGGCCACGCATATCCAAACAGTGATCCCCTCAGAAAACTCCTGTTAGAGATAGCAGAGGAGGCTCTTTCCCACGGGGCAACATGCATAAGCCTGGAGATGCTCGCTGACACCTCACCCAACTGTACGAGAATACGCGGACACTGGGCCACTTATAAAGAGTTTCAGAGATAACGGGAGGCGTGGATGGAAAGAGCGTTTGGGCCTGAGCGCTCAGAAAGCAGGGACATTTCCTTCCTAAGCTTCTAGCCGAGACGCAAACGTTGAGTGAGGGATCGTGAGCCACTCCTTCCGCGAAGGCTACCGTGAACTGGAGGTCGCTATCTGGGACAGCAACCATTCCTGCCACCCTCAGCTCCCCGACCGCGGGTCTCAACAGTCTCCTGGATTTGGAGGAAATTCATCTTCTCCAGTTCATGTCCACGTCCACTGCCCACAGTCCACGCACAGATGTCTAGTCAGAGGACTTCCTCGCGGTGCAGAATGGACATCTTCCCTATCAACAGCACAACTGTTTCACTTCCCGGCCCTGTCATATCGCCCCCCTCCAACTAGAATATCCCCGTGTAATCAGACTTAGCATTTCTAACCCACGCAACTTCCCCACGAGCCCTAAAATACTGACCAAAATCCAGGTTACTCGGAATTATTAATTTTGTAGAATGGGCAGGGGTGGAAGCAAACACCATTTAATGAGCACACTGACTGGCTCGAGGCCAACAGGCAGACATGTAGGTAGAAGGGATCATCTCACTCTCTGTACGCAACACGACCAGTGAGAAGGAGAAAGGCTGCCAGAGCTTGGTCTATTGTGATGGAGGTCATTCTCCCATTGTTTTCCGACTTCGACCTCCATTCAAGAGACGCCACTAGATATTTCACCTCTGCCTTTTGCTCTCAGCCCATGGAGACCCCACCCCTCATTCTGAATGCCAGTAGAAGGCCAAGCTGAGGAAACCTCTGCCAAGCATCCTATGATGACATTTGTGTCTTGGCTGGTCTACTGCCCATCCCACTGGCACAGGCCTGGCCCAGGGAGGCAACTGTGGAAACGGGCCTCCTGTCTTGAGACTGATGCCAAGTATATCAAAAGCATTCATCAATGTGAAGAAACCTGACCTCATACAATTCATGAAAAAGTTCTGTGCTGTCAGAGTGTTCTTAACACCTTCCTCTCGATTCCCGGACACACCCCAGGCGACCTAAAATCCTGAACCTGAGGCTGTCCCCTGGCCTCAAATGTCTTTTCCTTGTCCTGTTTTGGGTCCCAGGGTCATGTATATTCTGCCTTTTCTTATGAACGGCATTTCATTTTATCTTATTTGGTTCCCTTGTGCTCATGCCATATAGGTCAATGTCACTCTATTTCCACACTCCATCCACGGAAAAACCACTGCACCTCCTATTTACCCCATAGAAGAGAGATATAGGTTTTAAAAAATCTCCTTTAACATTACAAAAAATACCTTGGATGTAACTGAACTAAATGATTTCAAAGAGAGGTGTCGCTACCAATGACATCTTGGGGTCAACGATTACGGTTGTATCCACATTTCTTTGTATGAAAAATAAGTGCATTAAACAAATTTCACAAGATTAGAAGTGGAACTGGTAAAGCAGCCCTGGAAAATGCAAATGCTGCCAGACAGTCTCCAGAGGTGGCATGTCACTATGGCTCATTCTGTCCTTATAACAAAATCAAAACAAAGCGAGAATTACCTCACACTCACAGAGAAAATATCTGTATTTCCCCGACCAACCACATGTGGGGGTTGAATTGACTGATACATTTCAATATAAAAATATTCCTAATATCCAACATATTAAGAATAAATATTCCGGTCAGCCTTTGCATGCATTTATCCAAAGCCACTAGCACCAAATGCAGATAGATAAACACGCACAGAGAGAGAACTGACTCCAGGCTCACTGAAGCCAGTGTTGTCTTTCTTGCATCTAAGTCTTGCACGTGAATTAAATTAAAGGTCAGTGGTTTTAGAGACACATATATTACTAGCAACCAACTGGTGAATGTGGATGCATCATGGGGGAGGGAAGAGAAAACTTAATTAGGTGTTCCAAGCAAATCAAGCCACCCACGAGTGTATTTTCTGGACCTGATGGTATTTTGACTGGCATGGCATAGCTACATGATGTTATTTTCCTAACTTAAGATTTTTTTTTTTTTTTTGAACAAAAGTTTGACCAAAGCAGTTGGCAAAAGTCAAATTTTATTTTTTTCATTTGAGCGGCTGGGTCAGAAGAGGCATTGCTTTGGAGTCATTGTGTG
>NW_011888908.1:3198859-3218843 GCF_000151845.1 Pteropus vampyrus | reverse complement strand
AATCAGAACCTTTTCTTGAAATGTACCACCTAGACACAGGGCGAAGGAGGGTCTTTCTTCCTTTTAGCTCTCAAGCTGCAAGCTGTCAGCTGTGAACTGGAGAGTGTGTGTGAAGCAGCAGAACATGGCTGAGAAGAGAGGCAAGATGCGCCAAGGAACAGTCAAGACAAGCATCACATCCAGACGTGCTACATTTAGACTTGCAACGCATGTTCTGTTCTGTGTCAAAATAAAAAGTGTTCTGCCACTTGGAACCAAGGTGTCCCCATCTAATGCATTAAACCTACGTTAACGTGTACAGTGAGTGAACCAGGCTGTCTCACATTCGTTATCTCTTTTAAATCCCCAATGTGGTGACAGAAAGAAATCTAACTGTGGGAGGTGAACACACAGTGTAAATATATATACACTCCTTACTGTTAAAGTCTACAGATGAAACTTATTGGATTTCGTTAACCGATGTCACCATAAAAATACATAAATTTATAAATAAATGGATGAATAAATAAATCCCCAATTTATCTCCTGTGATTGGCATTACTACTCTAATTTTAAAGATAAACAAACTGAGGCTCAGAGAGATAAACTATCCTGCTTGAGATCTCGCAGGGGAAAATGTGGCATATTTACCTGGATATTCCGATGTCAAGAGTGATACTCTTTCCATTATACGTTGCTGCTCATAGCTGCAGAAGCACATAACATGCTATTGTATAAAGGTACAGCGGGGTGGCCGAGGCTGAGCCTACCCTGAGAACGAGGGCGGGAGAACAATAACTGTCCTCATTTCTGTGCAGAGGACGGGGCGGCTTCTGCTCAGAAAGAGGTTTTTAGCAGCACCAGATATGCAGGGCTTTGTTCCTGAATATATTTCTGGGACATCTCAGAAATGTTTTGATGGGGGCTGATGACTTAGAAGCTCTGTAAACGGAAGGGATAATACACAATGAAATCTTGTGTACAGAGGCTCATGTGTACTCACAGCTGGGTGAGGCTCGTGTAAATTCAGGTTAAATTTGTCTTCCTCGGATAACCTGTTGGAGCTTTAGGAATTAAGCAAAGATGTGAATAGACTTGTATTTATTCGAAGATGTTTCCATTTATTGTATTTTGAATGGATTCTTCTATCTGTATTAGAAAAGAAGATATTGGCCAGGAAGGGCTGTATATCTAGAAAGATCAATCGTTTGTGTTACGTTGTTGTTTAGAGGCAGGAGAACTCGGTAGAACTTCAAAAATGCAAGATAAACGGACGGTATGACCTTGATCAAGCTCTTTAAATTTCAGTTTCCTGACTTGTGAGGTGACTATGCTAATAATTACCTCAGGATAGTTACAATAATTTAATGGGTTAATATGTACAAACATGTATAATAAATGTTAGAATATTGTAAGTGTTAGCTATTTAATCTTGCTTGTCATATCATGTTCAATATTTTTCTTATAACACTCCTTAGATTGAAAGAACTTTTCCAGGTTAAACAAAATAGTTTTAGTGACTATTTATTTTAGTTCTTCAAACAGAAATAACTTTGCCTGGAGACAAGTTCTTTTTGGTGAATTTATATTTTAATGCATGCATGTATATGACATATTATATAAATGTACTCAATATAAATTAAATAAAAGACAGTTTTAAGACAGATCTTTTATTCTCAAATGTTCTACTATTTATTTAAGTGAAAAAAGACCTATTTAGTCACTGGCTAAGCTGCCTTTGCACTTAGAAAACAATCCCATTGCATATATAAGCCTCTCCCTATATTCTCATTTTTGTCTTCAATTTGCAGGCAAAGCTTTGCTTGGGACACAAACCAGAAGAACCCAGCCTGCCAGGACACAAGGACCAGCAAGCACTCCAACAGGTGAGGTCTGGCGCTGAATTCTACTCCCTGGCAAGGCTGGTGTGGCTCCCTGACCTGGATTTTCCTTCCAGTGCTACAGTCCTCCAAACTCTTTTCTATCCCCACACCTCTCAATGTTTGTCCAAACCTCTGGACTGCTCTGCCCTCTGCGGCTGGAGGCCTGCCCTGAACCCATGACTTGAGCCAACAGAGAGAGAGGCTGAGTTGAGGAAGGATGGGGTAGGGAGAACGGTATTTTCTATCGTTTCCCCATTTCGCTTTTACTGTCCTCTTCCCTTTCCTGCTGCCTGTCTCTCCTCTGACTCACTGGTCTGGGTCCTGCTTTAACCCAGAGAGACTCGTCTGAAGTCAGGACTGTGTCAACTGTGTGATTATTAGTATCGATGCGGCTCAGAACTCCCCCAACCCTAAACAAACTTAGGAACCGGTGCCTATCAATGTCAGCCCTGTTCAAAAGAAGTCTGCCACAGTCCTGTGCATGATTTGGACTTGGTGCCACTTCTGTGGGAGTCGATCCTACACCGTGTGAGGCTCCTCCTGTGCTGGGGAAACAGATGATGTCCCCTATTTTTGTTGGCTTACTGTAAAATCTCTGCATGACCTAGAGCCAAGAACACACAAATTTTGAAAATATCCACACTAAACAGAATGTCTAAAAATAATTTATTTCTTTCATCAGTAAACAAACTTTAATGTTCCTATTAACTATGGCTCCCATATTATAGGAAAAAAGGGAAAATCATTTTAAGAGTTCTAGTTCTTCAAATCAAAAAGTAATAATGGCTCTGTGATACAAAATATAAAAAATACGGAAGAGACTAAAGAAGAAAATACTCATTACATTCATCCAATATACAAAATTATTCATTATATCCAGTGCAGAGGATATAAATATCCATGTAAACACACACATGTACATCACATGAGATACTGAATGAATCACAGAGATTACTGGTTTGGTTCTCCTACTGTTTGGTTCTCAATAAACATCTATAAGGAGAAAAAGTTAACTGGCACATCAAGAGTGTTTGTCAAAGAGCTCGGAATAGGAAGACAGAAAACCTGGGCTTAGTCCCTGTTCGGTGGCCCTAATTCACTGGGCGAACTTGGGACAGTTATCTGCCTTCTGTGGACTTCACTCGGGCACTGAACTAAGCTCCGTGTACATCTGAAAACCAAGATACTGTGTGCCTGTGACTTTCTAAAATGTTAATGTTAAGATGCTAAATAAAAGCTCTAGCTGAGGCATAACACAATAGATAACATGCAAAACCGAACTAGGAGACAGAGCAACTTATTCAAAAGAAAAGTGCATAAAGTAGCAGAATGGAGAGTAGAACTGCCATCTGTCTTCCTAGCATGCAGGGCAAGAATGTTTTTCTGTCTAATGGCATGAAGGGTAGCAAGAGAGTGGGAGATAATACAAGAACAATTATGCTGCTATATGAGAAAGCTTATTGCTAGGATGTTAGCGTATTATTCATTTCGATACGCACTAAGTGGTCACTGACGTTGCTTATAAGCATATGGGTGTAACTGGAGCTGTGCTTAAAAGATAAATCTAATGGTTCACCTTCATTCCTTCTGTAGCAGACACGTTTTATTTGAGCTTTTGCTGTTGAACACAAAGGTGGACAGGAATGATCCTGCCTTGTGACTCTGTCACTTTTTAAGGAGGGTGCTTGCCTGATAGGCGTGAATGTGCGTGTGTTGGGCCTTTGGGCCTTGTCTGAAAATCTTTATTCCTAAAATTGCTAGAAGGGCCTGTGTTTATTTTAATGCTTTCACTACACAAATCCAAGATCGGTGTTATAATCAGGAATCCAGTATAACTCCCTGTTACCATAAAATTTGCTTTGTTGAATTTTCATTACTTTTCTCATTAACTGTTCTTCATATTTTCAGAATTCCAATCAGAATCTAATTCAACCAATTTGGTAGTCATAGGATACACTTTCTATCTACTTAATCTAAGGTTCCAAGAAATAGTTGATAATTTAAATGTATTTTCCTCAAAATTTATATTACATACCATAATTATAAAAGTATAGTTTTTATGCTATTTTTGCCAATTAATAAGGTGATTTCCTCTTTTCATTCTTATCTTTAGCTAATAATAGCTAATAATTTTCCCTTTGAATCCTGGAGTGGAAAATATATATTTCTTTTTCATTTCTTGCTTTGTTCTATTTCAATGGTTTTTTTTTTTTTTTTTTTTTTTTTTTTTGCCTGCTGGTCTCTCAGCAGCCCCATATGAAGTCAATCACAGTTCCCGATGTTATATGCTGTTTCAGCATCGAGCACACTCCACTCTTGAGAGTTCATATTTCATGAGTGACGTGATTTGTGTGTATAGGGCTGTGGTATGGGAAGGTTATGAGAAGAAGGAGAGACTATGTATATATCCACATAAGGAACTGGGCTTCCTTTGGGTCGAAACACCATATAAACACATTATTGTTAGTAAAATTGAAGACCTGGCTAAACTGGAAAACCAGAGGTAAGAAAGACTTTTTGTTTTTAAATATGGAAACAGAAGAAGCCATAACTGAAAATAAAGTGGGGTTCCTGGATAGTCGGTCTTCTGTGTTTTGGGTTGGTAAAACTCAATGGAATCCTTTCATAGCAAGCAAAAGTTGGCTACAGGGGCAGCTGACATTGGAAACACAGCACAGAGCTCATGTTTTGTGGAGTTTATTGACTGCTTCCCAAACAGAAGAAATAAACAGAGGACTGGGTTTTTAATTTTAGGATCTATTTGCACCCTATTAAATTAGAGAACCCAAATGACGTCTGCCCGGAGGACCTCCTGGCAGCACCAATGCTTTCTTTCCTGGCCGGACAAAAGATGGTTCAGTTCTAAGTGGGCACATATCACTCCCCTGGCCAGGAGTACCAATCCCTGGGATGCAATGCAAAGCAATGCTGTTGCCATTGTGTTTGTGATAATGTCACACCTTAGCTCTGGCAGCTACTTAGTGTCAATTCAGTTTGAAGAAATATAAGCAAAAACAAGTATTGAAAGTCACTAATCACCAAGTTTGCTAAGCTATGGCTTAAATTAAGGGGATCTATAGCTCCCCCTTCAAAACAAGACCAGGGTACTTTGTTTTTAAACACTTATGAACACTTTCCATATATGTCATTTTCTTCTTATCTAGTTTAGATTTTTTTGTAAATATATTTGTCTTCTATCATTAGAATGAAAACTCAAAGGAAATAACTTTTCTGTATATATAGGGACTGGAATCCTGCCTATTACAAAGTAATTACACAATAAACGCTTTCATAAAGGAGAAAAGCAACACACAGAGACACACAGAGTTGTGAGAGCTGGAGTGCTTCACTTTTTAGCAACAGATTTGCTTTGTATTGTCTCATGCCTTCCACAAAATTAATTAACTACGATTACAAAGGCAATCGACTGTAGTTTTTTTCTTCTTCTCAAAAGTAGGTAATTTACATATGATTTCATGGAGTTTTACACACAAACACTTTCCAGATCATTTGGACACTGTATTAAATGTCTGGCTTATCTAACTACAAATGAATCTTCATCAGAGGACAGCTAATGATGCCTGAATTTCTTAGTTAAATGTTTCTATTAATGGAATAGTGAAACATCAACATGGTTGTTTCACTATTATTTTCTTTTACTTATGTGGCAACATAAAAATTAGAAATAATTTTTATTTCTAATTACATAAAAATTGTAATCTCAGAAAGACTATGCACTTCAGTGAGGAAATGATACTTCGAAATGATTCACAAGTCTTCCTCCTTCCCTAACTTGGGCCTTTGTGAAGAAATTATGCTTGTAGTAGTGTTTTCACGTTGTGGGGTGAAAACAGCTGTCTATTTAAATCCAAATGACTTCTTCTAAGAAACAATAAATTCACAATGTAGTATGTTTAATACAAAAAATATTTCATATATATGTTATTATATATGTATTAAACACATACCTATTTACCATATATGTATATACACACATACATATATGTGCGCACACACACACACATATACATATATCACTAAAAGTGTGAACAACAGAAGAAAGAACTGACAAACTGTACTTAATTGAAACTGAAACTTTTTGTGCACCAAAAGACAAGAATGTAAAAAGTCAATCTACATAATGAGATAAAGTGTTTGCATATAGATTCATATATCTAACAAGGGACTAGCATCCATAATATAGAAAGAACTCTTACAACTCAACAAGCACAAGGCACGCAACTCAATTAAAATGTGGGCAAAGGACTTGAATAGACATTTTTCCAAAGAAGATAAACTAACGACCAAGAAGCACCTGAAAAGATGCGCAGCGTCACTGGTCTTTTGGGAAATGAAATCAAAACCTCAGTGAGATACCACTTCACACACACTAGGATTTCTATAATGAGAAAAACAAAAAATAGCCAGGATTGGCAAGGACACGAGGAACTGGAACTCTTGTACATTGCTGACAGGAATGTAAAATGGTTCAGCTGCTAAGGAAAACACTTTGACAGTTCCTGAAAATGTTAGACACATTATTATCATATACCCCACAAATTCTACGCATAGGTATATGTTGTTTCAATCTAAAGGCTTTCTATTTTCTAGACTAAGATAAAGTCTGCTATACACGCAATTTTTTTTTTTTAGGTTTTTAGGAAACTCAAGAAAAGTGTTTTTTTTCCCTATATCTGTATTTGCATGGGGCAAAGGGAAGAGAGCAGTCCCGGGAAGTGAGACCTGAGTGAAGGAACACTCCATAGAACCAGGAACTGAGGTCCAGAGTCAACATGAAAAATTAAGACACTCAAAGTAAAAATTCTGAAATATGCCCTTGACCTTACACATTCAGAAACAGAATATAGATCTGTGGGCTTGAGCCAAGATAATTCAAATATTATGTAGACTAAATAGATGACTTTGATTAACTTTTTTTTTTTTTTTAGTCCAATGGGAAAGACCTCGTAAAACCAACAAACACAAGTTCAGAGGTGAAAAGAACCGTGTGGAGATCTACAGGCACCCTGGTGTAGCTGGACCACAAACTCTGAGGCCAGAGCAGCAAACATTTGAGGAGGCTAATTGCAGAGGAGACCCCACTGCAGGGAGATGGAGAGCTGGCACGGACTGAGAAGGAGCTTGGACAACTCCAGGCAAGAGAGAGCCTGAGAGTTTTAAGGAGGGAAGTGATATATTGAATTTATGACTTAGTAAGACCATTTGGCCTTGTGGATAACATGTCTATAGGTGGACAGGGACATCGTTTATAAAGATCACTCGTGAATCGGTTTTGTAATAGGATTAGCGACTCCTCAGTTATCTAATACCAGGGCTGTTTCATTCAAGATTTTCTTCAGGGGCTCAGCATATCTGCCAATGTAAAGTACCAAGGAGCAAGAAGCTGCTGCCCAGAAAAATGGAAACTCAGATGCAAGTCAAAAAAGACAAAACCACAGAAGGATGACTTTGGTATTTTCTCTGAACTAATGAAAACATCAGAAATTGCTAACACCCACAGTTTTCCAGGAAGAAGGACTTGCTCTGCATGGGGCTCTCCTGCCAAAGTTTTCTTCTCTCCTGCTTTTTAAAAGAGAGTCTTGGGGTCTCCCTGTATTTGAATAATTATTTTAGTTTTATAAATTTTGTACAAAAAGTGAATTTTCTTTGTAAATAAAAAAAATGTTGCTGTAGGTTGACAATTAAGAGACCCAGAAAATTAAGATAAATAAAAGTGCAGTTCAATGTATTTAAAAGATAGAAAGAGGGATCTTTGAACTATGATAAACTGGGGGAAAATCATAAAGATATAAGAATATTGTGAAAAAAATTAAACACAGAATCACCTACCAATTTTTAAAACTCCCTATTGAAGCAGAAAGCTTTTTAATCATGGTCTAAGAAATAAGACAACAAGAAAATGGCATTCCCAATGTTGAAGATCAAAAAAGGCAGATGTGATCAAACTTTTTTTTAACTTTCCTATCAGGGTATTTACAAAAAAAAATTAAAAAAATAAAAAAAGGTGATTAAGAGGAAACTGATTCTTCTAATCTATGAACACAAAATATCTTTCCATTTATTTGTATCTTCTTAATTTCTTTCATCAATATGTTGTACAGCTTTCAATTTGCAGATCTTTCATCTCCATGCTTAAATTTATTCCAAAGTATTTTTGATGTTGTTCAAAATGGCATTGTTTTCTCAATTTCTTTTTCAGATGGGTCATTGTTGGTATAGAGAAATATGAGTAATTTTTGTGCAGTGATTTTTGTCTCTGCAATTTTCCTGAATTCATTTACTAGTTCTCACAGTTCTTTGGTAGAGTCTTTAGGGCATTCTGTATATATAAGATCATGTCGCCTTTAAACAGGGACAATTTCACTTCTTCCTTTCTGATTTAAGTGCCTTTTATTTATTTTTCTTGCCTTGTTGTTTTGGTCAAGAATTCCAGTACTATACTGAATAGAAGTGGTGAGAGTGAGCATGCTTGTCTTGTTCCTGATCTTAGAGGGATAGCTCTTAGCTTTTTACCACTGAGTATGATGTTAGCTGTGGGCCTGTCTTAGGTGGTCTTTATTATGTTGAGATACATTCCTTTTATACCTGAGTTTTCAATTTGTCGAGAGTATCATAAAAGGGTACTGAATTTTGTCAAATGCTTTTCCTGTATCCATTGATATGATCATATGATTTTTATCCTTCATCATAGCCAAAGCAATCTCAAGCCAAAAAGAACAAAGGTGGAAGCATTACACTATTTGATTTAAAAACATACTCAAAACTACAGTAATCAAAAGAGCACAGTACTGACATAAGAAAGACATATAGACCAATGGAAGAAATAGAAATCTCAGAAAAAAATTTACACATTTACAGTAAATTGATCTTCAAGAAGGTGCCAAGATCACACCATGGGAAAAGGACAATCTTTTCAATAAATGGTGTTGGGAAAACTAGATATACACATTCATAAAAATGAAACTGGATCCTTATTTCATACTATATGCAAGATCAACCCAAAATGGATTAAAGATTTAAATGTAAGATATAAAACTGTAAAATTACTAGATGCAAACAGGGAAAAAGCTTCATGATGTTGGTCTTGGAATGATTTTTGGATATGACACCAAAGCACAGGAAATAAAAGTAAAATTGGATTACATAAAACTAACAAGCTTCTGCACAGCAAAGGAAACAATCCACAGAGTGAAGAGACAACCTACGGAATAGGAGAAAATATTTGCAAACCATAAATCTGATAAGGAGTTAGTATCCAAAATATATAAGAAAGTCAAACAACTCAAGAGCAAAAAACAAAATAATAATAAATGACCCAATTAAAACATGGGCAAAATCTGAATAGACGTTTCTCAAAAGAAGACGTACACATGGCCAATAGTTATATGAAAAGATGCCCAATATCACCAATCATCAGGGAAATGCAAATCAAAACCACGATGAGACACCTTCCCACGTCTGTCAGAATGGCTATTACCAAAAAGACAAGAGATCACAAGTATTGGTGAGGATGTGGAGAAAAGGGAACCCTTGTGCACTATTGGTGGGAATATAAATTTTGGTTCAGCCATTATGGATGAGTATGGAGATTCCTCAAAAAACTAAAAATAGAACAACCACATGATCCAGTAATCTCATTCTGGGTTAATATCCAAAGGAAATGAAATCAGTATCATGAAGAAATATCTACACTTCCATGTTCATTGCATCATGATTTATAATAGCCAAAATGTGAAGACTGAAGTGTCTACTGAGGGATAAATGGATAAAAAAAAAAAAAAAGGAATAGTATTCAGCTTTAAAAAAGAAGGAAATCCTGTCATTTGTATCAACATGAATAAACCTGGATGACATTATGCTTAATGAAATAAGCCGGGCACAGAAAGTCAAATATTGTATGGTCTCACTTATACATGGAATCTTAAAAACTCAAATCCAGTGAAACAGAGACTAGAATGGTGGTTACCAGGGACTTGAGGACGGGGGAAGATACAATGGGGAGATTTTAGCCAAAGGGTACAAAGCTTCAGTTATGCAGGATGAATAATTTCTGGAGATCAAATGTACAGCATGGTGACTACAGTTAATAATACTATGTGTTACACCTGAACTTTACTAACAGTAAATCTTAAATGATCTCACCACAGATTTAAAAAAAAACTATCTAAGGTGACGACTACGGTAATTAGCTTGACTGTGGCAATCTCTTCACAGTGTGTGTGTGTGTGTGTGTGTGTGTATACACAAACATGTTGCACACCAAAAAATATATATACACATTGTGAAATGATAGACTGTATTATTATTCGATATCTGGTGCCTCTTCCTAGGGAAAGAGTCCCTTCTTTGTGTCCTTTAAAATAAACTTGGCCAGTGGCTCAGCTAATGAACGTGAGCAGAAGCAACACGAGTCACTGTGCAGGTAGAAGTGTGAGCGCCGAAGCATTTCACTGCGTTCTCTCTTTTCTCAAGCAGAGTCAGCAGGTACGTTCCAACAGTGCTCTGGCCATGTGGGTCCCAGAGTGAGGATCCATAACGAGAGTGGGTGCATCTCTCCATTTACTTAGGTCTTTAAAACACCTCTGCAATATTTTGTGGAGATTTCAGTGTGCATGTCAATAATAAGCTTATCGTTATATTAAGTTTTTTGTACAGTCCTTAAAATACTTTTTTAGCACAGATCACAGCTCCTGTGAACAAAGACGGTTTCATTTCTTCCTTTCCAGATACGATGCCTTCCATAGCCCTACTGTCATTCTTGGACAACATACAGAAGAATGAAACTGGACCCTCCTATCACAACGTATACAAAAAGCAACTCAAAGTGGATTAAAGACTTAAACCTAAGACCTGAAACTGTAAAACCAGTAGAAGAAAACATAGCTTTCTTGACATGGGTCTGAGCCACCATTCCCTGGTAGGACCCCAAAAGCATTAAACGGAAGAAAGCTTAATGGAAGTGATGACAGAAGATATCATTGGTTGGCTCCTGACCATAGGGAAAAAGAATGCATTTTTTTTTAACCAGATATAACTCGGATTTCTGATTTTTCCTTACAATTCAATCAGTTTTTATTTCACATACTTTGAAGCTCTATTATTCGTTGACGATACATTTAGGATTTCTAGGTTCTCTTCATGAATTGATCCCTTTATCAGTATGAAATATCTCTTTCATACTATTTGAATATTGATATTCCTTGTTCTAAGGTCTACTTTATCTGATTTTAATGCAGCCATTCTGGTTATCATTTGATTAGTGTTCATATGAAACATCATTTTCTATCCTTTTAGCTTTCACATATTTGTATATTCATATTTAAGATGGGTTTTGTGTAGATGGTTGGAACTTGCTTTAATATCCAATCTCACAACAAATAATGTAAGGCATTTCAGACCATTAGCTGCTCCACATCTACAATCTTTTACCTTTTCCATTGTAAATTAGTAAAAGCTAGGAAATGGGTTTGCTGAACAGCTAACCAGTCTCTGTCGCACACAATAACAGAGATCTAGCCAGTCAGAAAAAATTATATTTCCCAGTTTCCACGAGGCTGGGGGTGACCATGTGAGAACATTCAGACTAACAGAATATGAACAAAAGTAATGGGGGAAATGTCCTAGCTATCACCCTTTGAAAGCCTTGTTGCTTGTCCTCATCTTTGTTCTTCCCCCCTCGGATGGGCTGAAATGTGTTCATGGTGGTGACAAAAAGATGGAGAAACATTCAAGAAGAGAGCAAAGTGACAAGGACACAACAGGTACCCTGGTCCTTGAGTGAAGGAGGGCAGCAGAACTGCTTCCCAGCTCTAGACTGATGCCCACTATTAGTGAAAGTGGCATCAACATCAATATTATCTGAGGCACTATATATATTTTTCTCTTTTAAAAATCATATTTCTAGTTACAGTGACTATAAATTGATATGATGCAAGAATCTATGAACTTAATCTACTCTGCTCACATATACTTACTGTTTAGAACAGAATAAAAACAACCTGTACAGGTTTAACTTCCTCCAGGAATGGCAAACAGTTCCATGCATGCTGAATTAAAAGAACAACTGAAATTTTGTGGCCTCTCTTATTTTGGAAATAGTTTCCATATGATCTAAATTACCTTTAAATTTTTTTTCATCTGAAACTAAGCAACAAAGGTCATTACCACTAAACAGATTTGTTCTGTACCACACAATAATAATATCCTTCCAACAAATATCTAACACTAATTTTCCATTCGTGGACCCTGAGAATGAAGATACCTACCAAGAAGGGCTCCTGGTGGCTAACTGGGCCTAAATTTATACACAGCCATTTATACACAGGGGACCCTCAGGCAAACTATGATTTAGGAGAAGCCTGCACCAAACTGACTGCCTGCACTGTGCTCCTGCCCTCGGAGCCAGCCCTTATACAGGAGTTCCTGGAATTGTATCCAATAGGACTGAGACTTTCCTCATCCAGTATATGCACCTATATGTCCATCAGGATCTTCACTGATCAATCAGAGCAGATACTGACCAATCAAGACAGTGCTTTTTGGACCAATCAAATTGTGAGGATTTGGAGTCCTCATTTGCATGAGGATGGACCAATCAGGGACCAGGGGCAGGGCCTTCTGTCTATATAAGTCAGCTCCCCTTAGGCTGGCAGGGCAAACTGTGCCTTTCCACCAAAACCAGAAGACTATGTTTTTCCCCCACTGGAGCTGAAACACATCTCACTGGCCCTCCTTGCCCCAGGCCCACCTTTTCCCAGGGCAGCTCACAGTCAGGTGATTTTGCAGCCATGCTGCTTCGTAATTGAACTATAACACTGTTGAGCTGTTTGCACTGAATGAAGTTTCCTTCTTCATCACACCCAAAATGACCATAAGTTGATGCGTTAAAACAAATGAATACAGCAGCTGCATGTCTTTTTGAGGTGAGGCAGAATGGAAAAGGGAAAAAAGACAAGGTGAGTAAACCCAATGGTAAACATGCAATGTTCCTTAATTCGTAAACTGTACAAAATTAAGACAACCAACGCCCTAGCTCTAAAGAAGCAAGTAGAAATCTGTCAGGGAGAATGGAGAGGCAGAGAACACACAAACGTATTCTGATCGAGTACTGCCAGACTGCTCTACAGAACAGTCAGAATAGTCAGCCTTTGCACCAGCACAGGTCCATAACCCCACTCTGCGCACACTTGCCATTTTCTAGTATTCTTTTTTTTTTTCCAGTCCAATAGTGTAAAATGATAACTCAGCATTTTTATAATATGAATTTCTCATCTGTGGGAGTGTGTCTTCATATTTTTGTTGGATTTCCACTTTTACAAATTCTCTTGATCTTTTGCCTGTTTTTCCATTGGGATTGTTTTTTATATAATTTCTGTAGGGATTCTTGCATATTATAGATATTAAACTATATAATATTATAATATTAATGTATAAGATTCTAGACACTGAAAATAATTTCTCTCATTCTGATTATTTTTTTCCTAGGGTATTCCTTGTTAAAAAAAACAACTTTAATTTGAGTATGATTAAAATAATTTGGTTTGTCATTTTAAAGTTTTAAGACTCTTTCCTTCTGGGTCACAAAGATATGCTCTTTCCTTTAGTTTTATTATCTTTAATATTTTACCTTTCACATTTAGGACACCTAGCATTAATCCACATTCACCTGTGAATGTTAGATTAGGTTGGAATACATTTTTTAATTTTCTTCATATCATAAATTAGTTCCCCCAACACCTTCTAAATGATTCATTCTTTTCTCATTGGTTTGTTAGTACTGAATAATATTCCATTGTCTGGATGTATCACAGTTTATTTATCTATATGTCTACTGAAGGACATCTTGGTTGCTTCCAAGTTAGGACAATTATAAATAAATCTGCTATAAACATCCCTGTGAAGGTTTTTGTGTGGACCTAAGTTTTCACTTGCTTGAACTGTGTTCTTTAACAATACTTTTATATAAACACTTTTTTCATTATATTGTGTTATTTTAAAAATCCATGAGAGCAATGGTTGAGAGCCTGTGAAGTATACATGAATATTTCTCACTTTGATTCATCATTCTAAAAATTTTAATTTTTTTTATTTTTATGGAATAAATTCTTCAATCCTTCCTCCTTGTTTTTTCCTGAACTTTTCCATTTCTCCTCTTTCACCTAGCCCAAGTTTTCACATTTGTATCTGTTCCTCCTTTCCAGTCAAGCGCTCCAACCAGTGGGCAAGGCTGCCAGTGAGTAAAGATTTACTCAGCATGTGAAGACGTGGAATAATACTTGGCTGCTGTGTGCCCAGGCTAGCTTTCTCTGGCAGTGCTACACTGAAGCCTACTGTCAAACACAACATCACATTGACCAAAAGAGGTGGAGAAGAGACATTAGAATCAGCAGAAACTATCTGTGGGTTGGTCTTATTTTTTTTCACTGTGAAGAATGTTTCTTTTTACCTCTCACATTGTTATACTTCAACTGACAAAAGGAAAACATTTAAATGGTTTAAACTAGATGCCTTGTGTAAAGAAGGAATGACAATCCAGTATATGCACTAAAGGTTACATTTAGTAATGCCTACTAGTAAAGAACACAAAAGGATTTCCTAATTCATATTCCAGTTTTCAAATGTTTGTAAAATCCTTGCATTTAGTGTAATACATGCCAAATGCGATCATTTTAATTTTATCTTTTGTGGTATTGTAAGGGAATAGAGTATGTGAAGATAAGAAATAATGCACATGTAAGAATAGATCATTTGTCTTCTGTCATACCTAACTGGTTCTTAACATACATATACTATGTGTGTGTATTCTTGACATAAATAAAAAATGAGCAAATATTTATGAACATTATCCTATGATTAAAAATATTTTAAATGATTAAAATATGACAGTGTTCAATTCCCTGATTTATAATGCGACAAGTCTCTTAAAGGCTATAATACATTCAAAATAGATCTTACATTGCAATGGGCTAACATCTTAGACAATCTTAGGTGGGTCTGTACCAGATCACAGGTGTTACTATTTTTTTTTTTTTTTTGCAAAAGAAAATATTTATTCTTTTAAAAATTTATATACATTGCCATACAAAAATACTGTGCTGGAGCAGCTCTCAGCCTCAAGAACCTTTCAACGAGCCTTCTTTTATCATTGCTTGAGCAAGAGTCCGTCAGACAGTTCAACTGATTATACTGTTTCAGCAAGAGAAAGTATAGTGTTATACTCTCCTAGAGCAACGTACACAAGATGTACACTAACATGCTCACCCTTGTGGCATCTTCTCCACAAGCCAGGACTACTACACCATACATTTCTCTTTGATACCACAAATAAAACTATATAGACTCTTAATCTCTTCTGCATTCTCGTTATTATTTTTCTATTATGTTTTATCTTGCTTTATTAACTTTAGGTATTCCAGACTCCAGCCTAATTTCCCAAACAAGAACTTATTCTCACTATTTTTTTTTTTCCCCCAGATCTTGGAAACTCCCAGTGACCTGAAACTATGAAAGCTCTCAACTCTTAGCTTATTGTAATCAAAACTTGACTCATTGACTTGACGCTGTATCCGTTCTACAGGGCTACTTCGGTAGCCTTGTATTTCAGTTTAGCATAAACCAAATGAATGGATGATTATCCTCCAGCATAGATGAGTATTTAAAATAGTTTCTAATATAAATCTGCTTACTCTGAGGAAAAAGCAATTCTACCAAGAGTCTTTCCTCTTCAATCATGAATTGGAATGTATGACTGTAATACTTTTCTATGTCTTTGTAATTATTGATGGTTTATTCTTTTGATGAAAAAATTTCATAGACGTTAAACTGGTAAAGAAAGTTATATGAACCTTGTGTGATAATAAAATATTCTGTTATCAGTAATAGGTAAAATAAAATGTTATTATTTTAATAATTTCACTATTTCAATAAATGCAGGATGAAGTTCATATCTTCCGTAAATTCTTAATAAATTTTAAATAAACAAATAGTGATCATATTTATAGAAAAAGTGCCTTATTTTATTTTCAAATCATTTCAGAGTTCAGTGAATAGAGGCTGAGTCTGAAACCATTGAACCCCTCTGCATTTTGCTTTTCCCAGCTGTAAAATGGGAATATAAGCATCTCCTTCAAGGAGTTTTTATCTAACTCAAATTAGATACTATTTGTGAACAAAGTTTGTAAAATGTCAGATGCTATTGGAATTTCAGAAATTATTATAAGACATTTTCATCAGAATAATAATTTTCATCTATTTAAAGATGTAAAAGAAACTGATGTTAATATTAAATGAGTTTTATATTATTTATTGTTTTTATAAAACATAAGTTGGAATAATAATTTAAGAGATATGTGATTAGCAAAGTTTTAGAATTTGTGTATATTTCAGCATTTATGAAGAATTACTATTTACAACAATGCAGTGAATACGTGTAGTAGATAGAATGGGAATTAGGAAACATGAGAACATGAAGTTCACTGCACATCTCAATGCTGAAACATATACTGTAGGTTACTAAAATGGATAAACATATTAACCTTTAGAATATGCAAGGACTATCTGTAAGAGAATGCGAGCTAGAACACTCAACAGATCAACATTGAAACACATATTTGTCATGTCATTCCTGTTGGTGCTGACTACAACTGGTTACCCCATGTGTTTTACACGTTTATGTCATCCAAGTTCTACTTAGATGGAATGGGGTTAGTTTTGTAACAAGACAAAGAGAAGGCTGACTCCTCCCTGAGGGCCTCTGCCAGGCGCTGAGGATATGTGCAGGGGGAATAGGAACATGTCACCACCCCACAAAATGTTTATGACACGTGACATCAAGTCATAGGCTTAAGAGATACCACTGATCCACTTTAACAAAACGTATAGAAATTATGGTAGCAAGAACTGCAATTATAGACAAAAGGAAAAGCATAAGGCATTTGACATAATACTTGTTTCTCAAACTAGAATATTTAACTGACAAAATTATGACATTTTACACTTCTTATCTAAAACATGTGAGACTAGCTGAGAAATTTTTAAAAAATATTAACTGCACCAAATATTGAAATATAAAGCAAATTAATAAAACATGTTAATGCTAGCGGACACATAGTGATCTAGATCTATAGATAAGAACATAGTGCCAATAATCATATCAAATATTTATAGAAATTTACTTTAAATATGGCAGCATTTTCAAATTTATGTGAGAAAAATGAATTATTCAAAAAACAGTATTAGAAAAAATGAATATCCATTTGGAAAAATAGAGTTGTATTTCTCCTTTCTCAGTCCTGGATTTCTCCTTTCTCAGTCCTTATACCAACATAAATTTTAAATTGATCCAACATTAAAACATAAATGAAAATCTTACTGTATTAAAAAAAATTGAAGATTTTTTTAAATGTATGCTTGAAATAAGAATGGCCCTTCTAAGCAGGATGACAAAAAATTCAGAAATCAGGAAAAGATTTGATTAAACAACATACAAAGTTTTAAAAAAAAAAAGAAAAATGACTGGCAAAAAATGTTTTAAATTAATAAGGAAGTATTAATTTCTTAGAGTGGCATAGGTCAAGAGCTGGCATGCATACACTTACGAATTCATAAATACATACAAAGACATGCATATCTGTAATTATAGATGCATATAAAGCTTAGATGAATCTAAAAACAATAAATGGGGGTCAGGTAATATATACTTTTCATATACTTATATCTTTTGAATTTCTGAAATTTTTAAAATTTTTATCATGGGTTGCATTATTTTCTAAATAAAATGCAGTTTATAAAAATAAACATTTATAGCCTTCTGGTTCCAGTCATAGTAGAATGGCTTGTTATGGACTAATCCTCCAGCACAAAACAATTTAAAAGCTGGAAAAATTTATGAAACACAGACTAAAAGGCTTTGGAAAGCATCCAACATAGGCAGAGCTTGAAGGGCTAAAATCCTTGAGAGAGAAGGGAAGTATATAATTCGAGATTCACATTCTTTCTGGCCTTTTCACTGAAGTCATTTTCCAAGTATCAGACGAGGGAAGCAGAGCATAAGCAGGAAGTGTACTGTGCACAGAGGACTGAGGCCGGATTGTGGGGCTGCCATACTGGCTGGGATTTAAAGGGCCAACACCGGCGAAAGAGGGAAACTCGGAGACGGAGTTTGAAAATTAGTACACAATTCTCCCCTAAGTCATCAGCTGATTTCCATTCTAAAATGGGCACTTACAGGGCAAAACTCAAAAATTCTTTTAAAAACTTAGTAGAAATAGCTAGGAGGTTAGATTGCTAAAGCAGAGATGACAAGAGCCACGTGCTGTTGGTAGAAAGACGGAGTTCAACCCCGCCAAGGTGGGGTGGCTTAGGTAAGTGCACAGGGCTGTAATCTGAGATGCCAGAAGGGCTATGCTGTAATAGGAAAGGCCACACCCGGGAAATAAAGACAAAAATAGCCCTAAGAAAGACTAAAAACAAGCCTTAATAGGACCACTAGTGCTCTGGCTGTTTTCCAGAAGAAAATTTAGCCCACCTGGAGGAAGACAACGTCATTTAGAATTTCTACAATCTTCATCCAATCCAAACATAGGAGGCATGCGAAAAGAAAAGGGAAGGAAAAAACTAACGACCAAAAATTAAAGTAAGGGGAAAAAAAGAGCAATCTACAGATGACTTATATATTTTATATACCAGAGTTATCAGTCGGGCTGACAAAAAATAAAGAAAATGTTAAGAACAGCCATGGAAAATCAAACTTCATTTCAAAGGAGCAAAAATAAAACAGTTTAATGGTCATCATTACTACGGAAGGCAGAAGACAATAGGATAGCTTTAAAGTAATTAAAAAGAAAAGACAATTCACTTAGAATTCTCTCTCTAGCAAAAATGTCCTTCAGAAATTAAGGTGAAGTCAAGATGTACCAGAGAAGTAAAAGCCGACCAAGGCCTGCACTGCCAGATATAAGATAATTCCTCATATTAAATAAATGACGCTACATGGAAACACAGAACTTCAGAAATAAAGACAAATATTAGAAAAGGTAATATTGTCTTGAAAGGCAAATCACAAATACAGAAGTAAAATTTATGACAACGTGAGCACAAAAAGGAATGCAGTAAGTGGAGCTGAACTGTTTGAAGGTGCTTTCATTGACAGATGGCAAATGTGTAATTTAAGGTATATTAAAAATGCATGTTAGAGTTTCTAGAAATGACCACTGTAAAAGAAAAGCTAAAAAGTTGATAGAGAAGGGAAAAAATGGAATCATTAAATATAACTGATTCATCCAAATAATACAGAGAACGAGGAATAAAGAAATAAAAAGCAGATGGACAAATAGAAAACATATATCAAGTGAAGGGGGCTCAGGGAATTTCAGAACTGATCAAGGCAAAATATAACTTCGAGCTGTAAGGAGCACACACAATCTTCACTGGGCAACACTTTTGACAGGTGTGCATGAAGGCAATGTCCCTCACAACATGACACTGATCGGAGGCTAACGTGTGACGAGAAAATATGACCAAGATGCGAGGATACTGCATAGAAGACTTACAAGTTATTGATGATGTCCCTTAGCGGCCAGGTGCGGAGCTTGTCTGCCTGGTTATCAGAAGCCGCTTCTGCGTGGATGACATCTCCCAGGCATTTGCTTTTGAAAAAAAATATATTCACACTTTGTACCGATTCTGAAAAGTATATTTTCATACAGAGATTAGGCTGTCTATATATCAAATAGAAAAGATGCTGGCTGTGGGAGGGAAAATAATAAGAGCACAGAATCTAGAGACATCTTTTAAAAGTTCAAATCCTTGTTCCAATATTTATTTTCTGGGTGATTGTGAGGAAGTTCCTTAACTCCTTTTATCATCTATAAAATAAACAGGATAATAACAGTACTCACTGGATGGTAGTGTGGACTGTGTGAGTTTAGGTATAAACTACTTAAAGACAGTGCCTGGTATAAAATAAGCACTATATAAATACGGCCATTATTAGTACTATTTTGAAAAGCATTTGACAGGCTTCTGTGTGTTTCACACACAAACACCAGTTGTCTCGTAGCTTTTAATGTCTTAGATTGTATATGTTATAAAGGATGTTTTTT
>NW_011888908.1:3185685-3198809 GCF_000151845.1 Pteropus vampyrus | reverse complement strand
AAGTAAAAGCCGACCAAGGCCTGCACTGCCAGATATAAGATAATTCCTCATATTAAATAAATGACGCTACATGGAAACACAGAACTTCAGAAATAAAGACAAATATTAGAAAAGGTAATATTGTCTTGAAAGGCAAATCACAAATACAGAAGTAAAATTTATGACAACGTGAGCACAAAAAGGAATGCAGTAAGTGGAGCTGAACTGTTTGAAGGTGCTTTCATTGACAGATGGCAAATGTGTAATTTAAGGTATATTAAAAATGCATGTTAGAGTTTCTAGAAATGACCACTGTAAAAGAAAAGCTAAAAAGTTGATAGAGAAGGGAAAAAATGGAATCATTAAATATAACTGATTCATCCAAATAATACAGAGAACGAGGAATAAAGAAATAAAAAGCAGATGGACAAATAGAAAACATATATCAAGTGAAGGGGGCTCAGGGAATTTCAGAACTGATCAAGGCAAAATATAACTTCGAGCTGTAAGGAGCACACACAATCTTCACTGGGCAACACTTTTGACAGGTGTGCATGAAGGCAATGTCCCTCACAACATGACACTGATCGGAGGCTAACGTGTGACGAGAAAATATGACCAAGATGCGAGGATACTGCATAGAAGACTTACAAGTTATTGATGATGTCCCTTAGCGGCCAGGTGCGGAGCTTGTCTGCCTGGTTATCAGAAGCCGCTTCTGCGTGGATGACATCTCCCAGGCATTTGCTTTTGAAAAAAAATATATTCACACTTTGTACCGATTCTGAAAAGTATATTTTCATACAGAGATTAGGCTGTCTATATATCAAATAGAAAAGATGCTGGCTGTGGGAGGGAAAATAATAAGAGCACAGAATCTAGAGACATCTTTTAAAAGTTCAAATCCTTGTTCCAATATTTATTTTCTGGGTGATTGTGAGGAAGTTCCTTAACTCCTTTTATCATCTATAAAATAAACAGGATAATAACAGTACTCACTGGATGGTAGTGTGGACTGTGTGAGTTTAGGTATAAACTACTTAAAGACAGTGCCTGGTATAAAATAAGCACTATATAAATACGGCCATTATTAGTACTATTTTGAAAAGCATTTGACAGGCTTCTGTGTGTTTCACACACAAACACCAGTTGTCTCGTAGCTTTTAATGTCTTAGATTGTATATGTTATAAAGGATGTTTTTTTACTTTAAAAAAATAAGTTCTGATGCAACAAATATGCTTCTAAATTAATACAATCTACCTAATTAGGTTTACTTCTATTAGCATGGTGCTCACACTTAGGTGTAGAGTGTTTGTATAATCAATGGCTTTTGATACTTTCTGAAGTTTGTGAGGATTTATTCAAAGTACTTAGGCGTCCGGACGCTAACATTTGTTTTGTGTGCTTATTCTAGTTTTATCTCAGGGAAACAGAAAATATTATTGGAAATTTGAAGAACTTATTTAAAATTAGTTGCAGCTCTTTGTCACTTTGGCCAAATCGGTGCCTCTTCATTTTTTTCCATGCTGACGGAATGACTGGTAGTTCGATGAACCCTAAGGCATTTATCTAACAGACCATCAATCTGTGAAAAATGTAAATTTATACACATACGTCAACTCACACAGAAAATAGGCAGAGGTTATCCAACCATAGCTCTCAAGGGGGCCTGATTTTGTTTTGTCAATTCAAACCCTATCGAAGTTATGGGACAATTTCCAGCACATCTGTTCTGGATAGTGTCATAATTATTTCCTTCCATTGAATATCTCAGCAGTGCCAAAGCAATAGGCCAAGTAGGAGCAAAAATCTTATTAAGCAGTAACAACAGACTCCAATTCTTTTCTTCCTCTGATGTATAATAATTAAAGTCAATTAAAGGCTTCTGGTGGAATTCTTTAAGTTAAAATATAGGTTATTTGTATTTAGCAGCTATAAATGAATACTCACTTCTCAGCTAACTGCACATACAGGACTTGGCTCATTTTTCTTACTGCAAGGTCTACTGGGCTGGGCCAAGGTTCAGCATGCTGCTCAGCCGGGTGTGGGCAGTGGAGGCATAGCCCAGGCCACAGGCTGGGACTTCTGCGGCACACACCATGCTGCCAAGGTCCAGCTTGCCGCACAAGCGCGGTGCCTGTCCCCTGGGTTAGAAGCCAGAGGAACTCCTTAGCCTTGCCATCCAGGGCAATGTCCGGAAGTCAGCTGATTAAAAACACCTCGGCCACCTGAACCCCAGGGAGGCCTGTGTGTCTTCCCGGCGCAGGACCACAAAGGAATGGCTCCAGCAACCTTCCTCACTCCATATCAGAAGTGCAGTGCCGCTAGTCCCGGGAAGATGGCGGGCCGGGCTGGGTCGCCGTACTGGCCAGAACCTCCTGGACGCCAGAGCGCAGGTGCGCTGGGCTCGACCTGCTGAACTGCGCATGCGCCCACTTGGCATCCAGGCTCCCTGGAATTGGTCCCGAGTCTGAGCTGTAAAGGAATAGGCCAGGTCACAGGCGGGGACTTCTCGGGCATACCCCGAGACACCACCTGGTCCATCCTTCTGCAGAACAGAGAGCCTACTGCCCCTGAAGCCAGATCTCGCGAGATCTCTTAGCCGAGCTCGTGAGCACTTGGAAGCCATTCCTGGGCCAACCAGAGCCGTGTGGGATGGGAGACACCTGCCAGTCGTTTGCCAGAGAAGCCCGGGTGGGATAAGGTCTGCAGGATCACATGGGGGGTGACGGTAATCACCTCAACTGACTCCAAGTCAGTAGGGGAGTGAGGGGCGCTGCTGGCCCCCGGAGGACTTCCTGGAGGAAGAGGGCAGCCCACTCCAAGAGGCCAAGAGGGCCCAATGCCTGAGGGCAGGAGCGCGGGAGCCAGCTGCACTCCGGCGTTCAGGGAGACTCTGCGTCCAGGCTTGCTGCGGCCTGGGCCAGGTCGGGCCTTGTAGGGATGGATAGGTCCTCAGGCAGCGACTTCTGGGGATGCATTGTGCTGCCACATTCCAGCCCTGTACAAAACAAATTCCTGTTCCCCGAAGCCAGATCTCAGGGGAACTCCTTAGCCTTGCCACCCAGGGCAGTGTTGGGAGGTCTGCTGGTTACAGACAGAGACCTAATGCGCACAGAGGCCCTGGGTGTCTTCTCGGCGCGAGGCCATACGGGGCTGGCCCGAAGGACCTTCCCCACTCTGCATCAGTGCAGTGGGGGAAACCGCTGGCCCCAGGAAGATGGCCTGCTGGGCTCGCCCAGGTTCAGAATTTCCCATGGGATTACCTTGAGTATTTGCTTAATACCAACCTATTCACATAAAGTCCCAAGAGACTGAAAAATAACAATATGGGAAAAATAAATGGAAACATTTCAGAGTTCAGGAAACATTTCAGAGTTCAGAAAACAAGCTCTGATTCAGAATGAAGATTTCTTGTGTCACTGGGAACGCTTAATAGACCCCCAATAGAGCAGATCTTGAATGAGACTACCATTTCTACACAGCAATAAAAAGAAAATCTTAAAAGTTGCCGAAGAAAGAACCATTGGGTAGCGATGAATACAGATAGGATTGCGGAGGTCTCTTTAGAAACTACCCAAATTGGAAGTCGAAGAAATGACATTTTTAAAATGCTAAAAACAAATTGTCAACGTAGAATTCTATATCCAGTGAAAAAAACTTCTCAAAAAGGAAAGCGAAGTACTTTTAAAGAACACCCGTAATAATAAGTTTTGAGCGAATAAAAATAGATAGTTGGAAATATATAATTCAAGTACTATCATAAAAATCCTAAAGTGGTAATATTAATATAAAATAAAGTGGTCTCCTGAACAAAATTATTAGCATATGTTTTTATATAGGTTACATGTTGAAATGATAATTTGTGGATACATTGAGTTAAAAGTATTACTAAAATAAACTTAATCATTCTTTTATTAATGTGGTAATTGGAAAATTTTAGATCATATAAGTGATCTAAGTATATAAATTAAATTGGACATGTTTAATTACATAAATATATTTAATTATAAATTATTAACGATGAAATTTAATTAAATTATATGAAATATATAATAATTATATAAACATGTATAAGTAATTATATTACTTATAAATTAAATTTCTATTGGACATTACTGGAACAGAATAGATCTACATGTGTGTGTGTGTGTGTGTGTATGTGTGTCTGTGTGTTATCAGTTGATTTTTAACAGAATATCATGATAACTCAATGAGAAAGGATAGTTTTTTCAACAGTGGTGCTTGGAAAATTGGATATCCATATGGGAAAAAAAAACTTTCACTTTAACCTCATAGAGTGCACGAAAATTAACCCAATGGATCATAGACTTCATCTTGAAATATATATATATGCATATAAATATATGTGTATATGCACCCATATATACATATTTAGTATGTATGTATAGGACAAAGGCCTTGTATCTAGGATATATAAAAAGCTTATACTATTATAAATCAATAATAAAAAGATAGCCAATCTAATTTTAAAATGGGCAGAAGATTTGAATAGACACTTCACAGAGTAGATATACAAATGACACATGAAAAGATGCTCAACAGTATTAATCATCAGGTAAGCACAGAGTAAAACCACAATGAGATAACACTACACATACATTGAAGCTAAAATTTTCTGTTATGTTTTCTGTTTCTATTGATCTCTTAAAATCCTTACTTTTAGACTACATCACAGCTTCGAAGCTTTTTTTCCTCACTTTCTGGAGTTCAATAGCTAACTCAGGTACTCTAATCTCTTCCAAGACTTGCCTTGTTCTCTGTTCCTTTTCTATACTAGCCTGTTCTTGTTTCATGGGTATAGATAGTGTTTTCCTAACTCTCTTTGAAGAAAATAATGATATTTTTAGAGATACTCTTCTCTGAAATGTCTGCTGCTTCTCATGTCAGTTGATAACGATATGTGCTTATCTGTGCATATATCGGATGAGCCTTTTGTCTGTTCATATATAAATTTGAAGAACCGGTTTCTGTTATTGTCAACTTGTTTCCTGAATGAGAAAGGTTTGACTTAAAGTTCTTTGTGTGCGGTAGAATGTTAATTACTTGGATTCGTTTAAGGGTATGTGGGCAGGTGAGGATTGGAGAGTAAAGAATGAAGTCAGAGGTGCCACCTGAATGGATGTAGGAAAGCCCATTCTCCAATCATTTAGGTTTATGGCTCCACCATAACCTGCAGGCTTCTTGTGCAGGCTCTGGACCGAGGGCTCATGTACTTTGAATCATCACCATGGTTCCAACTGCCATCCATTTTCAGGATACTCATGCTTTTATGAGTATATTTTCTTTCTCTTTATTTTCCTTTTAATGAACTGGGGAGCTATTTAATCTATTGTCTTGGAAAAGTAGTACAAAAGTTCAAAATCTGTAGAACACAAACCCGATTCTTTTCTGGCATTCCCTGAACCAATGTTATTTTTTATCTCCTAGGCCACTTCTAAAGGAAACTAAATCCCCAATTTCTCTTCTGCATATCTTCCCACATCTAACACATTGTCGGCACATTCAAGAATTATAACGTTTTCTGGAATAGCACTTCTCAACCTAGTGTGGGAGGAATCAGTGAAGTTATTCGCCATCTCAATGGAAACACCTAGCAGAAGAGATCTAAGTTGCAAGAGCATGCCTTGAATTACATTTCTCAAATGCAAGCCCCTAGACAATGTTGCTTAACTTTTTAGAATCTGCATTCTAATACAGTTTGGGAAAATAATCTTGTCTCTCAGGCTTGTTGTGAGAACCAAATAATACATTTAAATGTAAAGCAATGGTAACACATAGTTGGTACTCAATCAATACATGTCATTCCCTCTCTCATACAATCATCTGCATCCATGCTTTAGACATGTTAATCGTATAAGAATCAAGCTCTTTAGATCACAAGAACGTTACTTTGTTTTAAAATGTAATAAAACTCTAAGATTGGTATTACTATGGGATGTATTAAAATATTTTGCTTCTCTGCTCACACTTTCTTTTGAGCATATTAACATGTATCATGTCATAGAATTATTCATTTTGGGTATCTCTTCGAGTTCCAACCCCTCCCTGTTTACTCCTACTCATCCTTAAGATCTAAGTCAATTCCTTAGTAAAGTCATATCTTTCCTCTCCCCAACTGGGTCAAGTGCCACTTTTAAATACTCCCACCATACTATAAACATTTTCTTTGTAACTATGCAGTTCTACAACCTTCATGGTTTGTAATCATATCATTTGTGATTAATTAATATTTTCTTGTTCACTTGATTCTAATTTCCTGAAGGCATTTTTGCTTATGAGCATATCTACAGCGATCAAGACAGTCCATAAGGAAATTGTAGGAACTCAATATTTTTGGAATGAATAAAGCAGAAAGCTTCAGGAGGGGCTGTTTATTTATTTCTGTTTTTCATTATATTGTTCCTAACCAAGTTGTTCTTTTATGGCTTTAAAAAATCTGTTTTAGGATGTGGTTCCATAGTATAGCGGTTAGCACATCTGCTTTACATGCCCCAGTGGAGCTATGGTCCATGGTCTATGGCCATGCCACTCTGAACAAGCCTAGTGTCTGATCTTGGAAGCTAAGTAGGTTGGGCCTGGTTAGTACTTGGATGGGAGACCACCTAGGAAGACCAGGTGCTGTAGGCATAAATAATAATAATAATAAAATCTGTTTTAGCATAAGTTAAGAGCTCAGTTGGGATTTAACATTTTAAATCTCTTAATGCAGTTTTTAAATATTTATCCTTGATTTCCACTTCATTGTCTATACATGTTCATTCTTAAAACTGAGATTGTCGAGCATAGCTTTGATAGGTTCTCTGCTTTTCATTTTTATCAGCGTAGTTAAATGCAATCGACAATTATGGTTTTAATTAGGAATTTTTTAGTAATAATTGAAAAATTTGTCTTCATAATTTAATGGTCTAGTGCATAGATGTTTGCTTATCAGCATTGTTTTATACTCGATTTTGTGGAACATGACAGTAATTGGATGATAAGAGGAAAAGGGTATCTATTTGCTAAGTGTAATAGCAGAATTCTAAAGAGTTTGCCTGCCTTTAAAAAATCTCAAACAGATATAATTTGGCTTTTAATTCTAACAAATTAGTGAAAGAGGATCAGATTATTTGGCTAAACTATTTCTTCAGCTCCTGAATGTTACAGTGCCAGGGTTGAAATATCACCTCAGATAAGTGTTTTAAATTAACTCGAACAATGTAATTCATTGTGCAATCCGAAGTTTGTTGTTTGCAAAAGATAGCTGTTTCTTTGCTTAGCTCACTGTATACTTCAAAAGAGTTTCCATTTTTTAAAAAAATATTAGAACTTCTAGAGAACATTCAGGATTTCAAAATACAATATTGAATAGGAAGGCATACCGTATAATATACCAATTATATTATACATATAGATATCTATGTATATCTAACAAATTAGGAGATTTGGGGAAGAAGTCTGCTTTGCTTGAACATTAAAGAAGTACTTAAAATGTAATCTAGTAAACTTTGAAAGCAAAATAATGACGTTAATACTATTTTGAGCATTGACCTCTGTTTTAAATCTACATTTAGAATATCTATCAATAAACTACTTTCATTAGCTATACTATTTTATCTTTTGCTATGATATATGCAACAATATTCACTTAGGTCATCAAAGAATAAAATTAGGGATTGTTGAATATTCATTTAGTAATACTGACCCACCATTTATAGGGAGTAAAAATTCACTGTACCTCTGGGGTAGAGACATCGGTAACTATTACTGTTCTCAAGGAGCTTATCCTTATGTTTAGGGAACTAAATATAATACAAGGCAAAATTTAAAAATTAATATGGTCAAATTAAAAGGGCATATTGAAGAGCATTCTTTAATTCTTACCAGGATAATTGCAGGGAAGTTCCTGTAGGATTTCACATTCAGTTAAGAACTGAAGGATAAGTGGTATATATAGTACAGCATAATAGATGCATAGTTTCCCCAAGGTAAATAACAAAAATGATTATAATAATAATAAAAAACCAACATATATTGACCATATTCTATGTGTCTGATGTTCTTTTAAGTACATTATACATAATATTTCAATTCATTGTTAGAGCAATCCCCATGAGGTATTATTTGTCCCATTTTTCAGGTGAGGTAATTGAAACAAAGTTGAATAACATTCAAGGTCACAGCTTGTGTATAAGAGTATAGAGCAATATGGAGCAAGGGTACAGAGGTCCTTAAATGCTTTTATAAGATGTTTTGTTTTTTTTAAATAATGACAGTTTATAGAAGAGAGCAATTCTGGTGAAAAAAAATTAAGGATGCATTAAAAAGGAATGAAAACAAAATGAGGAGGCTACAGTTGGAGATATTGAACTACAGGAAATTGATTACAAATATCCAAATAGGGACAAATATTAGAATCCTGACAAAATTGATGGGGCTTCTTTGTTGGGGGGAGCAGTGAGAAATTGAAGATGAATGTGGGTAAAGTTTAAATTTTAATCATACTATTTAAGATGTAATATGTCTTTTGGAAAAACATGTTTCCACAAAATGTGCTTTAAGTTTTGAAATTTTTAATGTATAAATACTTAAGCTTTGATTACCTATATTTTGAACAATTTAATTCCCAGCCAGTACTTGATAACTGATCATGATGTTAGTTTCTTCACAATTTGCTCTCCAATAGCTATTTATGTGATTCTCCTCTTTTTTTTTTTTTGAATTAGCCATCTCTCACTTTCCCTGATCTCTAACGTGTGATTTCTCTCTCCTTCATCTGCTCCTAAACGCCTACTCATTTACTTTCTAAAAATATTTGAATTATCTATTGTCTTGTCAATGCTTTTATAATTACTTTATACCTTTCAGATTATTTCTAGTTCAGAAATTCATCTCTCTCATTTTATTCACATTTTCCCTTAATATAATGTTTCTCAACTTATGATTGTCTTCTCTTTCACAGACAAATACCTAAATAATCGGGTTGACTTTGCTGACTTCTGGTATTAAAGATGCTATATATGTTCATGTCAGTAACCCACAAATTTCTCTTTTGTAAATTTAAAGTGATTTCTAAATCAAAATAAGGATGCAAAAGAGACTGAAAACAATACTTTGAAACACGATTAATTTTAATATGTTTACAGGGAAAGAACAAACTCACCATCGGAAAAAAAAAATTACCAAAATTTGTCTCGAAGCACAATACATTTTTCATAGAAACAAATATATCACCATTATAGGTACCATAATATGGCAAAAATTATACACACAGCCATTTACCATTAAGAAAATCAGTGGCAATGGTGATGCAAATGCCTTAGTTCATCTTTATTAAACTTTTTGCTATTATACTTCCTGGCCTGCAGGAGTATTTGCCAGGATACAGAAGAAAATGTGTGACCCCAGTTTGAACAATACCTAGAAAGCTCCAGCTGCCTATGCATACCCCTTTGTATCCTGTACGATCACTAGGAGTGTCTCATTCCATGTACCATGAAGGCCATTCCCAAAGAATCAAATGTTTTAATAGGTTCATCTGGATATTAAGGAATTGTTTTATACAAAATAAGAGTACGGTGTCCAGACTTAATATCCTATATGTCTAAACTTAACAGAAGAGAAAAACTATACAAGTATTAAGTGGAAGATAATTTGAGATTATCTGGAGTAGGTAACAGCATAGCATTAAACTGAGGAAAATGTAATAACATGGTTAATTTTTAGAGTCAGTATTTCTGTTATTAATATTTTTAAATGCACCAGATGATTATCTGAGGGCCATTCACATTCAATGTTTTCATTTTATTAGTGGCATATACAAAGCACCATATAATATAACATATAAAATGTAGAACAATCATGATTATGTAATTAACTGTAGAAATAACTGCTAAGAAAATATAGCAATATTTAACACAGGATTTCTAAAACCATTACATATTCATTACTTTTCCCAAAGCTAATAATGTCCCATGTTTTATTTTACAGACTTTGTCTATCAGGATTTATATGCATTTGGCACTGTTTGGGGGCTGAAAATAGCTGATATCTTCTGTACAGTAATGTTACAGTTTTATACAAACTTTAGAAATATGGCATTTGGAACGGTCATTACGATCCTCTTCCAAGCGTCCCATGTCACACAACAGCAAATACTCTGAATGCCTTTCCTCCTGGAGGATTCTGTAAACTGCAAAAATACAAAAAGTATATTGATGTCATCTCCACATATAATCCCTCTCAAATAAATCACGCTTCCCTATGACAGTTGGGAAAGCAGCTCTATGAATCCAGGTGGTCAACTTTCTTAGGCTACTGTAGTTTATAGTCATTGGAAAGCTTGAGTGAGAATGACATAAATTCTTTAAATCTTGGCTGTATGCTGGGCTGCAAGTTTACTAAAGGAATTTAAGGTGCACAGTGGTAATAATAGTATTTTATATAGAACTTCACAGATTACGGATCACGTTTTCATACATTACCACCTGTAATTCTAATAGAGGTAAGCCGCTGCTATTCAGTTTCTCTGGGAGAAGACTGAGATCCAGGTTTACTATTGGCACAGTTAAAATTTAACTGCAAGTTGAAAAGATCGCAATACTTAAGCAATACTCTACACTACTAACATCATTTCCTGAGTCTAACAAAATTTAAATTTTATTGCTATCACACCTATTCATATTTTTAACATCTATGGTTTCAAGAAAAATCTTAGTGTGAAAATTTAATGGTCAAACCTGAAAGATCTTAGTATTTTTTTCACTAAAATGAAAACGCACATATACCGCTCGATCTCATTTTGGAAGTATTTTAAAACAAGTTAAAAGCAATGCAAAATCACACATTTTAGTCTTTCTTAAATTATTAATATGTTATTTAGTGATATCAATCAAGGTGTTTTTTGTTTAAAGGCCTAATATTTAAAATAGATTGATAATGCAATTAGTCATTTATTCTAATCAAATTTAAAATTTTGCAGTCTTTACATTTTTGCATAAAGTTTTATGTTCTTAATTATAAATAAGGCTTTAAAGACCAACACAACAAATATTAAGGTAAGGGAGATAAAGTACAATTCCTTTCATATATTTATTCACGTACAAGAAAAGGGGAGAATTTTCATGTGAGAAAGAGTGAGACTATCCTAAGTGTGCGCACATCACAGACACACGTGCCCGGTATTTCATACCAGCAGATGGCCACTTGAAAGCCATCTTTGTTTACAGGACACAGACTGATGAGGTGCTCCGGAAAGTGACTGGTGTGCTTCTTCTTTGTACACAGTGACGCGCTGGGAAAATGCATATTTCTGAGTGTACAGGCCTAGTACAGAGCCCTAGCTTCAAGACTGACTAGTTATACAGCCTTGGGCATGTCACTTGACCTCTCTGAGCCTCAGTTGACATGTCTATAAATTAGGGTTTACAGAATCGACTTTATAGGGCTGTTGGTGGAAGTAAGCTGCTGGAAAGTTCCAGCAGCATCCAGAAAATTCAAGGCAGGGTCTCAAAAATAATTATTCTCAGTTTCCTTAAGCTATCACCTATCATCTCATTGTCTTTTCAAACATTTGAGAACTATGACAGGTAAATGAAACCACATCACTCGGTTTAGCTTATAAAACTGCATCTCGGACTCCATAACTCAAGAATCTGTTTTATGTATCGTATCTGTTTCAGGAGACCATAAGCCAGGTCGTAGTGAAGTCACCTTCTCATTAATAGCTTCCTGATACTGTTGCATCCGAAAACAGATGCTAAACCCAAATTCGTCTCTCTATGAAGATGGCACCTAGACGGTTATGTGGAAGGCAACCTAGATGCTCTTCGTGGCGCATCCTTTGGTGTCCCTTAGAGAAACTTCACATGTTAACCTTTCGCCAAGAATTTGAAGAGCTCAGTAAGTATTTAAAAGTTAGGCATTTTTTCTGTACCTATCCAAAATATATGGGACTTAATATTACCTCCCCAAGTACCAGTGAGTTGAAAAGTCACGATAGGTTGTTTTCTCTTTTATTAATACTTCATAAAGTCACATGAATTCCCTCAAACCACAAACTATATAAACTAATGAGCAAGATACTATGAGAGGACCTGAAAGAGTCATTTATATCACATTAGGCATCTAACATCCAATCAAAAAGAAAATTTGGTTCTGCGGAAAATCAGACTCGTGGTTTTTGTCAAATACTTTGTCAGATAACTGGATTAGAGAAATAGTGCCTTGCTCACCTAGAAAGAATTACATATAAATACTTAATCTGGAAAATCCAAAAGAGGATGATAAACATTTCCTCATTATAAGATCAGTTAACAAAGGAGAAGTTCTGACTTGTAATCCAATTTTGTTTTTCATTTTGATGTTGACAAGCCTGCAGGAGACAGGCACCTCTGGTACCAGAGTACTGTCACACAGTGTGCAGTCACACAGTGTGCAGAGGAAACACTCTGGCTCAGCCCCGTGCCTTCAAACCCATGCTAAAGTGAGCTGGTTGGAAAGTAAGCATAAAAGGGCAGAATATATGTTTTGTTCATTTACCTTTCTGAGAATATGCCATTCTGAAAAGAAGCGGTATAAGTCTTTCTTTTGTCCACAGGCATGACGTCGACATAACCACCATGACTTCGAACCACCCCGGCGTGCACCGCTGCTCTGCAGATGCTGGACAGCTGGAGGGATGCGAAGAAGCTGTCGTTAGGAGACTCCTGCTGACCCTGCCCAGCTGACTCTTCTATTGGACCGATGGCACTGACACCTGTCCCTGTGTGGGTACCCTGTGTGGGTACGTGGTGAGCAGCCGTGGGAGGGCATTTTGTGCATAAATGAGCATTTCAAAAGTCACAAAGTTAAAGCTAATTCTGAACAGACCTTAAGGGTGGCTGCAGCGATAAGAACCATCTGATCTCGCAAACCTTTGTCCAAACAGCAGGCTTGTTCTGTTACTGAAGCAACAGAATGTAAATTGGCTGCTTTTGTCTCATCGAGGGCCCATTACTCATTCTTAAATTTCGGCCTTTGCCAGTCTCTGCTGCAGTCACTCAGACTAAATGTTCACCGGCTGGATTATCTGTACCTCGTTTTATTTATCTTCGGTTTTGACTTATAAACAACTCAAACATAGTTATGTATATCTTTATAG
>NW_011888908.1:3179901-3182065 GCF_000151845.1 Pteropus vampyrus | reverse complement strand
GGTTCTTAAAGGGATAATCTGGAAAGAACGATGTCTTTGGACATTTCTGATGATTCTAGATATGCTCATTCATATACATTTATTCGTTTATCTTTTTAACAAATATTTGTGTGTAAGGTATTTGCTTAGTTTTCAAGGCTACTCTGTGCTAAGCTCTGCTAAGTCGGGAAGCCAGGGAGGTCTTGTTCACGGCTCAGCACTCAGAAGTCATCAATGAAAAAACGATGCGTGAATTGCCCAGCTGCTTTCCTCAAGGGACTTAAAAATTAATGGGGCGGGGGAACCATCAGAACGCCTAACAGGATCAGCTAAGTGCTAAAAGGAAAAGGCAAGGTCATAGGGCTGAACGAAGGGACACACCATGCTCAGATCAGGAGATCTAGCAAATCACAGAGTAAGTGGCAACCATGTAGGATGTGAAGAATGACTGTGATTTGGACAGAAAAATAGAAAAAGGGTGTTTTTAAACAGAAGCAAGAACAAATGTGAGGACTAGCAAATTACGATACAGCAGGATATCTAAGCTGCAGATAAGAATATACTGCAAAGCAGGAACTTGGCACAGACTTAGATTTGGAGAATAATCTCAAAGGTAAAGCTGAACTGAAAGACACACCTAGACCTAAATTAAGTTGCCAAGAGGAATAAGGTGGGAATATACATATTTCAGGCTTCTTTTCACAATCATGTTTCCATAGAATTCTATTGAATATGTGGATCGAGACTGTATTTTTTGTTTGTTTTTGTAACTCTCTGGTTTAGGAATCTGTAGTGGTTTCTAAATGTCTGCCACGGAAAATCTAAATTCATCAGCCTGCATTCAAACTCCATTCTCAGGTTTCAAGAGCTGGTTCCCACCATCCCTCACACTAAGTTGGCTGCAGGCCCTTTAGCTTCAGTTCTTACTGGCTCAGAGACAAGCAAACCCATGTGCTGTCACCTCCATGTCTCTGTAGATGCCATTCACCCCACCTAGAATGTGTCCCTTAATCCTCTGCACCAGCCCACAGTTGAAACCTGGATCCAGAAAGCACTTATCCATACTGAAGCCACCACTGCTAATATTCCCTGTCGATCCCAGTGATGAAATCCATGGCAACATCCCTTCCATAGGTTTCCTTTTACATGTTGTCTGGTGTATTCTCTGTTTTGGACTCTATGCTACAATTTAAAATGCCCCTTTGGCAGTGAAGATACTGTTCATACATTTGACAAGTTCTTAATTATCTGGTTTATACTTCGAATACTGAAGAACCAAAAGGAAGATTAAAGAAGAGCAAAATGCAGACTCGTTCGTTATCTGATATAAGATATATGGGTAGGTTATAAAGAAAAATTTAGTCAAAATAAATTATTATGCACTCGTATTTACAAATGAATGTGCATTTTTCAGTGTGATTGACGATTAACTTTTCTGAGAATATATATATATATATACACATATATATATGTATGTGTGTATATATATCTCAGCATAGAATCTGTTTCCTTATTCTGTACAGCATTCCCCCTTATTCTGGGGGATACGTTCCAAGATCCCCACTGGGTGCCTGAAACCACAGAGAGTAGCAACCCCTGTATAATCTATGTTTTTTTCTGTACATATATACTGTGTTGAAGTTTAATTTATAAAGTATGCACAGTAAGAGACCAACAATATTAATAATATACTGTAATAAGTTATGTGAATGTGGTGTCTCTCTCTCTCTTTCTCTCTCCCTCCCTCCCTCCCTCCCTCCGTCTTTCTCCTCTCTTAGAAGAGCTCATTGTACCATACTTATCTTTTCACTTAAACACTTTATGGCTCCTCTTTGGCATGTCCGAATGGCCAGCATCACTACTCTCATGCTCTGGGGCCATTATGAAGTAAATAAGAGTGACCTGAACACCAGCACTTCGATAACGTGACAGTTGATGTGATAACAGAGACAACTACTGAGTGACTAACAGGTGGGGATGCTGGACAAAGGGATGATTCACATCCCGGTGAGACAGAGCAGGATGGCTCGAGATTGCATCACACTACTCAAAACAGCGTGCAATTTAAAATTTATGCATAGTTTATTTCTAGAATTTTCTATTTAATATTTTTGGACCACAGTTGGTTACAGGTAATTGAAACCATGGAAAAAACCACCAGAGGGACTACTGTATATAAATGTAC
>NW_011888908.1:3177821-3179851 GCF_000151845.1 Pteropus vampyrus | reverse complement strand
TCTTTTCTTATCTGCGAGCACACGTGAGTGACTTAATGTGCTTTTCAAAGTTCGCGTAAGCATGTGCATCTTACATGACCTTGATCTATTGCTGTGCTCTGACCCTTGTGGCATCAGTCAGTATGTATTAGATCAGCGAGCCTGATGCCAGGCTGTTTAATCCTTTCTATTCTTTCTGTTCCATCACAAACTGCCATATGTGTGAGACCTCACACCCTTACTCTCGGGAGGCATTTTGTTCACCATTTAAAGTCCGTTGCTGAATTAATATTTGTATCCAATATGGCTCATAATGGATGGAATTAAAAATAATTCTATACACATTTCAGTATTTATCTTTCTCTGTCAAAAGGGTATTATCAGCATTCTTCCCAAGGCAGTAAAAGTGCTTAGATATAACATTCGCTAAATCCAAGCACTTCATATTTTTTGAAACTATTGTTTTGCCCATAACTATGTAGTCAGCAGGCATTCCTATCTGAGTTCAAACGTCAGAAGAGATTTTCTTTCCATGCCCACACTTTATGAGAATGAATATGTCACGAAAAAGAGAACGTGTCTGTGGAACATTTTGAATGAATGTAGAAATTAACTTCATTTGGCACAAGTGGGAAATAAGTTAAAAGCAGTAAAATGTACAAGTTGCAAACTACAAGTAGAGAGATGGGGAGAGAAGGAGACAGAAAGGTGGGATGTGGAGAAGGAGAGGAAAGTGAGTAGTCGGCTTCTCATCTGTATTTTGTTCAGAAAGACGTAATGTATTTTGCGGGGGTGGGAAGACTGGCAGGTAAGGGCTGCGCCTCTAACTACACTTACCGGTAATAGTAATCTTTATATTTCCAATTTACTCTTAAAAGGATTTTCACAGTATTATATAATTACCTACCCATTTCGCTGAAGTAGGAAGATAAAATTATCTCAGGATATCAATTCTCCCAAATCCTACACTCTAACAAAGAGATAGCTTAGTGGTATCGAAGTCTGCGGGATATTTTGAAAGATTTTCCCCAAATATAACTAAAATGAAAAGTTTTGGTTCTTAAAGGGATAATCTGGAAAGAACGATGTCTTTGGACATTTCTGATGATTCTAGATATGCTCATTCATATACATTTATTCGTTTATCTTTTTAACAAATATTTGTGTGTAAGGTATTTGCTTAGTTTTCAAGGCTACTCTGTGCTAAGCTCTGCTAAGTCGGGAAGCCAGGGAGGTCTTGTTCACGGCTCAGCACTCAGAAGTCATCAATGAAAAAATGATGCGTGAATTGCCCAGCTGCTTTCCTCAAGGGACTTAAAAATTAATGGGGCGGGGGAACCATCAGAACGCCTAACAGGATCAGCTAAGTGCTAAAAGGAAAAGGCAAGGTCATAGGGCTGAACGAAGGGACACACCATGCTCAGATCAGGAGATCTAGCAAATCACAGAGTAAGTGGCAACCATGTAGGATGTGAAGAATGACTGTGATTTGGACAGAAAAATAGAAAAAGGGTGTTTTTAAACAGAAGCAAGAACAAATGTGAGGACTAGCAAATTACGATACAGCAGGATATCTAAGCTGCAGATAAGAATATACTGCAAAGCAGGAACTTGGCACAGACTTAGATTTGGAGAATAATCTCAAAGGTAAAGCTGAACTGAAAGACACACCTAGACCTAAATTAAGTTGCCAAGAGGAATAAGGTGGGAATATACATATTTCAGGCTTCTTTTCACAATCATGTTTCCATAGAATTCTATTGAATATGTGGATCGAGACTGTATTTTTTGTTTGTTTTTGTAACTCTCTGGTTTAGGAATCTGTAGTGGTTTCTAAATGTCTGCCACGGAAAATCTAAATTCATCAGCCTGCATTCAAACTCCATTCTCAGGTTTCAAGAGCTGGTTCCCACCATCCCTCACACTAAGTTGGCTGCAGGCCCTTTAGCTTCAGTTCTTACTGGCTCAGAGACAAGCAAACCCATGTGCTGTCACCTCCATGTCTCTGTAGATGCCATTCACCCCACCTAGAATGTGTCCCTTAATCCTCT
>NW_011888908.1:3172630-3174311 GCF_000151845.1 Pteropus vampyrus | reverse complement strand
TTTGGACCACAGTTGGTTACAGGTAATTGAAACCATGGAAAAAACCACCAGAGGGACTACTGTATATAAATGTACACACATGCATTTAAAAGTGTATGTGCGTGTGTGTGTGCGTGCACGCGTACAGAACCTATGGAACCTATACATAAATATGCACATGAATGCTGAGAGCTGTGTAAATTAGGATACTTACATCAGAATAAACTCGAGTTCCAATCACACGAGCATAGTGTGGATTTGCCTGCATACAGTTACGAGGGCAGTATACTCTATAAAACAGATATTTATAAATGTTAATTAGCAGGTGACTTCAGCCTTTCTCATTAGTAAGACTACAGACATACATACACAATAGTAAACTCAGCATTCTAAACTCTACTCATTTTTTGTTTTTCTTCTGAAACAGGTCAGTTGTAAAAGCCAGGCAATCATAATTGCTTTTGCTCCCGCTATCAATCCACTTCCAGCTTTTGGCACAAATGCATTTTTCTTTTGGAAAAAAATTAACCAGGAAGCTTTCTAATGTAGAGATGCAAAACAGAAAGAAGCATCAGGAAGTAGCTCAAAGTATCTGGGAATTTGGTACTCTATGCGTCTGCAGAATTTAGCAAACAGATAACTTGAAAATTCTGAATCATTGTCTGACTCATATATCTCATGGTTTCTTTTTTCTGCATATATATCATGGGTATCTCATCCAATTTCATAGTTTTAATTATCATCTATAAGATGCTGATTTCCAAATTTACTCCTATAATTGAGACCACTTCTCTTAATAGATTTGCATGTCCTACTGCTTTTCCATGTCTCCACTTAGATTTAATAAATATCTCAAACTCACCATGTTTGAACCCAAATTCCTAATCTCTCAGCCCCCTAAATACATTTTCTGCAGGCCTCCTACAATAAATGGTGACCCATTATTCCAGGTGCTCTGGCCAAAAGCTTTTATTCTATCCTCAATTCCTCTTTATCTCACACCTTACGCTCAACCACCAGCAATTTCTACTGACTATCAATTAAAATATATCCAAAATCAGATTATTCCACACACTGACACTGAAGTGCACAAGTCCGATCATGTCAGCCCTCTGCCCCAAAGACGCCTTTCCGTCCCATTCGGAAAGAATGCTAAGGGCCTCACCGTGGTCCGTAAGCCCTGCACATTCTGTCCTCCCATTTTCTCTCTGACCTTATACCCCACTCTTCCACTTTCTCACCCAGATCCAGTCATGTTGGTCTCCTGGTTATTCCTTAGCACCCTTCACACTTACCATTCTCTCTGCATGGAATGTTCTTTCTCCAGATGCCCTGCAGCCTGCCTGACTGATATCTAATTGGCTTAGCTTATTTTTTTTTTAAGTTCCAAAAATTATCATTGTTCAAGCAATTTAAAAAAATCCACTCCTAGAGTTTAAGATACTGTCAAGTAGCACTATTTAAAAATCGACTGCCTCTTCCGCATGCGTTCTCTGTCTCCCTCTCTCCCCTCCCTCCTCTCTCCCTCTCTCCCCTCCCCCTCACTCTCCCCCAGTCTCTGCCCCTCTCCTCTCCCATCCCAATGCGCAAAATTGGAAAAATAATTTCCTTTACATAGTAAATCAGTATCAACAAAATGACGACAGGAAAACCATTGTTTGGTGAAGGCATTAATGTTTTTCCTACACATGTCCTAAAAAAG
>NW_011888908.1:3159380-3172580 GCF_000151845.1 Pteropus vampyrus | reverse complement strand
TGGTTATTCCTTAGCACCCTTCACACTTACCATTCTCTCTGCATGGAATGTTCTTTCTCCAGATGCCCTGCAGCCTGCCTGACTGATATCTAATTGGCTTAGCTTATTTTTTTTTTAAGTTCCAAAAATTATCATTGTTCAAGCAATTTAAAAAAATCCACTCCTAGAGTTTAAGATACTGTCAAGTAGCACTATTTAAAAATCGACTGCCTCTTCCGCATGCGTTCTCTGTCTCCCTCTCTCCCCTCCCTCCTCTCTCCCTCTCTCCCCTCCCCCTCACTCTCCCCCAGTCTCTGCCCCTCTCCTCTCCCATCCCAATGCGCAAAATTGGAAAAATAATTTCCTTTACATAGTAAATCAGTATCAACAAAATGACGACAGGAAAACCATTGTTTGGTGAAGGCATTAATGTTTTTCCTACACATGTCCTAAAAAAGGCTTCAGTGTCAACTACCTTTACTAATTGAAGCAGATCTTCCTTAAGATAGCTTTCAGGAAGTAAGTACGTTTCTTATTTAAATTTCTTATTTCTAAGATTTGCACAATACTGTACACTTGAGAGTATATATACTTCCTATAACATCTGAACCAGAATCATTTACATATAAGTAATAAATGAATCTGAGTTTTTATAACTTTGAATTAAAAGGCCGATTTTTGTAAAGACACTGTTGGGGCTTTCTGTAGGAGGAAGGGTGTCACCATTGACTATAACACTGTCTCCTTGTATTTGAGAATTATTAGGCACTCAGTGTCTACCCTACAATGGGAGAACCCTTTCCCTGCCCTGAACATGCTGTGTGGGCCCTACCTTGACCTTATTTTAAACACTGGGTTTGTGAAAGGCCAAGGTCAGTAGCTCCAAACTGAGTGAGTTTCTACTTACTCAGTAAAGTAAATTAAAGAATGACTCGAGGAAGTTTTTGCTTGTTTGTGTTCTAATCTCTGGTTTTAACACCTTATTACATAAGACTGAGAATGTAGATAGTGATCTACTAAACATTCCTTTGTCTAAAATTTGCTTATAAGCTTTGAATAAAAATGCTGACACATTTTTAATGATACCTAATTTTAAGTTGTGAGTATGTAAGATTTTGAGTATCTCAACGTTTATAGATATATATAAAATGGGATAAGATTTTCAGTAACACACACAGAGGTAACACACTTACACACATGCCCTTTCTACAAGGTTATGGTACTAAATATTAGATTTGGTTTATTTTGAGCTGTTCTGCCAGCTATAGAACTTCTCAAGGACACAGTGTCCAGGTCATCTTGTTTCTTCATGCTCGTTTTGAGCTTATTTCATTTAATTTATCCGCTCTTGGCATTTTTCCCCAGAAAAGATTTATACCTTAACTTATTTAAGTGACATAAAATTCTAAAATGAATTTACCATACAATTCCCTAAAAGTTATGATATCGTATAAATAATACCATTATTATCTAATTTATGAAACTATTAAAAATTTTATATGAGGAAAAAAAAAGACAACCTTCATTTCACTTGTATATAAAAGAAAATGAGAGCAGGAAGCTTTCCAGAGTAATTAAGGTTAAAATTATACCTAAATCATTTTGTCCACTGATCTGTTATATTGGTGACAGCAAAAATTGTTTTAAAAATTTATATCATTTCCCTTTTTGGGGAGGTGGAGGGAGGAAGTTCCCTTCCTGGAATGAGCCAAGAAATAGAAAATTATTTACTAACATTTTACTTGCATGATCTTTTTCTTTTGGAACAATATATCTACAGATTGTACCACAGATATAAAATTTATCATTTATTGAGCATCTCCTGGAAGAGGGCTTAGTGCTGAAACGCTCCACCATGACCCTTACATTTAGTCTGCACAAACCTAGTCACGTGGCTGAGACAGGGCTGGGCATAACAGTGGTTTATAGTAGGTATTTAATAAACATATATAAATGAAAAATTCTAAAAGCCTTGCTTTTTTCACCAGATGACAATGCTCAAATTTACCAGCTTCACGTAGCAACATGTCTTTTCTATCTATAAAAATACAATCTGTAAGTATAGGGGTTTGAGATATCTGGGGAAAAAATTCTGTAAAATTTTCTAAGATTATAAAACATATCATGATGTTAATTAAATCTGTGAGCCTTATAAGAGCATAATTAGTGAAGCTCTAATAAGAGATTATACTTTAATAACAAAAATGTTTGATATATAATTCATCGGGGTTTATAGCGGCCCGAGCAGACTAAGACAGAATTCTTCACAGCCCATGTAAACACACAGAGCATATGCACCAGCTCAGCTATTATGGAGGACCAGAAGGTGCGTCGGCATTTGGAGAAAGCACACAGAAGTACAGGGAGTGCATGCAGTTTGTGATGTTTCACCGCTCTCTGCTGTGTTCAAGATCACAACACTCTTTGAATCCTACAGACACCACAGTATGAGGCAAAAACAGTTGTCATCGGGTAAGAGCACCTTACGTGTTTACTGGTAAAAAAGAAGATTTAGAGTACATTACCTCGGGCAATGTGAAGCAGGCTTATGAAATGGACAGAGCTGTTCCACAGTTGTTTCACAAGTAACAGCCTGAACTGAAGAATCAAAACACAAAACATAAGCGAATTCTTTGGAAACGATAACCTATAACATACTAGAAAGAAGACGAGATGAAAAAAATGCTAACCTGTTACTTTAGAGACTGTGAAGGAATTAGCAGACTGATATTTGCTGGAGAAAAAAATAAAATATGTCAATCATTTTCTTGCATGCATCGGCATCGACATAACTTCTGGTAATTTTTAGGTCTATGAATATTTTTTTCTTGAACATTCTTATTTAAATATCTAAATAAGTAGTAATATATGAATACATCATCTATTTAATGCTAAATCCATATGACCTTCAAGTATGAACCAAATCAATACCATTCTTCATATTAGAAGATGATCTCTTTTCATTATCAATCTCAAAAACTTACAGATAATACCATAAAACAATACACATTTATATCTATATACTTATTACCAAGTAACATTAAAATTATCAATATACTAATTCCCTGTCACCACAGAACCAAACTAATCTTTCACAGCAGTAAACACAAGGTAGAGTTACAAAAAGACTGTTAAATAATAAGTACCTTCAAGGCATGTGCATTACTCATTCCCTAGTATTTAATAACACGTCCATAATAAATGAATTAATTCCTCCTCATCATTAAAAACAGGAATATAAGAATAGGTATACCATTATATGTCAAAATTTTAACATTTATCTATATCCAGATTTTCAGAAAAACATCTATTGCAAAAGGTAGGGCTTATTTCTGATGGTACATTAATATGACACACCCTTCAAATTTCAAGAGTTGCCATAATAAACACAGTGAAACACTAAGAGAAAAAAGTAAATAATAAGATAAATGTTTTTTAATCCAACACCCAGTGTTTGGCTTACTAAAACTACTAACTAATATTTATTATTTATTCAAGGTAGTTAATAAATATTTGCTAAATGAATCAGTTGAATCCTGTAAAGCTTTTACTTGAGAGTAATAGCTAATGGCTAAAAACATACGTCAAGTCTTTGAACAAAACTATATACATAGGAGATCATTCTACCAATTTTAAAGCATTTTTAATTTCTTATTATGAATTTCAACTTTACTGTGGAATTTCATGCAATTGTACACTTAAAAAAACCATGTCACATTTCTATGAAAAGTCATTTCATATGAGCTTCAATCATGTTACTTTTTTTACATAGAAGCAAGAGACATAACGAAGATATTTCCAAAACCCACACTTTTCTACTTTTTATTGAGTATACATGAAAAATATACAATGTTTTAGCATAATATATTTAGTATTTTTAACATGAGAAACATTTCAAAAAGTCATCAATGATTTTATGATGGAATCAATTACATTTAAAAGGACAAAAGAAAGGTAACATAGTATATGACATAGTTAGGGACTTCAAAATGCTCTTTTACCTATTAATCTAATTTACCTTATTAACGAAGTTACTGTTGCAAGAAATAAACTATTCTCCCTAAATATGGCAGGGAGAATATGCATATCAATTAGCTATCCCTGCAGTACTGTGTGTCATAGCTAATAAGTTTATTGGTTCACACTGGAAATAACTGTAAATCTGTATTTTCTGGATGACACGCCAGACTATTTGGAGTTTCAGCATGCTCTTCGTAAGTAAAAGGGTTCAACTTTAATTTAGATACTCTTTCTTCTTTTTGTCTATGGAAATGCTGTAAGCGAAACAAACCCTGAAAATTACCAACTTCTTTCTTTATAAATTAAATTCTTCTATGCTTTGCTCGGCAATAATCTATTACTTCATTGTTACAATTTAAAACCATCTGATCCAAAAGATCATCCGGGTACTTACCCGATTGTCTGAACACCGTTTCTATTGGATTTGATGAAATAATGTTTTCTTCCTTGTCTAGTGATATCTACCCAACCACCATCGTTGTCTATTATACCGTAATGAATTGCAGCTCTACAAATGCTGGATTGCTTGATGCAAAGGAGGAAAGAAAAAGATATTAAGATATTAAAATATTAGAGGGCTGCATAAAACACAACTGGTTACTATTTAAATGACTTCAAATTAAACATTTCTAAGCAAACTATCTATAGTTATATAAATTATTTTTTTACATTAAAAAATCAAATATTATATAAAAGGACTCTCCCCCAAATAATTATAATACTTACCATTTCATAATGTACACTGCCAATAACTTTAGCTTTACTATCCAAACAGCCAGCAGGACATTCATATCTAAATGAAAGAAATTGGTAACAAAATTTAGTTCCTCTGAATGTCAGTATAAACTGAAAATATTTCTTATATCTGTCGGTTAATTTGAAGAATAAGAGTGAATATTACCGATTGCAGGTTGTTCCTTTACACTGATCTCTTAATCTCACTTCACAGGAAACAATTTGGGCTAAAGGGGGAAAAAAATAATAATAATTTAGATAATGTAAAAGCTGCTATAATTCTTCACAGTTAGTCTAATGCCAAGTATTTACCACTCTAACAATATTAAAGCTAATAATACACAGATGGCTATGCCACCTTATGTAAACTTTGAAACGCTGGCAGGCAATGCAGAAGGCTTACACATTTGCTGCATGCTTATGACTTCGTTTGCCTTGCTGTCATCCGCCCGTGTTCGAATGTGGGCATCGTGCACTTGTGACTGCTGCCGTTCGATTTCATTGGTTTCTTCTTCCCGTGGAGTGTAGTACCTGTCTGAGCCTTCTGTTAGAGAGAACAGAGTTAAGAAATATGAACCCCACTCTAAACATGCACACAAATTTAACAATTAATGTTATACCCTTACGTGCCTGTTTAACATTTAAAAGCAGAAAAATCAGTACTGTTTTTGGCACAGGTTTTGGTTGACGGTGATCTTAGGTACTACATTGGAGTAAATGAAACATACACGTCACCTTTGAGCCTTTAATTTATGCTACCATTTGTCCTAATATTAAATGGAGTCATTTCTAAACTTTGCTTATATTTTAATGTGATATCAGTGATTGGTTTTCATGATGACACTAAGAAGTCTACACAATAAAATAATAAAGTCAGGTTTTGGTAAATTTGAACGTTTTTGTGAAATGAAATCACATTCTTAATATTTTCAGGAGGATCACATTTAAAATTCTCCTATAAGGAAATTCAGTCTACAGAAGAATTGATGTGCCCTTATTATTTATTACACCATCGGTTTCAGTGGAAAGGTTTTTCTCTTTCAGAAGGAAATTCAATGTGCAGAAATTTAAACTTGACAATGGAGAATAATTTCAAACTTTAAATTTAATATTTTTTCCAGGTTGGACTGTATCAAGGGCTTGACACTGGCGCATTTTGGAGAGTTGTGTTACTTTCGTGTCTGTCTAAGAAACCTAGAAAAAGGGCGTATAAAGTCAGAGGAAAATCAGTTTCAGTAAAAGACAGTGGCCATTGGTGAAGGGGCAAGTAGGCAGCTGGTTTGGAGGTAAAGAGGATGGAAAACAGACAGACTCACACAAAATGAAAAACGCTTCCAGGAATTCAAAATGGCTCAGATAACAAAGTAAAATATATGTCACTTCTTGTCTGCTCATTATAGCTAATAAGCATTGAGTTAGTAAGGGGAAAAAGGCACATCTCCTTATGACTACTGCAAAAGGCCTGCATTTACTCATGCATTTCCTAATACTCTTCGTCTGCACTAATCTTCATTTAGTCATCAATAAGAAAAAAAGTACAAGGAAGTAAAAAACGTTCACCTGGCTGCCCAACATAAGCGTGACGGCTTCCACAAAACTTTATCACATATATTTTATCTTCGTGTGTTATAAACGGGACACCATATTTATATTTTCTTTTTAGGACATCGAATGCATTTGAGAGTACTACTTTTACAATACTTTTATAAAACTCTTATAGTTTTTGGTTATTTTGGCATGAAAAGTTGTACACATACTCTACAGTGAGAAGCAGAAAATCAGTACAGTTCACTCAGCATGGTTCAAGTAAGAATCTTGGATAGGTATTTGGGCAAAAACTTTTGAAGCGCTAAAAATAAATCACGCTACATTGCCAAATCCTTCAAATATGATGACTTATGGAAATAACTCTAGTCAATGTATCAAGGTGGTTTTTAAAAATGTAAACATCCTTATCACTCCAGGATAAATTCCAAGTAGAATCAGAAGTTATCTGGAGTAAGCATGAAACTTTCCTTTAAATACATATTGGTATAAAAGGCATCAATATTACAAATATTTTTATAAATATTCTAAATGGCTTCTTCAAAATATTTGAAATAGAGTTCTAGACGCTTTTTGGGTAATAAATACACTTTTGTTTTTAGCAACAGAAATTAATGCATAAGTGTTAAAATATCCATCAAACTGAATATCAGTACATAATAATGCTTACCTTTATAGCACAGGTTTTCTCTACAGCCTCCTCCAAAACTGGGTGGGCAAGCGGAACAGGGCCGCCCATGCTTGTAGGGGGCGTGGCCCCACCAGTTACCCCTTAAAGAGAGGATATGCACTCTTTTAAGAAGCAGTTTAATAGCATGATTTATAAGACACTGCGAAATATGACTCTGAAAGAATCTTCTAAGTAATGATTTAGAGGTGTAGATTTAAGACACCTGTATCCCTTATCGCTGAGTCCTTCTGGTTACTAGGTTTAAATATAAATTGCTGCCTTATTCTTTTGAAGTCTACTAAACAATTTGCTATGCATAATGTTAAAAATTACAAAATCAAACTTTTGCAGAACACCAAACTCTGCTATGGGATATTCATCTATATCCCGTTTGATTTAATAAAAACAGATTTTAGACTTGGATTTGACCCTGGGTATGGTTATGTAATGTTTTCAATGTAATTGTTTGAATGGTCTGTACACAGGTGAAAAAGCATTTCTCAGTTAATCTATAGTTATTCATCACTAATAAATCAAAATCATTAAATATTTATGCAATATAATAGCGCAGCGATTAAAAACGAAGGCATAAAAATATGATTCCTATCCTCACAAAGATATTTTCAAATTCCTTTTCCTTTTAAGCACTGATTTTTATGCATCAGGCAACCATAATTATGCCATGTTAAGTAAACTGAGTTCAAGCAATTATGACTTTACTCAGCAATACACATTGAAAATGAAAAAAAAAATCAGGAATATAAAGTTAATTTCATGTTGTTAAGAAAAATTTACATTTGAAAGTAGTGTTTTATCTACTTACTTCGGGGAATAATTGCACACCAAGTAGACGGCTTTGGGCCATATCTGCCCCCAGATGTTCATGTTGTGACACAAATTAATGGCACAGCCTATTCTGCTACTTGTTGCCCACACGACCTATGTGAGAGGAACGAAAGGCTCAGAAAAAGCAAGTTGAGGTGAAGACCTGAGAGAAAAATGTATAAAATTCTCATTCAGAATGAAATGAGGCAACACCAAAAAGGGTATTTTTCCTGAGACTTTGGGAAGTGCTTAATTCAATTAAAAGAAGAGATCTACAGCTCAATAACTGTATCTAGCTATAAAATGTAAGCACCGTCAAAATACACATTTACTAAATAACTCAGAATTTACAACCTGACAAACCTAAATTCTGTGTTAATATTTCTATAAAGATACTCACCTGACGAAGAGACAGAATTTCTTGTCTTAAACAGAAAGTACTGGAGCAAAATTGAGGTGTTCATATTTATTATACAATGTGATATTTTCATTGTGCCACTGATTATTAGGGAGTCCAGTGCTGATCTTAATCGTGTCACAGGCAGAGGCATACAGAGCAGTTTCTCTGCTTTACATTCGCCAATAATCAGCCACAGACGTTCTAGAAACTCAGAGCACTTTATCTGGTCGAATCTGCCTTTAGTTGTGTGATTTCCAAGGTTAGATCATATCCGATACCAAATGTGAACAATAAATATCAAAAAAAGATAAATGTTGCACACCTGCAAATACTGAATGTCACTGGTAAATAAAATTATATTTTTATTCTTTGGAAAATAAAAAATAATGACACCTGATTTCGAAGATGGTAAATTTCTCATTTGTACTTATTGGAGCCATATTAAAAAGGTTTCACATGTAAAATCATGGCAATAATATCGTTCTAAGTAGATGTTCGGACATTTTTTCTGATCATTACTTTTATTGTTTATAGAAATGTCTAAGCTTATTCTACATAAATCAATAACTATATCATTTTTAATAACCATATCAACAGACATAAGATATAAGTTCAGAAGCCTAAGCTCTCCCATAGTTAGATGAAGTCAATTTAGAGAAACGAAGTACCAGGCTCCCCAAACATACCTGTGTATAATGAGTACATACAGGACCAGAACATCTGAATGGACAGTATGGGTTGCATTCATGTTCATATGGGTAGGTGAAGTCTCTCACTTCATCGTACCATGCTTGTACATGAAATGTTGGGGGCCTATATCTATTTGAAATGAAAGAACCATAAAGAATGAGTAAAGTTGGAAAAAAAAAGTAGAACCAAATATTTCAAATATTTTGATAAAGTTCAGTGGAGATTTTTGTGTGTTATTAATCTTAAGTACGTACGCCCATTATGTTACTATTATGTCAATGATCTAAAACAAAAGTAAGTCTCAAATATTGATCATTCTTGTATGCTGTTTATTTTTTATTATCATGTTGTTATGATTATTTGTTTTCCTTTCAGGCCCTGAGCCTTTGAAAATGGGCAACATGACTTAATAAGCATTCCATTTCAAACACACATTTTCAGAAACAAAAAGCTACATTTCAAGCTACCTTCCCCAGTGTGCCCCCAAATTCTGTCCAATTGACGGAAGCAAGCTCGCAGGTCCGTGCTCCCACAAACACGTCTCAGCCCAGGATTCTGCAGATCTTTCCAGCTCTACATCCCATGTCTACAGTTTAAAACAAAAACAAAACACAGATTCAAACATTTAATGTACATGTATAGCGTTGCTCGGTTCTTATGTTTTCTCCCTTCTTACTTATTTGCAAGGTCAACATCTTAGTCTGCTTTCTCACCACTTCTCACCTAGATTTTTGCGGTAGCCTAATTAATCCCTTTGCCTCATTTTCCATCCCTCCAATTTGCCCTGTAAGTGTCTAGAAGGCTCTAAGTGAGCACAAATACACTTCAGTGATTCCTGTCTATTCACACCCCAAAATCCCCATACACATGAAGTTCGAGACCCTTGGTCCCACTATTTCATAAAACCTGCTACTCCTTGCTCTCGTTGGCATTGTTTCCTCTGCCAGTTATTTGTCAGAGAGACAGCTACCCTTTCTTCACAATCCAGGTTTGTGTGATCCATTCGCGACACCTTTTCAATTCTCTCAGATGTAAACTATTCCCTCTTTGGAGTTCCTAAAATTCTGTTATACTCTTTCAGTTAGCAGCTATTACACTGCAGTGTTAGTATTTGTCCACATGTCTGTCTTCTTCATGGGACTGTGAGTTGCTTCGGGGCAGTTATTTAGTTCACACTGGTATCTTGGGCCTCTTTTCTGTGTCTGTTATGTGGACAAGGTGGTTAATAAACGTTTGTTGAATACGTGATCAAAGAATCTGAGTCCTATAAAAATATAAATGCATCCTGCATACAAAATTCAATTAGGGTGATTGATTCATACTTTCGAAATAATTTATAAAGAAATATTTAAAATTACAAAATGATTACTGAACTGTTTGTGTATCTTGGCTGTAATAGTCAATTCGTTAATTTGAAAATAAGACAGTGTAGTGAGTGTGGTGGTGAAAACAGAGTGAGACAGAACTGGGTTCGGTCTGGGCCCTGCCAATAACAGGACTCTGGGCACGTTAAGAGGGTGACAAAACAGTCCTGGCCTGAGAACGTGAGGGCACAACCTAAGGTGACAGCAAGGAGACGGAAAGAGAGATGGACTGATGTTTAGGAATTGAAATTCCTCAAAGTTCATGGATGACTAAAGGTGGGGTGACGAGTGAAGACCGATGAGGTTACCAAACTGAGAAGAGAAAATACAGAGAAATAGACGGTTTAATGGAAATGCGTGTCTGTGTAGCGGCATGCATATTTCAAGGGCGACGTGTGAGGTGTCTGTCACACACGCACTATATATGGCAAATAGAGAGTAGAAATGCATGAGTGGGGTTCTGGGAACACAAACGGGCTCTAACGTATCGATTTCGAAGTTATTCACCCAGAGATGAATTTCTTCAGAAAGATGATAAAGTACAAGAAGAGAATGAAAATTCCGGGGTTACCAAAATTGAAGGGGAGAAAAAACAATGACTTAGTAAAATAAACTAAGAAAAATGGGACCAGAAAGGTTAAAGGAAAACTGAAGGAGGATTAAATTATAGAAGCAAAGGAACAAGAAATTTTGGGAGGAGAGAGTGGGCAATAAGGTCAAATGCCAGAAGTCAAGAAAGATGAGGTCTGCTGAGTACTAGTTCATGACTAAGAGCAATTTCAGACCAATGCTAGGGAGAGAAATCAGGACACGGAAGGTTGATAAGTGACTGGAAGACAAAGCACAGAGAGCAAGTCTAGGTTCTTTGTTAGCAAGGAAGCAAAGAGATGGGGCAGAAGCTTAAAAAGATGAGGCCAGTCTATGGCCATGCCGCCGTGAACAAGCCTGATCCCGTCTGATCTTGGAAGCTAAGCAGGGCCTGGCCTGCTTTGTACTTGGGTGGGAGACCACCTAGGAAGACCAGGTGCTGTGGGCGTTAAAAATAAAAAATAAGAGATTGTAAGCTGACAAGGTCCTTGCAGTCTGTGAGGTCAACCAAGGGTTGCCTCGCCTTAAAAAAAAAAAAAAAAAAAGACGAGGCCAGGGTGTCGGCAGAATGTTTGCTTCCTTTCATTTTTAAAGGATGCAAGAAATCTAGTCATGATTGTAGGCTGAATGGAAAAGACGCTAAGGAGGAAAGAAAAAAAAAAAAACGGAAAGAAAAGGAGAGAGATGTGTGGGGCAACGTTTCTTCTTTCATTCATATAATTTATACATGAATATTCCTCCTCATTCAATTGTAAATCTGAAATATATAAATTCATGTTTTCAAAACCAAAAAGTAAAATTTATACCAAATTAGAATAAGTATATTTTTCTTATAGTGCACCTTTATTATGTACCAAAAACACAAAAATGTATATTTACATGTAACTAAAAAATTAAGAGCAGCAAAAGTAGCTGATTTTCATAAAAGCTTTAATTTGACTTTGAATTAATATCAAATATTCACGATGACTGGTTTTTGGTATAGACATCAGAAATGTATGCTATAAATATTTATCAGGCAAGTACTTTATTTGCCAAACATGGGCATACTATTTCTTAAATTTATTACTTAAATTAGACCTAATTAAAAAATTAAATATTTTATATAATTATGCAAAGATATAATTCAAGTAGCTGTCGCTATTCACCCAAATTAGGTGACAAACAAAGAATCTGGCTAAAGTCCCAGAAAATGAACAAGATGCTGATTTCCTCTGGTATCCAGGAGGCTGGAGGGGATCATCTCTCAAACACTAGCAGTTTTCCAGGTAGAGTTCTCTGGAAAGTAGTTTGTTTTTAAGAGACAAATTATTGTCTTCGATTATGGAAGTTAGTTCTTGCTTAGTACTTTAGTTATAAGCACAGAGAAATTACATTTATCTGTAGGTTCCTAATCTAGCAACCTCATATTCCAAGAGTAGCCAGAAATCAGAGGAAAAAGGAACAGTTCCTAGATGGCTTTTAAAAAAAAAATGCCTCGAAACCATTGTGATGATTTTAGAACACAAAAGGTGGCACTATTCCCTCCCCTTCCTTTCAGTTTGAGCTGGAGAGTGACTCCTTTCTTAAGGAGACTTCTCAGGCTGGGTTAGGAAACACAGCCTCCATCTGCTTCTGTTTCCTTTAGGACACACATCTGGACAGAGCTGAGCCAGCAAATCAGAAGTCTGGGGGCCCTGCACGGGTAGCTAAAAAGACCATATGCTGAGACCACACGGAGGCGGAGAGAGATGCAGGAGTCCCCCTTGAGATTGCTCAGCCCAGGCACGAGACCCGTCGGTTTGCAAGTCTAGGTCACTGCGAACATGTGAGAGATCCAGTGAGACCCACCCAGCTGAACCCCTAGAAGAGACCGGAACATCCTTCTTCAAGGCCAGTTTACTCATTTCTACACGTGATGATACAATCTTAGATGTCAGTTTTTCCTACTAAATTGAAGATGGATCTTTTTTAGAGAGGATATGCAACCAACTCCAAATCCACAACTATGTTATATTTCAAAAACGTGTTTAAATATCTGTTGTATAGAAGTTGAAATAAAATTAAAACATATCATTCAAATGCTTTAGGCTAAGCGTTCGTATTTGTAAAATGTGTCAGTTGAAATAGAAGATAACTCAGGTCCCTTCGAGGACTAAAATTCAATTGTTAACTGTATACTATGGATAAGCTGTTTTTTATGGCACAAGTTTTCTATCAAATCCATTAAAAATAAGGGAATACAGCAAATGAACTATAACAAGGCTAAAATAGGGACACACATCATTTTAATATAAAAACTAAGGCAGAGGGGCCCGCAACTAAAATTTATATCAACATTTAATAACTATTCTTTAAAGAACCTAATCGAGCATATCGGTGTTTAAATCAAGTTCACTAATACA
>NW_011888908.1:3155892-3159330 GCF_000151845.1 Pteropus vampyrus | reverse complement strand
CTATTCACCCAAATTAGGTGACAAACAAAGAATCTGGCTAAAGTCCCAGAAAATGAACAAGATGCTGATTTCCTCTGGTATCCAGGAGGCTGGAGGGGATCATCTCTCAAACACTAGCAGTTTTCCAGGTAGAGTTCTCTGGAAAGTAGTTTGTTTTTAAGAGACAAATTATTGTCTTCGATTATGGAAGTTAGTTCTTGCTTAGTACTTTAGTTATAAGCACAGAGAAATTACATTTATCTGTAGGTTCCTAATCTAGCAACCTCATATTCCAAGAGTAGCCAGAAATCAGAGGAAAAAGGAACAGTTCCTAGATGGCTTTTAAAAAAAAAATGCCTCGAAACCATTGTGATGATTTTAGAACACAAAAGGTGGCACTATTCCCTCCCCTTCCTTTCAGTTTGAGCTGGAGAGTGACTCCTTTCTTAAGGAGACTTCTCAGGCTGGGTTAGGAAACACAGCCTCCATCTGCTTCTGTTTCCTTTAGGACACACATCTGGACAGAGCTGAGCCAGCAAATCAGAAGTCTGGGGGCCCTGCACGGGTAGCTAAAAAGACCATATGCTGAGACCACACGGAGGCGGAGAGAGATGCAGGAGTCCCCCTTGAGATTGCTCAGCCCAGGCACGAGACCCGTCGGTTTGCAAGTCTAGGTCACTGCGAACATGTGAGAGATCCAGTGAGACCCACCCAGCTGAACCCCTAGAAGAGACCGGAACATCCTTCTTCAAGGCCAGTTTACTCATTTCTACACGTGATGATACAATCTTAGATGTCAGTTTTTCCTACTAAATTGAAGATGGATCTTTTTTAGAGAGGATATGCAACCAACTCCAAATCCACAACTATGTTATATTTCAAAAACGTGTTTAAATATCTGTTGTATAGAAGTTGAAATAAAATTAAAACATATCATTCAAATGCTTTAGGCTAAGCGTTCGTATTTGTAAAATGTGTCAGTTGAAATAGAAGATAACTCAGGTCCCTTCGAGGACTAAAATTCAATTGTTAACTGTATACTATGGATAAGCTGTTTTTTATGGCACAAGTTTTCTATCAAATCCATTAAAAATAAGGGAATACAGCAAATGAACTATAACAAGGCTAAAATAGGGACACACATCATTTTAATATAAAAACTAAGGCAGAGGGGCCCGCAACTAAAATTTATATCAACATTTAATAACTATTCTTTAAAGAACCTAATCGAGCATATCGGTGTTTAAATCAAGTTCACTAATACAATACACGTCAAGAAAGAAAAAGAAACTTACTGAAAGTATAGCTGTCCTGGAAGAAATATTACCATAACATGATAACAGCGTGGAATGTATATTTTTATGCTACAACATTATATTTCAGGTTTTAAGACCACTAGTAGTGCATACCAATCCCATTTAAATATAGGTTAGTCTCTACACATTTCTATTTCAATTCAGGTCTGTAAATTAAATCAAGATGGCCTGAAGGGCTTCTTTTTTCTCTCTCTGAACTATTCACCCAGCACTAATTTAAAGCCAAACCACATTTAAAATTACCATTTCTTTATAAGACGGGTACTTGAGGTGTGTAGAAATGAAAACCACTCTATTTTTCAACTACATTCTTGAGCTGTTCCTTCTCAGAGCCCAGTAAAGTGCTCAATGAAGTTTTACTACGAAGAGAAACAGAATATGATTGACATTCTTGGCCTCCAATGATATTTTTAAGCCAGTTCAACAGAGAGGCTCTATCATTGCGTGTGCGTGTGTGTGTGTGTGTGTGTGTGTGTGTGTCTGTGAGAGAGAGAGAGAGAGAGAGAGAGAGAGAAAGAATGGGAAATCTTAACTGTTAACAAAGGATTTTCAAAAGTAAACCTAGAAATATATAGTAATTTTAGCACTAAAGTACTGTACTTGTAGAAACTGAAAATTTTGTAGCTATCTGGACATGTACAGAAAATCCCATTGACTGCTATCTTTTGGGAAGAATGAATGAGCATATACAATTCAAGTCCTGCCAGAATTCCTGCTATCCTGTTCTAATAACAATCGATGAAGGTGGGAAATCATTCAAGAATGTAGTTTGAAATAAAGTTAATATTGCTACTTACCAGTACCTTAGGCTAAACCGGAACTGTACACAAGGCAAAAACAGCCCTTAATCACATTCATTTTTCTTTCTCTTTGACACTGGGAATCGTTTTCTCTCTTAAAAATGACTAAGTATTTTTAAATATATCTTCTTGATCATAATAAATTTACAGCTCTTTCCAGATTCACATAGTGTGAAATTTCATATCCTATTCTTTACATTTTATTCTTTGCAGCTTCAAAATTATTAGAGTATGTGAAACAAGAGTTGAAGACCAATGTTAGTCGAGTCACTAAGAATTCATCTGAAGATGCATTTTCTTATAGTTTATGCTTAGAAAATGTTAGTTAAAAAACTAAAGTGAGAGGTGGACTATTTTTCAAATAAAAATCAAACATTAATTTCACACAGAATATCTAATCTTAAAGAGCTTTTTAATTAACCATTATCGTTTTAGGTTGTATTAACAGAAAGTAGTTTTGTGCAATTATGTGTGCGATGCAAATTTGTGTAGTTAAGACTCTTCATACATAAGTTATCCCAAAGATCAATGGTAAGGGAAGCGAAAATGAGCATCTATTGGCCCACAAAGTTACCGATAAGCACTTCATAGCGAAGGTATTGTGATAATTAGTCCACCAAAAAGAATACTCTAGGTGACACTGAGGTTGGTAAGCGGTTTATTTTATAGCGTTAGATTCGCCAATGAAGAAAACATGTAAATGAATAAATAAAGAAATTTTCATAGGAAATTGACTGGCACGGTCTGACATTTTTAAATGCCCACAGAAACATAATTTCATAATTGTTAAAAGTCATCTAACTAGGGAGATATGGGATTGTAGATCTTCCACCATTCTAGATGACCCGCCGACGTAAATGAAGACATGCTGAGAAAAATGTCTTTAAATAGTTAAGATAAGCTTTCCCCCTCCAAAAAAAATTGAAAATAGGAATTCATGTAATTAATTATCTAACAATTTGAAAGTATATCTAAATAATATAGAAATAATGTTTTGATTCATTGTACCTTTTTGCAAAATTGATACAGCTTTAGTGGATTTCCAAGATAAATACAAAAAATGGCTGGTCTTTGACTATCATACTATAAGGTCACCTAATTAATGACAATTAGACCAGTCCATGATACAATGTGCAACTTAATACGGGGTTTTAAAACATGCACTGCTCTCTAGCAAAGAAAGACAGGATGAAACCACAGGGGTGTTGAAAAGGCTATTATGCTGGAAGCTAGTCTGGCTCTAAGCTGGAAGCTCTGGCCTTACCTTCCTACCACTGAAAACAATAAGTAGCATAATGAAATTATTTTTAAAAACTATCTAAACATTTGAAATCAATTTTGAA
>NW_011888908.1:3145311-3154697 GCF_000151845.1 Pteropus vampyrus | reverse complement strand
AGCAAAGAAAGACAGGATGAAACCACAGAGGTGTTGAAAAGGCTATTATGCTGGAAGCTAGTCTGGCTCTAAGCTAGAAGCTCTGGCCTTACCTTCCTACCACTGAAAACAATAAGTAGCATAATGAAATTATTTTTAAAAACTATCTAAACATTTGAAATCAATTTTGAAAAACGAATTCCACAAGCATCCTTTTTTGCAACATATACATCTGCATACTTGGAGTACCATCCTCCTCACATCTCCACGCCTCCTTCAGTTCTGAGCTGGCGGAAGTAGTGACAGCAGTCTAACTTCCAATGATATTGAAAATCCCCCTTCCCTAGTGCTACGTCTTCTGGATATACGCAAGTGAGGTCGTTAGTGATAAATTTTCCTCTCGTTTTCTTCTGGAGACAGAAATAAAAGTAAGCTTGCACTTCTTCAAATTACTCAAATTACGGGTAATGAAAACACATGCTATGCCCTGGAAGTTTTCTTTACCACTGAAATTGTGTATTTTCAAAGTTTATCTCTTTGATTATGTCCAAGTTTGGCTTCTGTTCCCTTATCTATAACATTAGGAAGCTGGAATGAGTCTCTTCAATTTCTTTAGCTTTAAAATTCTATTATTTCATACTTATAGTCTCTTATAGAATGTCCTGCATCGCTTGTAGTACCCCATAAGAACATACAAACTGTAAAATAATCTTTCTGGTGACAATTAAGGGCATTTCTTAACTAAAAAGAGAAAGCTGTTTTGTGGCTTTCAAGATTGCAAAACCAAGAACATTGCAGATCTTCCAACTGTAAGTCTAGAGCAGAATGCAATTGTTTCTGAATCACCTCTGTTTGAGAAAGTTTTAATGTTATCCAAAACTGATAAATACAACTGAAACTTAATTGAATAAGGCAAGAAAATATTCTCAGTAAAAAGTTAAAACCAGGCCTCTCTTCAACTTAGTCCTAAAAAGCCAATGGTAAAATCTTTGAAATAAGGCACAGTCTTCCACATGTAATTTTCCCCCACAGCTAAAAGGAAGAGCAGGATTTTTCAGCCAGCTCACAAATGCCGAAGTGGTTGAAGAAAATCAGACATAGAGTTATCTCTTTGCAAATACCATCTTTAAAAGATTATTTTTGCTGGGCCACCACTTCTGGAAAAACAGATTTGCAAATTATCCATCGTATGTCAAAACAAAAAACCCTTCCCAAATCACTGTCGTATTTTCCTATTTAAATCAGAAAGTGGGAACTACAAATCTCATGGAATAAGCTGTCAATGTGATCCTCTCAACGCAATAACTTGACCTCCAAGAATGAATTTATTCTACAGAAGTAACACATTTGACAGTTAACAAGATTTCAGATTTAAATTCCAGATATAATGCCTCATTATAAAATCTTTAAAGCTGCTTTTTCTCCCTGTTGGAGGCATTATTAGAACTATAAAGAGACTAACATCAACGAAATAAATAAGTCAGTCAATCTATGCTGAAAAAGTGTAGGATGTTTTTGTGACAAAGTCATCTGGTATAAAAAGTGCTACAGAAAACAGCAGTAATACATTCCTGAAAACTAGGAAATTACCTCAAGTGTTTAACTACTCTGCTTCACCTGTTTTGAAAAGACTTTGTAGTTACAGAGAAAATGCACGAGGCTCAGATTTCAAAGGGAACACCTGTGTTACTGGGCAGAGAGGGCTTGCCAGGTTCTGAGAAAGTAGCATTACCTGGGGCAATGCACTTATTAGGGTCTCCTGGACATTAGAGATGTGAGGCAGATGTGACAGTATTTTACTTAAAATCCACTTGAAAACAAAGCCTGAAAACCTTAAAAATGTAGCAACCTAATAATTTAAGGAATTGCCTAAACTTAATTTTGTTAAAATTAAAAATTTTAACATGGAAATTTAATGTGTGAATAAACTCACAAAATGAGTTCAATTAAACCCATTATTGAAATACTATACAGATAGGCTGAATGCATGATGTAGGCTAGATTGTCCTCCCAAGGCAGCAGAGCCATTAATTCGACACAATCCTTACATTTTTACAGAATGTCTGCTATTTCATTTCAACTCATCTCGCTGCCAAGGCCCACCCCCTGAGTCTGGTCATAACTTATCTACCTTGCTTATAAATCACTGGGAGATCTTTTTAAAATGTAGATTCTTATTTGGTAGGTCAGGAGAGAAGTCCAAGCTACGTTTCTAAGATCTGGCACCAGGACGGTACACAGTCTAAGGAGCAAGGGTCTGGCATTTGTCACTTAACATTTCTTGGCCATTGACTCCATCAGAGATTTTCCCCCAAAGGAACTGTTCTTTCTCTCCTCCCCTCTCCTCTTTAGTGACTTAAACTTTATTTATCCTTGCACCAAAGTCCCGTTCACATTCTGTCTCTTGGAAGTCATTCAACAACAATATCCCATTTATCTCAACCTTCTGTGAGCCTTCTTAAGCCCATAATTTACCAATTACTAGACAGATCTGTATCTAACATTTTGGGTCTTAACTCTCAAACTAGGAAAACCCTTGAAAAGCTGAACTTGGATCATTTTTGTAAATGTCATATCTTCGTATTGACTTTGTGATAAATTCAGGTCTCCAATGCCTTCATTATTTTTCTTGTCATTTAAAAGAAGAGTAATTAATAACCTTCAAGACTATGACCTCGCTGTTTGAGGAAACCGAAGTGTTTAAGGAAATCCTTTAGCAACTGAGGAAGTTGATTTATTGATTCTTATGTCTTGATCTATGGTATTGGGTCAATTTATAAGAATGAACACCTGTATTTTAGTTTATTTATAGCCCATTAATTTTAGATAGATGCAGGACTGATCCGAAAGTCAAGCCCAGAAAAATACATGAAAGATAAACTCTCATAATAAATCCCTCTAGTATCTACTTATGCATTAGTTTATATTTTATATTTGACTATCAAAGTAGTAAAAATTTGGGTTTTGAAAGTAAATTAAGTATTAATTTTTATTTATTCTACTTAGAGATACTTTTCTAATTTTCAAAAAGAAAAAGAGATGGGTTAGTAAATGAAAAAGTTCTTCTTGGACACATTAGTAAAAGAAAAAGTTCATGGGCACATAGAAACCGAAACCTACAGTATAACATTATAACTTCCATTTAAACCAAAGACTAACATAGAAAACATTAAAATGCATATGTTTACATACTTTTAATAAAACTGCTATATTAAGTTGCTCATCGTTCCTATATTGAGAAATCTGTGTTAAATTTTTACTAATAATTACTGCCTCAAGAATGAGAAACTGTTGTTTCTGAACAGTCATTGGAAGCTATGTAAGCCATATAGCTTCCTGTTTTCCTTGGCTGCTAGGAAGCTCAAAGCTAATTTAATAACCGTGGCATTCTCAATCAGATTTTTAGGCATCCCTTAGGAAAAATATGCTGAGCCTATTAGCTTTGTCTTCTTTAACAATTAAACAATGACTAAGGTGATAGTTTAAAACATATGGTTTTCAAAAGTCCTTATTTGAAAGATCTGAGAAAGAATACTGTTATATATTCTTCATTTGTTCACACATAGCCATTCTCAGACCCGAAGTGACAATCCCTGTGCCCCGAAAGGCTCAACTCTACCTACTGTTACTTCGGGTTCTCTTAGCCCCTGGATTCCAGTTGGATTTGGCCAGTGGAAGACAGGAAGTCAGAGGGCAGGAGGTGAATTTAGTACGAAATTCCTCTATTTTTGACCCCACTTATCCCAAATGCAGATGCTCCTTGACTTAGGGAGGGGCTGTGTCCTAATAAACCCATTAAGTCGAAAATATCATTGTCAAAATGCATTTAATGCACCTAACTCACTGAACATCACAGCTCAGCCTTACCCACCTTAAATGTGCTCAGAACATGTACATCAGCCCATGGTTGGGCAGTTATCTTGAGTTTCATCTCGAGTACTGGCCTTTCTCTACTTCTAATCACCAGAAGCAGGAGATACAGCTGGGTGTTTTGTAGACGTGATGGGACGCGAAACACAAAACAGGGTATCTGATAACACTGGCCACACAGTACCCTGCGGAGGATGAGCTGTGTACCCCAGTGATCGCATAGCTGACTGGGAGCTGCGGCTCTCTGTTGCTGTCCAGCACTTCGGGAGGGAACCGTAGCATGTACCACCAGCCCGGGGGAGGATCGAAGTTCAAACTTCGAAGTACAGTTTCTACTGAATGGGTATCACTTTTGCACCATCATAAAGTCGAAAAATCAAACTATCCTAAGTCGGAGACCATCTACACTCTGTCTCACCATGATGGTGACTGTGACCTTTCACATGGCCCTACCACCAGGCTCCGTCCTCACTAGGCTGTGACCCCACCATTCAAGCCTGGGTGTCCCCATTCCTGTGGCTCACCTTAGCCCCATCCACACTGCGCAGATAGACCGCTCATTATTTTTTTCTGCAGAACTCTTGTTACTATGGCATTTGTTTCCTGCTGAGAAATAATATTTGAGAATAAAAATATCAAAGAGGATCTGTATTAGGAAACTGCCTAACGTATTACCTGATACTTGTTAGGTCTTAATAAATGATTCCTCATTCCCCATTCCTGTAATAATCTGCTTAACTTGCTGCGACCCACACACCTTTTTGCGAAACATGGCTGATATTCATATGACTAAGGAAGAAGCGCAAGTCCAAAGTTCTGAATGATTAATAAATAAAATAATCACTGCCACCTGAGGTTCCAATGAAAAGGTAAATGATTTTCTTAGAATTTAAATTTAGCACAATATTAATCATAAAACGAAGTTTAGAGTTGATTACTGTTAGTGTTGCTTTGCTATTGACAAAAAGAAACAAATAAACAAACAAAAAACTCTAATTTAAGGCCTTTGTTCACACTGAACTCTGGGAGGGTTTAAACAAAAGTGGGTTATTCTTTAGATGAATCTTCAAGGAAGAGGAGAAATCAGAGAAAAACAAGCAGGGCATAGGGCATACAGCATTCTAACATCTGCAAATGCAGGCGGGCTTGGCAATATGCCTACAGCATCAAAAAACAAAAACAAAAAACAAACAAAAACAAACCAAGGGATACAGAATAATGGCACAGATGTTCCTACGAAATCGCTCTGTTATTTGTTTCGGTTGTATCCGCTGAGTTCACAGAAATCTTGGTTCACTGACCACTTGGCCTTTTCTTTCGAGAAAGGAGTTCAGATGTTCTCATCCCATGTTCATTCCAAAGCCTCCTTCTCTGGACTTCCGATCTGCTTCCTGCAGCGCATCAGTCAATCATTCCGTACTGCAGATGGGGATTTGACATGTCTGGAGCAAATATCAGATGTAGTTTTATGGTTTTCTCCCTGCACCTTTAATGGAATGTCCCATTTACGTGGTCCCCTTGTTTTGTTTGAGGTGCAACAACATAGGGGGACAGTCTATAAACGGGAACTCCCATGCTCATTGCTGGGTCTTACCTAGTAGCTCATTACCCTCTTGTCTAGTTGCCCCCATGCTTGCCCACTGCGACAGTCTCCTTCGTCCCTTGTCACTTCCATGGCCTTCAGAGTTCACCCTGTCATGGACTCCACTCCCTTTTCACCATCCAGCAGAACTGTGCCACCAGCTAGTTTTCAGATTTCAGTTTGCACTCCTCCTCCAAGGACCCAGATAGAAACGTTAGGCCTTCGGGAATCTTGCTATTCAAGCTTCTTCCTCGGTTTGGTTTCGAAGCACTTCTTGGAAGGGACTGAAAAGGTTTGTTTTCCTGCGCCGATAGTTACAGCTGCCACCTTAACAAGAGGAAGACGACTGTGGTCGTTGAGGAGGAATTAAAAAGAGAGAATCTGAATTCTAGAATCAACTTTTCACGTTTCGATCTAGACTTGGCTTCTTCCGGGAGGCCTGAAGCCCTCTGCTCAAAGCGGGGTTCGCATCATCCAGAAGCTTAGGAATGCAGAGTATCAGGGCCCACCGAGAAAGACCTAATGAATCAAATGTATTTTAACAAGATTTCCAGGGGATTCATGTGCCCATCAAAGTTTGAGTGCTGATCGACTAAAGCACCCTTGTTTCTAGTCCCAAAATCATACCCAGCTGCTCTTCCATGAAAAACACTTGCGTTCAGTTTACAGTCTGAACCTCAAACACTGTTTAGACTGTATCTCGTTCTTGATCTCTATTATGTAGTATCTCAATGCTTTCAAAATCAAACCCCCACTAACGCGATTTGGTCATCTTTCTCATCTCCAGTGGCTGGAAAATGTGGTGTGGCCCACGGCCATCCAGAGAAAAAACATCATTACTTTAAGTCCACCCATGCTATGGAAATACCTTGACATACTAGAGTTAACCTCCTCCCTATCTCATAGGCTTTTTCACTTAAAGCATTGTGAACCCCATGAATTCAAAGAACCTCAGAAACGTCCCATACGTTTGACTCCACAAAGACCTTTATGCGGCATCTTCAAAATCACCATTTTACAATGTCCTATCCTCACGCCCCTTCATTCCTGACCTCTCAACCCCAACTGATGATCTCGCTCAACACTTCGCTGGATAAAGCAGAAGCGCCCACATGAAAACTCTCTCCTCTTTTGCTCATTAAATACACCTGCTTCTGTACCTACAGCCGCAGTCTTTCTTGTTACAACAAATGAACTGAATTTGCAATTATATTTTCTCCTTCCGATACCCCGTGCTTTCTCAACTTCTTCATCCCCATCAGCCTATAAACATGCTCTTTAAAAATGACACCAGAAAATCCCCACATTCCCCTCCAGCAATACCTAGTTCCATGTCTCTGATCTCCTTCATGGCAATAGCTTGAAGAGTTAAAGTAACTTCTTCCTTCAGGAAGATTGCCAACCATACCCCACCACTGAATTACTCTTCTCAAAGTCACAACCACCACCATTTTGGTAAAACCACTGTTCGCTTTTCTTCTTCATCTTATTCAGCTGCTCAGCAACACAGAAGCATTGACTGTGCCCTTGAACTCTCTTCTGGCTCCAGGGGCCCCAGTTACCCTGTCATTTCCTCCAAACTTGCCAGCCACTTGTCCCCAGATTCCTTTGCTAGCATCTTCTTTCTGTTCAACCTCTATGAATTGCTGAGGTCCAGGGCTCAACCCACGGCATTCAACCTACGTCCACTAAAATCTTCTCCTTGGAGGATTTTGTTCAGTCAGGTAAGTGAAGACAGTTCCTACAAGATTCTCACCTTTATCTCAAGGCCCACCTCATTGATGACCACGAAACTCAGCTGATGACATGACATCACGAACTAAGCTTGGCCAAAAAGGAGCTCCTGATTTCACCCTCACCTCCTCCTGCCAGTTTTTCCTTCTCCTCTGCAAATCCTTCAAAAATCCACCAATGTGCTGAAGTAAAAACATAACAGCATCCCAGATTGCTTCTTACTCTTCGCCCTTGTCATTGAAGCTATCAACAAAACCAACAGCAATGCCACCAAAACATACCGTGAAACCACCCATCTCTCTCCATCTTTACCACTCCGGTCCCCATCACCGTCATCATTCACTCAAATATAGCAATGGCTTCCTATCTCTCTGCTTTTGGCCTTGGCCCTTCTTCAGACCACTCTCCATAACACAGTCAGAGTAATTTTATGAAACTGGAAATAAGACGAGGTCAATCTCTTGCAAGAAATTTTCCAGTGGCTTTCGATTCCACTCGGAGCGTGCTAACCACCGAAGAGGAACTGGGCCGCTGCCCCGTTTTGCTTCTCATGCTAAAGTTCTCATCTTCCATTGTTCATGGCGGGAGGGAGAGTAGACTGGCTCTTGGGTGAGGAAGACAGACTACACGGAAAACAGGAGGCATCTTTCCCCCAGGAAGTGAGGAGGCAGAGGTTGGTTCCAATGCCTCTAATCTCTTGGAATTAGGTTGGCGAAATAGCTGTCAAATAACCGGGTGGTTTCTGCAATCCTGTAACCATTCTGGAAGTCACGATGAGCCGAAAGATCCAGAATCTTCCCCATTGATATTTAAACCGGAACAGAAGCTGCCACCAGTTTTCAAAACACTGTAGCCGAGGTTTGGGTGGATTTAGATCTTGCACCAGCTGCAGAAACTCCCAGCCTACTTGCTGCCCCGCTGGCCACGTCGATTACATTAGCCCTGAAACAAGGCTTCCTTGAATCATTTTTCACGATTGATGTTGTGATTATAAAGGAGCTTCAGTGTGTATTCACACTCTTGTCACATCTCACCACCTTCATGGCTGCCACCCCACCCCTGGCCACCATCAACTGTTGGATGGATTAACGCGATAGCCTGTCTCTCTGCTCACACTTTTGCCCCACCTCCCACCACTTAAGTCTATTCTCAGCAAGGCCAGAGTGATTCTGAAGAAGGAAGATCATGCTACTCCTCTGTTCGAATAGCTTAGATGTCTTCTTACCACTCAGGCTGAAAGCGAGCCTTCTCAGCGACCTGTGTCTGTCCTCCTCACTTAATCCCTGACCTCATTTCCTACATCACTTTGCACCCTCACTCTGTGCCATCACATGGGCCTCCTCGCTGAGGATGGAGATTCAGGGTCTTTCACACCTACCCCAGCAAGGAAGAATGTTTGCTGTGTACTGCCGGGCGCTACAAGGTGCCTGGCATAGAGTAAACTGCTCATATCTGGAAAAATAAATAACAGCAACCATTTTAAAATTTTACGGCATTTTTGTAACTCTGGGTGTTCCATTCTCTTGTTAAAACTACTCTCTTCTCCTGCCTCCCTAAGATCCTACATTTGCTGCTTACATTTAAGGAAGAATGTTGAATGTCCCAGAACTCCAGGGTAATCACTAAATTCAACAGAACTAGACTGCAATGTCACTTTCCTCCCACAAGCATTGCCATCTACAGTGCAACTTCCAAAACGAAAAATATATTAATCTGAAAGTGTCAATGTCTTTAAAAAAAAAAACACTATCAATTCAAGGTTTTGTAAACTTTTAAATTCTATAGACCAAGCTACTTAAAACGTAGATTAATTGTATCTAAACAATATTATTAAAGTAAAATAAAAACAAATTAAGCAATTTTAAATACATAATCAAGAAGCCTTAATAACTTTACATAATGATAATATTCTTTGAACCGAGAAAGATATTTCACATACCTCTCAGTGCATGTAAATTATATTGTATATCAAAAAAAGCTACAAATATTTTTTATGTTTTTGAGGATTACCAGGACGTGCCACTATACAGAAGGAAAACTATCATTTTAAGAATCGAGAGTTCCAATAAAATCTTAGTTGCGGTAAATTCCTGACACTTTCAGCAAGAAATGTGTAAACAATGAGCCTTGAGCAAATGAGTGATGAGACCATATCATTTCATTATCTGCATTTATTTTGTATATATGTCACTGGTGGCGAATAATGTCAGAAATGTGAATT
>NW_011888908.1:3137570-3144141 GCF_000151845.1 Pteropus vampyrus | reverse complement strand
CACACACACACACACACACACACACACACACAATTCTGTTTTCTTTTCAGATGTGTCTATTCTCTCTTCTCAATCAGCCGATAAGCTCTTTGAAGGAAGATGTAGGCTTCCAGAGTCAATTTTTAATCTAACCGAGCATAAGGGTAGGGGTAGGAATATGGTGTTTATAAGTGTGAATGTGGCGTGGCTGCTGTAAGTTCGAGGACGAAGAATAGACCAAAATGAGCACCAAATGTAAACAAGGTAACTGGCTATGCAAACTTCTAATGTAATATGACAAACGAGAGTAGAAGTGGCCAAAAGTGGTGGCACTTATCAAACCGCATCGCACAGTTTACAGGAAACAGCTCTTTAGCCAGAGTTTATTCTCAGAATAAATTCGCTTTGAATAAACTATGAATAAATTGTGTTTCCGCAAGGTTGTCAACATCTGTACTTACATTAGTATGCAATACAGAAGACAACAGTATTTTGAAGATAGTGTTGCTCTTTTAGACTTCCCCTTGAACGTGTATTCTAGAAAATGCGTTCCAGCATGCAGCTGGGCATCGAACTCCTCTGCAGCCCCATTAAGGCCAAGACAGAGTTCCAGCACTAATAGTATCTAAGGGCAACGCAACATAAACTCTGGCTGGTTTCTGAATCTACATTTCAAGGATAGAATGAAACCAGTGAAACTAAAAAGAATGTCATATAAACACCCCAGACCAGACATCATACAATAGACAGTTATTTTCTTTGGAAATCAGACATAAAAACAGGTCACAGGACTGTTCTTTCATTATTTCCATATTACTTAAAACACACATGAATGTTCTCAGATTTCTTTTTGTGGGTTTGAACTCCCAGGTTCTTCCTTATTTTAAGTAAAAAGCAACTGAATACCTTTCCACGTAGAATAAGCATACAGTGGCCTACTTGGAAAGGCTCCATAATTGGCTCTATTTGAAAGCTCAGAGATGAAGAATTCATAGAATCTTTTTACTTTGGACGAATGCTTTCAAAAGCAAAAATGTGGGACATTACAGATGTCGTTTCCAGCAAAGAATTTTGAAAAGAGCTATTTACTTAGATATTCCATTTAAACAGTTAGTATTAACATTTACTGAGACCTCGCGATATGCCTGACAATAAGGTGAATTTTGCATAGGATACCTCGTTCACCCTCACAACGACCCTCAGAGGTGCTCACGCATGCTCAACACAAAGAAATTGAAGTGAAGAGAAATTAGTAAGTCGCCCAAAGTCACACAGTTAGTGGCTATCAGTGCCAGGATGTAGACTCAAACCGCCTGGTTGCCAGGTCCCAATTCTTAATCTCCAATGAGGATGAGTTCTCTTCAGTGATACCTACTTTCTTCGGGGTGAAATTATTTTTCCAGTAAATGTTAAAATAATATAATGCCATATTTTACAATGGGTAATGTGAACTTTAAACTTCCATGTTCCATGAAAGTTACCTAAACAGAGAATACTCATCAAAACTAACATAAATGCAAAAAAAAAGAGACAAACTAGAATGCATGAAATACACTGTACCCTGCAGTGTATACAGGGAGAAATGTTATTCCCAATATTCACTAAATGTTTGCTGTCATCAATGATTATTTATTATCAGTCTTGGACAGTGCATTCCTACTTCATGCAAGTAGTACAACAGATTTTTGAAAATTTCTCCAAAGATTTAGGATATGAAGTGGTATAATAATGAGTTATATGCTAATACTCTTAAAAAGTAACTTTGTTTCCTAAACTTGCTAATTTACTCTAAGAGTAAATACAAGGTTATTAAGGAAATGTCACATATTTTTTATTAATCCTTTGCCCAGGCTTATTGTCACACTTCAAAGTTCACGAATCTAGAAGAAGAGGAAAAAAAAAAAAACAAAAACCCCATTGCCAAGCACTCCTTAACAAAGCAACCACAGAAATGTACTTTTTACAGTATGGCATTTACAGATTTGTAAGCAACAGGGCCCATTTGAAAAATATGTATATATGTATCATCAGCAATTCAGAAAGCTTCTTCAAATTATTGGTCCCTGATTCTTCAGTATCACCATTCAAAAGAATATTCTATTAGTAAGGAATTAGGAATTAATTGTTTTACTAAGTGAGTTAAAAGCAAATGCACAGGCTGTTCAGCATGTTCAGGATTGGCATCTTCCTGGTAAGAATAGAATTTAGAGCACTCAGGAACGCTGCTTCTAAAGGAATCTAATTCTACTCTCAAATTCAAAGAGCTCTTAGAATGAAAGGAATACTAATAAAAGAATATGCAGAGGTAGATACTCTCGAAGAAAATCTTTTCCTTTTAATGTCACAGGACAAATGGTAAAAGATTAAATAATAGAAGGAATTTAACCAGACGATCAGAAAGCATTTCTTTGAACATACCATTAGAAAATTTTCCTTACCATATACTCCATATTAGATGCTGTTGGGTACACCTGACTTCGTAATTTATTATGGAGGTCCAAGATACTCTGCATGTCATTGTCTGTGATGGCCCTTTTCCCTCTTTGCTTGGCCGTCCACCACTCACCATCCTCATCCATGTACTTTTCCAAAAGTTTCTCCAATAAAGTGGCATTAGGAACCACCATGGCTGGAATGGCTCTAGCCATGAATAGCACGGTGGTTACTCTGAGCCACTCCTGCGCGGTACACTTCATAATGAACGATCTCAGGGCTTCCGCGGGAAAATCTCCAAGACAGGCTCTTCCCCTCCTGTTGGCTAGAACGACATGCAGTGGCGGTAAGGTGAAAACCTAGGCAGATGTTAATTTTCTAACAGCAAAAGTAAAACAACAGCTACCAAGGGAGTGTGCCCGTTTGATCTGTCTATGTAATGCCAAGCAAATGGACTCACGCTCTTTGAATTCACTTACCCCAACCCATTTTTCCTCCAGGGGACTTTCCACAATGCATTCCTTCCACAAACCAGACAATTACATTTTCCAAGATAATACGCATGAGGCCAAAAATAAATGGCAAAAGTGGTCCCAAAGAGTCAAAGCTTGAAAATAATTTCTGAATTACGAGGATTTCAAAGGCTTTACGTACAGCCTGCAAAGGGCCTTTACCTACCTATGACATTTCTAGATACTTAGAGATCCACGTTTCTCTCTCTGTTTTAAGGTATCATTTTATCCCAGCGTCCTAGCTCCAGTTCACAGACATCCAGAATGTCCACGACATTCTGAAATTGAGGTGACTATTTTAAATTAGTCCAAAATGTTATTCATGCCTATATCCATGGATACAACCAGAGGGCCCAGCGAAGGGATGCGAATGGACGGTTCGGGCGCTGAGGGAAGCCTCCAGGCGCACGCAAGCCAAGAAGAACCCAATCATTGTTTCCTGGAAAGTGTGGCGACAGTTGACCAGCGACTTCGGAGCTCTACCGGCCATGCGCCCCGGGCGCGCACTGTTCACTTAACCCCAAAGGGAAGCGCGCGCGCCGGAAAGACGAGCTGAGACTCACCCACTTCCAGGAGCCGGCTCCGGCGCCGCGGCGGTGCGAGCAGCCCACCCACCCTCGGGTCCGACCCTTCTCTCCAAGCAGGTTTTACGTAGAAGTGGGGGGCGGGGGGTAAGGAGAAGCGGGTAGCCAGGAGGAGCAGCTTGACGGCCCGGCGATGACTTTCAGAAGCGTCCTTACCTCTCCAGTGTGAAGGTCCCCGCCGGAGCGCAGCCCCACGGGGCGGCGGGTGTCCGCGCCCCCACCCACACGCCGCGGCGCGCAGCGAGCCCCCGTCGGGAGCACCGGGCACCGCGCGTCCTCGGGCCACCGGGGCGCCGACCGCCGCGGGACTCGAGCCTCGGCCTCCGCGGCTCCTCGCGGACCTGGACCGGGGAGCGGGCGAAGCGCCCCAAAGTGAGAGCTTGCACTCGGGGCGGAAAGGGAGCAGCCTCGTCAGCCGGCCAGGGTGGGCGCGCGGGCGTCTCGGGGCGCTGCGCGCAGGAGCGAGGGGCGGGGACAGGCGCGGAGCCCCGCGGCGCAGGCTGGCGGCGACCTCGCGCTCCCGCTCGCAGCAGCCGCGGTGCAGAGCCCGGCGCCCAGCGCTTCCGCCGCCGGCTGCAGCTCGCGGGCATTTATTGCGGTCCCTGCGCGTGCACGTGACGCGAGCGCCCCTCCTCGCCCATCCCCGCCTCTCCCGGCCCTGGACCCGCGCCCGGCGCGGGAGCGAGGAGCAGCCGCCCTGCCCGTCCCGCGGCCCCGCGAAGCCGGGACGCTCGGCCTCCGTGGGGGTGCGTCGGCTGCAGAGACCCGGGCGGGGGCCGCTGTGGGAGGCGTCTGCGGGGAGGGCCCCAACTCCGCCCTCCTGCCACTGCTCCCCTGCTCCTGGGCCCTTCTCGGCGAGATGCTGAAATGGCTTTAACCTTCGCAGAGCAGGAGCTGCTCCGTTAACACCTTTGCTCTGGGAGAACTGAGGGTGGGATGGGGCGGGAAGGGCTGTTCCTCTTATTCCCGCGGGCAGGATGTGGCGGGGGCGTGGGGGCCGAGGTCGGGGTGGGGGTCGCTTCTGTTTCCAAGAGCCAGTGGTCTAGAATTGAGAAGTTATCTTTGGCTTCTTTCAACTTTGACGGATCGGAAGGGGAAGGAATTTCATAGAATGGTGGGTGATCTGTGACTCAGGATTGCCTGATAGTTGAGAGCCCGACTTCTTCGTCAATAAAGTATGTGACATTCGCTTCCCAAGGTGACCACGGCACTTTTTTCCCCCGATGCTGTAGACATCGATCAAGTTGATACAAAGCGTACCTCAATTAATTTATCAGAGCGATGCGGTCAGGAATTCAAACCCCCAACCTGCACTTGATAATGAAATGAGCTAGTGAGTTTCCTTGTTGTTCTTGCTATAATCCGGAGTAGGAAAATTACTTATTTTAAATTCTCAAAGACTCACCCTACCGAGTGTGTTGTTGCTTCTACAGGTGCTTTTTTTTTTTTTTAATTAAACACTAATTCATTTACCTTTCCTTCCCTTCTGTAGTGAGCTACAATTTCAATTTTCTTTATTTCTAAATGCTAGAACATACAACATATGATCAAATAAAGTAATACATTCTGATAGTAACTCCCAAATCACCCCAAGCTTTTGCCTATCTTTTCCCACAATCTAAGTACACTTTATCGAACCTAAAAATTCAGATTTAAGGCTGGTGAACACAAGAACTTACCTCTTCTCAAAAGGCAACATCACCTATCAAAAGGACAGAGAGGTGAAAGCTTTTGGTGACATGACTTTCATAGAAAGTGTAATTTTCCAGTTTCATAGCAGCTTAAGCACAAAAAGACTCTACTTAACAAATAATTCTTAATAATTTGTCATGCACACGGTTCAGAAAATCAGCTTTCCTTCCCAAACTAATGGGAGACTGCAAAGTTCATGGTAAAAGAACTGTCATTTATCACAGCAGATGAACACATTTCTAAACTGCAAGTTTAATGAGGTATTATCAAGTATATTGAGTATGAAAATACATTAAAAGTAATAAAGTTACTTGAAATATTTCCCAAGAGATTTAGTTTGGGAAGAAGGCAACTAAGATGATAAAGAAATGAAATTAAATGCAGTGACTCTTGAATGTTTCCATTGAAAACTTTGTGTATATTGTATGCACATCATACATCAGACACCTATGGGCTTACATTAAAGAAAATAAGATCTGCTTTTAAGGTTTAATTCTAAAACTTTTTCCAGGCAAGAAAAAAAATTATATTCCTGTCTCAGTGTTTCTATTGGCTTCTGATCTGGTACTGCGGATCGTATTTTTATATAAGAGGATGACTTAAACATTCAATATATTAAACATTAACACTTCGGTAACACATCTTGTCATACCTGATTTATTATATATGCTGGAAATGCTATTTTGAAGAGTAATCAAACATAATATTTTTGAATGCTCAAAGATGATACTGTTCACATTTTTCTTTGTCGTTGAGAACTCCGTATGTAGACGGAAGAAGACATTTCCACACAGAATTCATGTAAAAGTGGCACTTTGGTTTGTGGCTAAGGCTGTTACTTGTAAAGCCGTGGTTGTTTTTAGCATTACTACTTTCTTGTGGCAGACACTGGTTGGTCGCCTAACCAAAACCAGCCATCCACCCCTTTTTTCCAAGCCCACAGCCTCCAATTTGCTGGGGGGTGTTCCCCCTCACACGGGCATCAAACGGGCATCCTTGGGAGGTGAACATTGATTAGTCAAAGCCAGGCGTCACAATTCATCTCCTCTACCAGTGACTGACTTCGCGTGGACATGCCTTGCGACCCTGGCTACTGGAAGGAAGAAACGAACTTGGGGATCAGGCGGAGGCTTAGCAAGGGTTTTCATCTGTGATAAAAAGAAATGCCAAAAGAGAAAAATGTCCCTTCAGGTGTTGTTATGTAAGTTCGTGAAATTTAAAGATGCAGCTCTTGCGCAAGAAAAGGGACAAAGCTAGGGACAGAGACCTATCATGGCTGAGCAGAAAGACAGATCGTGCCCGAGTCTTCTCGCCACTGACCAACCACTGAACACCTAACCTCCATGTTTCTGGCTGTAAGAGACAGTAAAT
>NW_011888908.1:3135941-3137520 GCF_000151845.1 Pteropus vampyrus | reverse complement strand
TCTACCAGTGACTGACTTCGCGTGGACATGCCTTGCGACCCTGGCTACTGGAAGGAAGAAACGAACTTGGGGATCAGGCGGAGGCTTAGCAAGGGTTTTCATCTGTGATAAAAAGAAATGCCAAAAGAGAAAAATGTCCCTTCAGGTGTTGTTATGTAAGTTCGTGAAATTTAAAGATGCAGCTCTTGCGCAAGAAAAGGGACAAAGCTAGGGACAGAGACCTATCATCATGGCTGAGCAGAAAGACAGATCGTGCCCGAGTCTTCTCGCCACTGACCAACCACTGAACACCTAACCTCCATGTTTCTGGCTGTAAGAGACAGTAAATGTATCATTTAAGAGACAATAAATGTATCATTTAAGAGGCAATAAATGTATCATTTAAGTCACAGTGGCTTGGGTATTCAGTTACCTGCAGTTCAAAACATCCTAACACAAGGGTCCCCAACTCCCCACCCCCACAGACTGGTACCGTACCTGTATTTGCAGCCGCTCCCCAGCATGAGCATCACCACCTCAGCTGCATCTCAAATCATCATGTGTTAGATTCTCATAGGAGCACCAGTTCCTGAGGCCAAAAATGTTGGGGGCTGCCGTTCTAATATATGCATTTCTACAAAGAAGATACCATCCTCTAGCAATGGCATATTTTCTCCATGCTGCTGATGCTGTTATTTCTGCTCATGTGCATACTTGACAGCTATCTTTTAATATATCCACGTGTGTGCGTGTGTGTTCTAGCCACATGCTTGCAAAAGTGGGTGTATATTTATCTCTAGGCATTTGTCCACTGTGTAGTCTCATGACCCCAAACCTCAATCTCAAGCCGAAGCACTGGCTGTTCCATCACCAAGTTGTAAGTCCACCCTCCATTGGGGAATGTTAAAATAGATTTGCTGTGTTTGGGGAGGTGGAGTCAGCGCCGTGCAATGTTTCAAAACGTGTAATTTTAAATGAAAGTGACCAAATTAGTTTCATCATGTGTCACTAGTCACAGGACCTGGATTACACTCCATGACCTCTTTGAGCCCTGGATCCTTCCTCTTTACAGGGAAATAATAATAGTAGCTATCTCGCTGTCATTTTTTGTATTAAAATGAGTTAATACATACATGCACTTAAAACAGAGAGAGTACTCAGTAGGAGGTAAATATTAGTATAAGAACTGAAATAGAGGCTCTACTTGCTATTTATAAATTTAATGGTTTTTAATCAAAGTACCGTGACGTTTAAAAGTTTAATTTTTGAATAGAATATAGAAGTAACTGGCTATACATGTGATAAAAAACAGTCTGTGATATTTCTGGCAACGTGTAGTGGATTTTCCTCTCACGGGTGATCTAGTATTCGATTCTGCTACCATGTGACACAGTTTCCATTCTTTTCCCAAGCAGCCAGTTGTCTCTGCCTCAGGACCTGAAAATAGAGTTGATCCTTGAGCAGTGCAGGGGTTGGGGCGTCGACCCCCACGCAGTCGATAACCTAGTATAACTTCTGACTCCCTCAAAACTTAACTACATACAGACTGCCCTTCGCATCCGCAGATTTAACCAACTGCGGATCAAAAACAGTATATTCT
>NW_011888908.1:3130190-3134826 GCF_000151845.1 Pteropus vampyrus | reverse complement strand
AAAAAAAATTAAAAAAATAATAATGCTGCCAAGAACATTCCTGTAACATGTCATTCTGTATACATATTTACACTTTTTTGTATTGGCTGCATAGCCACAAGTGGAATCCTGGGTCCAAATATATATATTTATTCATTTGTAAGCATTGGGAACATGTCCTTATTAGTATACTATGAATTTTTTATTTCTTTTCTTTCTTTGCCTTTTCACTCTTTTAATCATTTCTCTTGATGAACAGAAGGTCCTAATTTTAATGAAGTCCAAATTTTCAGCCTTTTCCTTTATGGTTAGTGATGTGTGTGATCTGTTGGAGAAATAGCTGCTTATCCCAAAGACATAAATAAAACTCTCCTATGTTATCTTTTAGCTCTTTCTATTTTGCATTTTACAATCAAGTCTTTGATCCATCTGGAAGAGATGTTTGTGTCATAAGAGTAAATAAATTGTTAAAGAAAGATTGCAATGATTATATCAAAATCCTGCAGTTCTTGTAGTTATCACTGTAAAACTCTTTATGAATTTGGTCTGTAAAAGGTGTAATTTCAGAATTGAGAGATAGGAGAATGTCTTTCTTCCTTAATCTAGAGTTATTATAGATTTTTTAAAAAGATAAATGCGGAGATCCGTGTTGATGCCATAACCTGCAAACTCCTTAAACTATTTCCTGATGTCTAGGAAAATAATTATTTTAAGCTTATTTTTAAATTTGCAGAGTGTCTCATTTGTCATTTATTTTAAGTCGACCGATCTGTAATCACTAAATATAATCGTTCATTTTCAAGTTATCTTCTACCACCAGTGCTGCATTCTAAGCATTTGAAAAAAAAAAAAAAATTCTGTGCATGCGTCTGTGCCTTTCTTGATATTGTTTTCACTACTTGAAGTCTCTTTCATTCATTCTTTTCCGAGTAGCCACACTCTAACCATTCTCCTTATGAAGATTTTCCTGCTCCATCCAGTCATTATCCCTATTTCATTTTTTCCAGATCTTATCTGTTACTATGATATAAATTGTAGCTATTCACGTACTTGTCTCTCCAACAATGCTAAAAGCTCTATGCTCTACTCTATATCTCCAGACCTACTTATCAGTAGTGGTTCTTCACTACTAGTAAAAGTTTGAGGAGCACTACCCTAACTCATTTATTGAAAAATTATGTGTGTAAACTTTTCTTTATAAAAATGCAATCCACTTCTAAACTGTTAATTCTTTTCAGTATATCATTTCTAAACATTCATAGGGAAATGATGTTTCCTAAAGTAAAGAGAGTGAAGTCAAATATGTATTAAAAATTTTATTTCGGCATGATACTCTACTTGAATGATGTCCTAGTATGTATGTTTTATCTATTGATGGCTTATATTTCTATAAATCTCTTTATAGGTATATAAAGATTGGCACATTTGTAGCATTAGCACCTGCAACACTGTAAATCACAGCAGGAACCATAGATGTAAAGAGGTATTCCTTGATACATACTATCCATCCTGGTTGAAACACTGTATTTCAATTTCTTTAAATCAGAATATCCAGGGTCGGCTTTAGCTCAAGGGTCGTGGCAGACTACTAAATCGGAATATCCATAGCATTAGGTAATTCTAAAAACTTTTAAAATTGAAGCTGTAGCTCTGAAGTAATTCCAGGGTGGCCTGAGAAATCTGGCCGCAACTTCATCTTTTGATGATCACTTTTCTTTCTAGATCTGCAGAAGTGCTGCACAGTGTGCCTGAGTTAGAGGGTGCCTTTTAGGGTTACCAGGCAGAGATGTCGAAAGGCAAGCATTATAACAGGAGAAGTAGTTACCCTTTCATCCACAGAATAAATGTCAGAGGTAAGGAGGAAAACTTTCCCAGCTATCATTACCTAACCCACAAAGAAACAGTTGGCAAAAACTCTGGTCCATTTTTAATAGTGATTTTAAAGAATTATATTTAACAAAAGCAAAACAATAAAATCCTTGGTGTTTTCCTGCCAATACATATCATCCGTAATTAAACAATTACATATATGTTATAAAGTTATATACATACAAAAGTATGTATGTATAGTATCTGTTAAACACATCATTTCACTAGATATCAGAAGAGACTGAGAAAGTTTAATTTTAACCAGATAATTTGTAGGGGAAAACACCGTAAATTTGGAATAAAATGTGCAACTTTTCATTCTCATATGTTACCTATAGCTATTCTTCTAAATATAATCCCAAGAATGAACAGAGATTTTAGAAATGCTTTGGTCTAAAAAAATTGAAATAACTACAAAATAAGGTTTTGGTAAATAATGACTTTGTAAATAATAAACAGAGCACATGGACAAGTAGGAAATATGCTTAAATAAACAGCTTTCACAAACAGATCTGAAACATTCATAATCTCAATGTTGCATAACTGTGTTGTCCACAGAAGGTGCTTTTTGCTTCTGCTCCTGTCCTGCTTCTGTGCTGTTCCATTAACTCAGGTGCCCATTCTCGGCCTCTTGCTGCCTCCAAAATATCCCTGTCTTGTGCCCTTTGCCCCAGTTTTCCCCCAAATTATAACATCACTGTCAATTGCTGCATATATCTCACTGCCCTTCAAGGTTTCATCTCAAATCTCCATTCTTCCAAGACATCGTCCTAATAGTCCTCATACAGAAGTATTCTACCCATACTCTAAAATCTCCATAGGCCCTGAAACATTGAAGAAAAGTCAAGGTTAGTAGGACATGTTTTTTAGACATGACGAGACCCTATTTGTTAAGTGGAAGGGTTAATTACTCTGCTGATCTAGATATTAGGATCTTTAAAATATAAATTCTTTTACATAAAAGAAATACTTAACTCATAGTAAACTTACATAAAAGAAATACTTAACTCATAGTAAACTTATAAAAAGCAAAATTAAATTGAATAGGTACTTGCTAGAATTTAGGTATAAATTGGACATGTTAGGTATAAAAATGTGACATTTTAAAGGAAGCAGCTTTTCTTTCTTTCTTTTTTTTAAAGCATTCATTGAAAACCTAGTATATTTCAGCTAGTATTAGATTGAATTATGTGTCTGCAAGTTTTTTCTTGCCATTCACTTGGCCTTGGCCTCGTGACTTGCTTTGCTCCATAGAATGTGGGTGGAAGCTTAGGCCTTTGGAGCCTTGGCGATTACTACCTACCCTCTGGCTTCTGTCATGAGAGAAGCATTCCACAATGGCTGTTGCCTCAGTTTCAGTAGGACTGAACCGATCTGAACACTGGAATCCAGCCTAGGCCCGCTGAGGCCGGCCAAGATCAGAGCCAACCTGTCAGATCCGGGAACACCCGACTAATATTTCTATATCCCTACCCAAGATTTTCGTGTAGTGTGCTGCACAAAACAATCACAGTGGAAGACTGACTGATAAACACTTTTATATTGGATGTGGCAACATAACAACTCCATGAATTATATGTTATTGAGCTTCAGAAAGTTTACATGACCTGCACAGAATTTGATAGCTCTTTTCCTCAAGGCTGATGAGCCTACCTGATGTCCCCCTTCCTGCCACCACCCCTGTCCCCACCCCACTGCTCTTTTCTGTTTCATGTGTAAGTAAAGAATCTTTCGAAAATACAAAAATTGGAATTAAGGAATTGGAGTTAAGAAGTAACAGATTCATAGATAGCATCTGAGCCAAGCATTTTGTTTTGAGGTTACTAAATCTTCCTCGTGGCTGAATACCCTCATTTGTGACCTTTAACATATGAAAACATTTTTGTGCACTTTGGCAAAATGCTGATTGATCAATCTTATGAAAATAACAAATATGTATAAGTAGCGGCATCTGTATGATCCAACCAATGAGAGTAACGGGATGAAAGTTTCTATCATGATACTCGACAGTTATCTAGAATTAGAGGCTGCTCTTCTTTCCAAGAATTTCTCTAAAGAATTTCTTGCCTTAAACATTTGTTAGCTAAATTTGTTTTAGTCAATTTCAGGATGATGTTACATTTTAAGAAATAATAATGTTATATATATTTTTTAAATATCATGTCTTCCGACATGATGGAAAAACAGGCCTGAAAATGTGAGCAGGATTCTTGAGCTTAGAAGGTTCTGATGGTGCAAAAAAAGTATATTCACTTGACTGAAGAAATGAACAACAGGAAGTGCATAGGCTCAAATCCACGGTGAGACATATTTCTTGATATTGGAAAAGAGAAAATGAAGTACAAAGGCTTTCTGCCCTCAACAATATTATATAAAGGAAGCTACGTTTTGAAAGTAGGGCCATACTTGTGCCAGGGAGGAAGAAGTAGGTGTGTATCTTTCAAGATGTGAAGAATGGCTGTTGTCCAGATGGCAGACGGGACGGCGAAGGAGGAATTAGAGGAATTCAAGACACATTTCTCATTTTGCCAAGGCAGCAGTCTATCCAAGTTTATTCAAGATTTAATATTTTAAATTCAAGGTGAAACTGTAACTTTAATTATACATTTGGAATATTTGAAAATTAAGATTGCCTGTAGTCATAAAAAGACCATCTGGAAAGGAATATGTAAAAAAAAAAAAAAAACATTATTTCTGCAAATCCCATAAGATGGATTCAATTTCTGTTTTAAATTAATAGCTTATCTGTTAGTAACAATTCAACTCACAGACCATCTAGTAACAAGAC
>NW_011888908.1:3126555-3128910 GCF_000151845.1 Pteropus vampyrus | reverse complement strand
TTTTGTAGCCAAGGTATTTCTTTGCTAGATAAAAGAATAGTTTACAAATAGTACCCAACCAATCAACATTGTATTTACTCTCTCTGAAAGTTAAATGCTTAGAACTCTAATCAATGCATCTTCCACTTGGTTGAGTCTCTAACGGAATTATTCCATTACTTTGGATGAAATTGGAGTATTAGTCCTCGAAGGCGCATCCAATGAGGTCCTCAGGCATGCCTGGACAAGCGATGGTCTTTTGACTACTGTCACCTGCCACAGGTGTCCATAGCATGAAAGGCAGAGAGGAAAACATGGGGAAATGTAGTTTTTGATGAGATTAATGGGTGAACTGTCTGATTATAAACCTGGAACCAATGGGCTTTACTTCATTACTCTATCTAGGTGGAAGGTTTTTGGATAAATTTTAATCTTTTATTGAACCTAGTTTATGGGGGTGAAAGTTCCATAACTGTTTAAGGATTTCTATTCCTTTCATATAGCAAAGTCATATTCTTTTTAACTTCTGAGCCCAAAGCAGAATAAAGTAATCTACATAGACACCAACTCTCCTGAGGACAAGCCTTGAAGAAATGGATTCTAGCTGTAGATTCGTAAGATTTTGGATTTGGATTTTGGAAAAAGTAGAAAACAATTCTAGTCATAACCAAAAGGAGGTAACTTAAAGGAGCCCTTCTCTACTGGTCGGGACACTTACAAAATTTTAGGTATTGGGAAGAGCAGTGCTTACTGCACCATGGATGGGAACCCCGCGGTTGGCAAAGCTTCGTGGAACAGGTTTGCATAAGGGACACTTCCAGCAGATTTTCTGTGATTCTCTTCTTCCAAGTTCATCTCTTTTTCAGAGATCACAACTGTAAGTGAACATCATGATTAGTTATGTGGAAGCTCAGCTGGATCGTTGTCATGTATCTTTTTAAAGGGTTTTAACACCCATTAAAGTGGCCAGCAAGTCCAGAAGGCAGCGCTGAGTTAGTTGGCAGGGAGTGTCTTTGTAGATCGCATCCCATGGTGATGTCTGCATGATAGAAACAATGTTGCTAAAGACCTCTAAGGGTGACCTGAAGGAAAAATAGTCATGTTGCCCACGTGCTGGCTACAGAGCCTCTTTGTTATTTATATTCTATTAGCAAAGCCCTTTGCACCCATCATTAAAAATGCTTGTTGGTACAGGGATTGACTATTTGACCAGTAGGTCAGAACACAATAAGCCCACACATTTGGAAATTTGGTAGATAACAGATGTGGCATTACATATAAATAAATGAGACTGGATCTCTCAAAAAATGCTGCTGTGAAAAATTGCTTTCATCATGGAAAAATGAATTTGTATACCTATTTCAAATCACAAACAAAAACAGTATCGGTTTTATTAAAGCCATTTATTAGGGGGAGCTCGAAACTTGTAGAATAAGTATAGGTGGAATTATCTTTTTAATGCTAGGCGAGGAAAGAATTTCTTGAACAAGGTTTAAAAAAACCCACAATACCCAAAAGAAAATGCGATATATTTCACTATGATAAAAATGAATAGCTTTAGTATGGTCAAAAAACCAATAACAAAATTAAAAGACAAATTATAGATTAAAAGAAGATATTTATAACTTACATATGTCATAGATTTATGTATAGTATAAGCAAAGAACCTCAAAAATTATTAAGAAGACACAAGAAAAATCAGGGAAAATTATCAAAGAACAGAAGAAGAAAATCAAATGGCTAATAAACATAAAATGTATTACTTCATTAGTAATGAGGAAAATGCAAATTAAAATTATAAATACTATTTTAAACCTACCATATTGGCAATATTGATATTTGACCAAAATTAATATTTTACTAAAAATATTTGCAGAAAAACAGGGACTCTTACACTAACATTACTGAGACTTACTATATGCCAGAAACTCTGCTAAGTACATAGCTTTACTGATAAAAATTTAAATATGGGTAAATAAATTATAAAACATGAATGAGAATGGTATGCACCAGCTTAGAATAGAGGTCACCTTTACAAAGGATGATAGAGAAAAGTAATCAGAAGCTTTGTTTGCAGCTGTCCATCACCTCCTAACTTGAGAGAGAGGGACAGAGAGACAGATCTGAGGCAAGAGGAGAACTGTTAAGTTATCAATTGATAATTGTTAGATTATGTATGTCTTCTGCAGCCTCACCTCCATTGTTGACAGTCGCACCCAGAACTGATGCTCTTAGTAGTTCCATAAGTGCTCACGGCAACTTAAGATAATTAGTCTTATTCCACTTACCAAAAAACAGAAACTGGGAGATGTTAATTGACTTGCTCAATGAGAGCAATTGAGGGGACCAGAGTTGGAACCTTGATTGGGTATGCAA
>NW_011888908.1:3113156-3126505 GCF_000151845.1 Pteropus vampyrus | reverse complement strand
CTGAGTTAGTTGGCAGGGAGTGTCTTTGTAGATCGCATCCCATGGTGATGTCTGCATGATAGAAACAATGTTGCTAAAGACCTCTAAGGGTGACCTGAAGGAAAAATAGTCATGTTGCCCACGTGCTGGCTACAGAGCCTCTTTGTTATTTATATTCTATTAGCAAAGCCCTTTGCACCCATCATTAAAAATGCTTGTTGGTACAGGGATTGACTATTTGACCAGTAGGTCAGAACACAATAAGCCCACACATTTGGAAATTTGGTAGATAACAGATGTGGCATTACATATAAATAAATGAGACTGGATCTCTCAAAAAATGCTGCTGTGAAAAATTGCTTTCATCATGGAAAAATGAATTTGTATACCTATTTCAAATCACAAACAAAAACAGTATCGGTTTTATTAAAGCCATTTATTAGGGGGAGCTCGAAACTTGTAGAATAAGTATAGGTGGAATTATCTTTTTAATGCTAGGCGAGGAAAGAATTTCTTGAACAAGGTTTAAAAAAACCCACAATACCCAAAAGAAAATGCGATATATTTCACTATGATAAAAATGAATAGCTTTAGTATGGTCAAAAAACCAATAACAAAATTAAAAGACAAATTATAGATTAAAAGAAGATATTTATAACTTACATATGTCATAGATTTATGTATAGTATAAGCAAAGAACCTCAAAAATTATTAAGAAGACACAAGAAAAATCAGGGAAAATTATCAAAGAACAGAAGAAGAAAATCAAATGGCTAATAAACATAAAATGTATTACTTCATTAGTAATGAGGAAAATGCAAATTAAAATTATAAATACTATTTTAAACCTACCATATTGGCAATATTGATATTTGACCAAAATTAATATTTTACTAAAAATATTTGCAGAAAAACAGGGACTCTTACACTAACATTACTGAGACTTACTATATGCCAGAAACTCTGCTAAGTACATAGCTTTACTGATAAAAATTTAAATATGGGTAAATAAATTATAAAACATGAATGAGAATGGTATGCACCAGCTTAGAATAGAGGTCACCTTTACAAAGGATGATAGAGAAAAGTAATCAGAAGCTTTGTTTGCAGCTGTCCATCACCTCCTAACTTGAGAGAGAGGGACAGAGAGACAGATCTGAGGCAAGAGGAGAACTGTTAAGTTATCAATTGATAATTGTTAGATTATGTATGTCTTCTGCAGCCTCACCTCCATTGTTGACAGTCGCACCCAGAACTGATGCTCTTAGTAGTTCCATAAGTGCTCACGGCAACTTAAGATAATTAGTCTTATTCCACTTACCAAAAAACAGAAACTGGGAGATGTTAATTGACTTGCTCAATGAGAGCAATTGAGGGGACCAGAGTTGGAACCTTGATTGGGTATGCAAGCAAAGTTTCTGGCAAGGCATTTGCCACCCATGTCCAGACAGGAGATCGAGTCCAAGCTCTGCCATGTATGAGCAGCATGAACTTGGAAAAGTCACGTAAGCTCTCTGAGACTCTCTGAGCCTTAGTTTACTCGTCATCTCTAAAAGAACTCCAGTAACACTGCAAGGATTTGTGAAGGTCAAATGTGATACTAAATGTAATGTACTTTATCAATGCAAAGCTACAATTTCCTTTAGAAAAAGAAACAATTTCTCCTGATTGAGAGTTAGTGATCTCCAAATTCCCATTGCCTAGCACAGTCCTTGAACACGGTAAGCGCTGAATAAATATTTGTTGATGGGATATTGACCTAGTCCACACAGGAACCCAGAAGTCAACCAGAACTGGCAGCTCTATGTCAAAGTCCCATAAAAATACATTACCCTACAAAGGAGTAAAGCATCCCAGGCCGACATTTGTGGGTTTGTTAGAAGGCCGTCCAGTGGAAAGAGAGTGTGAGCACACTACAGGTGTCCTCCTGAGAGGGAGGAACAGGACCGGGGGCAGAGGTGTGTCGTACGCAGACTCGCTTTCTTCCTTCCCTATTCAGTATTGGAGAAAATGTGGGAACATTGGGACGTCTACGAAGTTGTAGGCAGGAGAAACCTACAGGACGTAGCCGGTCAGCAGATGTGGTCAAGAGTCCACCCAGGTTCAGAGTTGGGGCCTGGGTCAGCCCTGTGACAAAGCTGTCAGCTTAGACAAATCTCAGGAATCTCTTTAAGAAATGTAAACAAAATCATGAAACAAAAACAATTCAATAGTGAATATTGATTTAAAATGAGAAAATAAGTTAGGACTCACAATAAAATGCAAGTTTGAAAAAAGCTAACAAATACCACTAATTTCACAGAATCTAGAAATACCACCAATATCACATTTATCGATTACTACATGGAACACTTCTATTATACTTAATCTTTTATTCTTTGGGTGAATAAATAGTCTTGGATTGCCTCTTCATAAGACAACAATCTTGTAATATTTCCTAAATGGATAATAGAAATATAGTTAGTCTTTCCTCCAACTTGGTTGGTCAAAGGAGACTTTGTAAGGCAGACAGCTAGCAGTAACTTAGCTATAGAAGAGAATGCAAAGTATATAAATATCCCATCTCTTCTTAACTTGATGGATAACTGCCCAAGTCAACTCCTATTTACTTAGCAACCCTTTGGACCACCTCAGCACCACTCTGCAAAAGGAAAAGTGCAATGGAGAAATGTTTATAACTAGTTGTAATCAAAATAACAATACTTTGCCAATTTTACAAAGATGTAAGACTATGAGAACAGGTTGCTCATGTCTTTATTGAGTTCCTGGAAGGGTCTGTGCAGGGGATGGCCCTGAAGCTTGCTCTTCATCAGCCTCAGGGTTGATATGCCTCTGTTGGGTGCACCCCCTCCCACCAAGATCTGCGTGGGAGTGCCCCCCACCCCCACCCCCGAGTGCGAAGTCAGGAAGCTGGTAATGAAGGGCTAAGGGAAGGAGCACGCTTCCTGTGCTGTTGGTCCTTGTTAGCACTGCAGTAATCTGAGCTGTCAAGCCTCCCTGAACACCGATCAGAGTTCCAAGTCTCCTCTCCAGCGGAAACTGTAGAAAGGAGCATCACCTTCCTGCCAACGCTCATGCTCTTCCACTGCTGAAGGAATTGAAATCAAAATGCCATTTCACTGATGTTTAAAGTAACTTAGCTTGGCAGAAATGGCTTTTATTACCTTTGGAAAGAATTGTATTACCCCACGCTAACGTTTTGGGAAGACACTTCAGCAGTCTGAGGCTGGAAAGGTCTGACTGGCACTGTTAAAGCTCTGTGTCACTAAACTGTGCCCCGAAGGGGAGATGCGACTGTAACACATGTGACTCAGATTGCCCGTTGGGTCGACATTAATATTTCTTTCCGTGTGCTACATGGAACCCTAGCGGTTTAGAGCCTGACTGCCTGCCCAGTCACCGTCGTAGGGTGACATAACATGCATGTTATAGCCAGAGGGTGTATTTGCTATAGAGGAAAACAGGGCTCGATGTGAAATCCAGCTCTCTGTGCCTTTCCATCTAGGCCATGAGGAAAAGGGAACTGGAAGTTCAAATGGGGACAGCCTCACACGGCAACTAAAAAAAAAAAAAACCTCTTCAAACCAAACCACAGGCAACGCTCATGCTAGCCTGGCCCTGTGGAGCCCTCATTCCAGTTAACACCCTCGGACCACATCCACACTTCCCAAGTCTCGCTCCTGAGGCTGAGCAGGCGAAGGAGTGCTTTTCTGCTCAAAAGAGACACTGAAGAAAAGATTCGGCTAGATGGCCAAGCTCTTGGTTCTGGTGGGCAGAGGGGCTGGAGGAACAGCTGTGATGGGTAGAGTAGTTCCTTCTGACTCGTGGAGCTCAGGATGGTAGCACATCTACGACATAGAATCACCAGAATTCACCTTCTTTCAGTATAGCCTCTGGAAAAAATCAGCTCTGTATTCGAATATGACAGGTGCATTTATGTTACACCTGTATATTCATGATCCTGTATTTCGTGTATTTTACACAATTCTAATAATACAGTCATGTGATTCATTATTTTTAGGACAAATCCAGAGAAATTTAATGTCAAAAGCATCTTACCCACCATGGACACATCAGGCTGAAGTAATTTAATTTGAAAAGTAATCATTGACATATTTTTTGACAAGGGCATCTGATACAATATGTTGGGTATTATAATTGGCAATGAAGAGTGAGAAAAATATATCTGATATCATCCCTTCCAATCTTTAAATGACTAAATAGTTTTATATCAGTCATTAATCAACTTCCACATGATGTATTTATTAAGATATTGTACAAAAAAGAAGTAAATCAGAAACATCATCTAACATTGCTTAATCTGTGGTTACGTGGTAAAAATGGCATTAGTGAAAGAAATGAGTAGCAATAACTACCTTGAGATAATTAAACTATGTTTCAATATTCTCTTTCTTCTGTGTTCCATCGTAACTGTAACAAAAGCTCATTTAATTTCTTCAGGAAAGGGAGGTAATTAAGTAATTTATTCCTCAAAATTTAATGCAGTTCCTTAACATAGTTTAGAAACTCAGATTTTTCTTACCTTTTATTAAAATACAGAATAAATTTTAAAGTGCCAAACACATTCACATAAAACTGTAGCTAATATTCAGAGGTTTTATGTTTATGCAAATTATAAAAAGGCAGATAGATCAAGTATTTAGAGACTAGATAGATTGCTCCCTCTTCTGGTAAATCAATATATTTCAAACAAAATACTGGATGTGTGGCATTTGGTTTAGTTTTAATCATTCAAAGAAATAAATGTCACTATATGCTTTTAAAAATAGATTGCAATTAATTAGAAAAGCCCTCAAACTGAAACCTTCAAGGATAGCTTTAAGATAGAATTTCTGAGGGCTAAAGTTAAGTTTTCTTGCCTTTGTAAAGCAATGAAAAACTTTTACCCATAAAACACTTAAAGTATTCCCTGACCACTACTCTTGCGTATAATTATGATTCAGATTGAAATTTGAGATGGTTCCCGAGCACTATTTTGGGATGGGGATGGACGAGAAAGGACCCCGCTGAAGCAGAAATATGTTTTTTGGCTCCTCTATAAAGAGGCCCAAATGAAGATATTATCAAGAGTCACTTTCCACTAGATCTTATTTATTTAATCTTAACTCTGGCTCAGCAGGGCAAATTAGGGAATGGGGACCACATGACAGAGCATGTTGAAATCAAAGGAAAGCAAACTGGCACCTTCGGACAGACTATGAAAATGAACTTTTATTTTTTTCTTTCTCTGTCTTGTTTGACTCTTGGCCTTTACTCAGGGTCAGTTATTTATGAATGGATATTGTCTGAAGTCACTTTGTAAATCATTGAGTTAGAATTTGTAAATTTTCCCCCCAGAGAATCAGGGCTGTAAATGGTGGTTAGCCTTTACTAGTTATTAAATAGTCTAATAAACATGAGATGTAGGAGAAAAGAGAAATTATTACCTGGTATAAAGAGGGAAGAGTCGCTCAGGAAAATGCCTTGAGAGGCTTCTTTGCAGGAAGAAAAGCTGTAGCCGTGAGGGTTTCGTTTGCAGAGATGCACCTGACCGGAAGTGGCTGTGCGCTGGGAAACAAGGGTGCTGGGAGCAGTAAGAGAGCCCGAGCTTCACAGCAGGGGCCTGGGACCTTGGGAGAAGGTGATCCCAGTGACTGGCCAGAGTCAGCAGAATAAGAAACTAAGGAAATGATGGCCTTATTTCGTAAAACCCCTTTGTCTTCTCTAATTTTGCTCTAAAGTAAACTTTGCTGGCACCCTGTAAAGGACCATTCTTAAAATTTGTTAAGGTTTAGAGTTTGGCGAGTTTCGTTTCTCGGTTTGTTTGGGGTAAGTGAGGTGAGGGTGTATGTGACATGCTCCTGGCCTGGTGCAGCCAGTGGCCAAGGATTCCAGGCAACCACAAATGTCCTTATTCAGTAGGGTTCTCCAAGGACTTTTCTAAACAAAATGCCTCTCCTTCCAAGTGTTACAATAATGATTTCTTTAGTTCGCTACATTTACTACATCCACATGTTAATTAATCTTTCAAGACTAGGTTAAGAAACTAGTATTCGTGAACTCATTTCTTAAGATGATTGATAGATAGATAGGTAGGTAGGTAGGTAGGTAGATAGATAGACAGATGCATAGCTTTATTATAAATTACTTTCCTTTTACTTCTCATTGCTGTTATAATGAGGGTACCAAACTTATTTTTTAATCATTAAATGATTAAACACTAACCAACACTAAAAATAAATAAACTAGCAATTCATACAAAAACATAGTTTAAAAAATGGTACACAACTCTTTATTAAGTTCCGACCGAAAACTTCCTTCATTCACATATCTGGAAAATTCAGGGTACACTAAAACTGTACAAAAGTATTCTATGTTTTCATCAAAAAAGAAAGTTTCTAGTTCGCATAATTATAAATTAATTTTTTCTTATGTAAAAATCTAGCAAGATATTTGAAAGTATATATGATCTGAAAAATAATTCTTTGATGTGGATGGGCCTGATAATTGGGCTGCATTATATCAAATTTCTGTCCCACTTTTAAACTAATTTTTATGCCATTATATTTAAATTTAGAATGCCTATATAAGATGAAGATAATCATAAATAATAGAACCATGACACAGTGACTTACATAAAGTTTTAATTATTACCTTCAAAACTAAAAAACTGACATTACCAAAAAATAATTGATGTGAAATTCACTAGCTATCAGTATGGTTTCATATAAAGAAATCTGTAAAAGCTAATTAAATTATTTTTTATACCTAGTTTTGAAATATATCTCACATAGCTGGATGAACCCAAACATGTACATAAAATATTAGAGATAAGTAAGTGAGGGCCTTGTTTACTCATCTTTTAGATGCCCTGCAGTGTTTTTAGGAATAAAAATATGTTTAAAGTATTTACTACAGTGCTTGACTTATAGAAAGGCACAGAAAATAGTTAATTATTGTGAGGATAGTTCATTTTAGGAGACTTATTTTAAACTGTGAATGTATATGTTGAGTGAAATTTGTTTATTTGTTTGTTTGTTTTTAATTTGTCTAAAGCTAGAACAGTTGGAGCAAGAAAATAAAGTTAATCCAAATGTAACTCAACATTCCAACTGCATCCTTGATTCCATGCTGGTGTAGTTGATTGAATAAATGAATAAATGGAGGAGAACAGACAGATCTCTCTTGCAGAATTCCAAATAATTTCTGTAGGTAATCTGCCCTCAGAGGTAGAGCAGAGTCCCCACTCCGTAAGCATGAACTTGTGCATAGAGACCATCTTCCAAAGTGCACAATGTGGAAAGAGGCATAAATAGACTAACTTTATAGTGGACAAAGCTGACAAATACTGCCTCGGTCAGGTGATGGAAGTCACCATCACAACAAACCACGTTGAAGGAAGCACCCTTGTTACTATGTGGAGAAAGTGACACTTTCCCTCATGTGGTCTTCTCCCCATATCAGAAAGCCCCTGTCTAATCGTCAGAAGAACATCAGAGAAATCTGTAAATAGGACATTCTGCAAAAGACTTGACCAGTACTCCTCAAATCTGTCAAGATCACTGAAAATAAGGAAAGCCTAAGAAATCGTCACAGCTGAAATAGGAGCCTAAGAAGCTGTGATGCTAAATGTAATATGGTATCTGAGATGGGATTTCAGAACAGAAAAAGGACATTAGGTCAAAACTCAGAAAACCAGAATTAAGCATAGTTGATATTGATAATTATGTGTTATAATGTTTGTTTATTGTTTGTAACAAATGTACCATATTAATATAAAATGTTAAAAATACAAAAAATTCAGTGCGGGATATATGGGAAACTCTCGGTGCTATTTTTACAAAATTTCTAAAAATCTAAAACTGTTTTTAGGTAAGATGTTTATTTTGAAAATATTCTAAATCATAGATCTTGTTTTCTAAATAATACAATCCAATGAAAAGAACCAGGGCTTCTTGGAGAAATGCCATATCAAAGGCTGAGACAAGGTAAATGTAAGATGAACTTGGAACATTTGCTTTGCCAGAAAGTAAAGAAGCATTCCCCTCCAAAAAACAACAACAAAATATGATCTTTAGAAGTCTCTACACATCATTAACCCCAAGAAAATTGTTACAGAGTTTCAATTTTCAAGTAAACTAATGAATCCTGCACTTTGACGTACTCACCCATCATTGAGTACTAACAAAGAATCTGGAAGATTTCCTTTTCACTCGTGATCAGTATAAATACACATTGCAACACCTCTTATGTATTGTGCAAACACCCACAGCTTCAAGCCAAAATCATATGTTCTCATGCATAATTGTCTCATCTTTGCTCTTCAAAGAACACATATTTCCAAAGCCCATTTGTTGTCCTTTCCTAAATGAATCATTGCTTTAGGAAATTGTTTTGACAACATGTCCACTTAGGGGAAACTTCAGAGTTTTGAAATGTAGAATTAGACCCAGAAATTTACAGCCAGCCATTGGAGTGATACTTTACGTTTCTGAAAGAGGAAGCAAGAAATTTATAGCAAGACATATGTTGAATAGTTTTTCAGAAAGATAGGGACCAAGTGCTTATCTTGCCATTGCTGAACCATATATTAAAATTGAACATTAACTTACACATATGTTTGGCACATTTTCTCTCTCGTTTTCTCTTCGTGAAGAAAGGATCAAGAACACGTTGACCCCTGTTATATTGAGAATCACCTCCCTGATGTTACGGCAGAAAGGCAGTCAGCCTTTACTTGGCGCATGGAAGGAAAGTCGGTTTGGGCACACTCTGTTTTGTTAATAAAAGGCGCACTTGGTACTTGTAGGCTAAGGCAGTGTAATGAGAATTTGAATGGGAACACATGGTAAATCAAGGGCACCCTTGGAACTACTGTCTTTCCACCACTGTGACCTCTGTCTGGATCAGTACACATGTTTGAAGTATCGCAAAGGCATGCCCTTGGCAAGAAAAGTTGAGACAACAGATTTCTTTGTGCTTCAAATATTATATTTCCTTACTTAAAATTGTCAGCATGTGCTCACCTCACAGGTGTTAAATGATGAAACATCGTGAATGAAAAGTTGTAGTGTTGGAAGGATTTGAAGACTTGCGCTTTATTCTTCAGGTTGATATCTCTGATCTCTTTATTTTCCAAACTGTTTAAATAAAATTTTATTTTTCTAAATTGTATAAAGGGATATGTAGCTTCAAATTTTAGGGGATTTTTTCCCGATAAGCCACTGGACTATTCCTGACTTCTTATTATAGTGTATTTTTATGAGGATGGAGATATTTTAAAAAGCTATCTTTTATAATAACAAAATATTATACCTAAATAAACATAGACCAGGCTTGATAATTGGGAATAAGTTAAGCAAATAGACTCTTATTTAACAAATTCTAGGTTGGGAGCAAAATTAAAGAGTGAACCCTCTTCATCTGAGTTGATTTTCTCCTATAGAACTTAAATATTCTCTAAGAACAGTGTTCTGTCACTTTTTACTATAACTGAAATTTGTCAACTGAAACTATTTTCTCTCCTCTTTTCAACTAGCTATCAGAAATATCCAAGAGAGTATGGATTCCCCCCATTCATTTACTTAATTGGCATATTTATTGTCTACCTACTCAGCTGATGAGTATTTGACTTTCAGATTCCATACTGTTCTGTTGACACCGATTCTCTCACGTTCATATGAAATGTAATTGCAGTTGTTTTCTGTTACCTCAGTGATTAGGATTATTTCCCAGTTCTGTTTTTTTATTGCCTCCCCTTGAAGGATGAGAAAAGGAGAGTAGGAGTCAGCTCCTTATGAGGAATGTCCAGATGGTTACTATTTGTGATTGGCTCATTTAAGAAAAAGAAGTCTAAACAGTGTTAGCTTATAATCTATTGTTTTTAATGATCTTATACCTATCATTGAGACCTGGCCATAGAATCGTTTGAACTTCAAGTCATAAATTCAAAACTTGAAGATAATACAATAGAATTGATAAGTATGTTAATTATAAAATTGACAATTTTTAGAAGAAATACAATGTCTAAAACTGACCAAAGTTAGAATGATTTAATATCAAGTAGCCATGGAACTGAAATAAATAGTTACCTACAAAAAACACTGGGTCATGATAACTTTTATGTTAAATTCAAACTTTCAAGCAATAAATACACGTTCTATTTCAAATGACCCACAGAAAATAGGATTATTTTCCTGAGAATGTATGAAAACTAATATAACCCTGAGAAACATTATAGAAATACTTCAAAAAAAGTATAAAAAGAAACAAAAGGAGAAAAAATGGAAAAATTAAAAACAATAGATCAATATCATTGATTATCTGAGACTCAAAATCCAAAGTGAAATTTAGCAAATTTAATTCTGAAATATATTAACATGAAATCATTCAGTATGGTCAGGAAAGTCTTATTCTAAGAACCTAGTGTGATTGAACATTGGATAATCTATGGATATATTTTATTATACAACAGATAGTTTTGAAAATATATGATAAGCATATAATTCAAAGTTATTTCATAAATCTTCAGATTGATCTTAGACTTATAACGTTAATATATAATAAGAATCAATGGATGGTTTAGAAAATCCAATCTATTTCAAACTAACAGCCAAGGTTGTGTAAGAGTCTGGATTACCATCACTCCCATTAAAATAAGGGTAATGATCATGATAAGGTAATTACTGTAACAAACAGCCCCCAAATTTTAGTGGTTTTTCCCAGTAAAAGTTGCTTATGCAACTTTTCGATAAGAGAATTCTCAGCCTGGCCATTTGCTGGGCAGCTGTTCTCTAACTGCTGACTCAAGAATCAGACTCCTCCTTTTGTTGGCCTTGACATCCACCAAGGAAGCGAACTTTTGGCCTCCAGCCTCAGATAGAAAAAGAGAAAGAGGAAGAAAGACTATTTGGGAAGGTTTTAGGGAATGGGCTTGGGAGTGATGCACATTACTTTTGCCTACATCCCATCCAATTATGTGGTCCCACTTGCCTGCAGAAGAGGATGGAAAATAGAGTCCAGCTGTGTACTGAAGAGAAGGAAATGGGGTTTGGTAACCACTGCAGTCTCTGTCCTTATGAGAAACAAGCCCAGTCTGCCTTCTGTCACTTTTCTGAACCATCATTCCAGAAATGTTAGCTAATACAACCATCTCATGCAGTTACAAAATGGTAAAAATACTGGAAAAAGGTAGGAAAAATTATAATCATTTGCCAATGAGCTCATAAAAAGAGTAAAAGAATCAACTGCAAAGCTGTTAGAGGTCATAGGAGATGTATATAATTTTGTTTGTTCATCAACTGATGAGCACGTAGGTGGTCTCCAGTTTTTGGTGATTATGAGTCACGCTGCTGTGAACATTCATGGACATGTCTTTGTGTGAACATGCTTCATTTCTCATAGGTTTCGGTACCTAATCTGGGTGTTGCCTGTGGGGTTGTATGATAATTTTATGTTCAACTTTTGACAGACCAGCTTTTCAATAAGAAAGATCACACCAATCCTGGTATGTTTAAAAATAGGTTTCCAAATTCATTTTTAATACTGCTTGCCTTAATTTTTTAGGATCATCGTAGTAAATGTTGTTTGATAAATTTTTGGATAATATGGATACTCAAAATTATCTTGATTTTTATCATCAAGTGCTTTTAAATATTAGACAAACCATCTTACTGATTTTTATGTTTATTTTAATGTTACAAAGCAGAAATAGGAAGTGTTGAGATGCAGCTCTATAATTATTTGGGTGACTGGAGAGAATGGTGCTTTAAACCATTTTTCTGAGACAGGACTCAGAGAAAATGCATGGAAGATTTGCTCTTTAGACGAAATACACGATACTTAATAAGTATTTTGAATCAAGGTAGGTTTTTTATCACTTCACCCAGAAGAGTGAAGGAGAAATTCATTGTCACTTAGAGATGACTGAGGGAATTTAGGGAAACTGATTAGATAATCGACTCTTATTATAACTTAAATTTTGAAGAGTGCCATCTAAGAATTATTTCTAGAAAATCCTTTTGTTATTAATTAATAATAAAAGAGCCAGATTTTTCTCTTGGAACTACATTTCTATTTTAATCACAGATTTTACCTGGCTTTGTTCTTGTTTCTCAGTTGTGGACTTGCTGGTGTTTATTTAGAATTGTATCCCAAGATTTGAAGGAAAGCCATTTCTGTCTTAGCTATTATAATAATCTCTTTATCACAGTCTCTGCTGTGTTTTTTGAATCGTGCACGAGGTAATATTCATTTCAGTGTGTTATGAATTACAGTGGGAAACCAGAGAGTCCCAACGTTCACAGGTTTGACACTTCGTGAAAGGTTTCTTCATGAGCATGGTTAACGTGAGATGACTGAGTAGCAGATGAGCATTTCTTACTTTCCACCGTGCAGTCTCTCCAGTGGGAGTGGGAGGAGCATGCAGGGGCAGGGTGCGGGGAGGGCAGCAGCACCTCTCCCAGACCCCATGGTGTTGGAGTGAGGGCTTTGGACTGAAGATCGCAGCACTCTGTGCTCTAACTAGCCGGGTTTTCTGTACCTCACTTTCCCTCTTGTAAAATGAATCAGATCTCCGTGGTTAGTGGTGAGAGGCAAATAAGGTGTCAGAGCGTTTGCTCTTCAACACACGCTCCTGTCCATTGTTTTCCTTCGTTAGACCACGTAGCTAGATACTAGTGCCCTCACAAGATAGAAAATGTATATCTATATGTAGCTCCAGTAGATGACATAGCACCTGGCAAAAATAAACACACAATATTGTATAGAAATAGGTTAGTAAGTATAGTACTTAAAATTATAAAATAAAAAAGGAGATAATTTGGTAAGAGATCAACCCGAGGTTTCTCAAATTATATCCACACTTACGCATAGGTAAGGTAACTTCCCGCACTATTCAACCAGTAGCTCTTCTCCACATATTCTGCCTCTTTCCAGCGTCCAAACCTAATCATGCATTCATTTGTAATTATTCTCCATTAAGGAACATCTACTATGGGGGTAGGGGGCTAAAGGGACAGGTTGCTGGAGATCTGGACAATGATAGAGCCGAATGATCTACGGCGTTTGTGATAGAAATATTTACTTTAATGAGAGCCCAGGATAGAATCATTCATTCATTCATTTATCATTCACTGTTGAATGTCTACCGTATTCCAGATGCTGTTCAAGTCACCTAGAGGTATATCGGTGAATGAAATAGGTAATGTCGATTTCTCTCAACAGTGTTGCATCCTAGAAGAAATGACACAGATTATAACTAGTATAATTAATAAGTAGATTATATAGTATTTTAGGTAAAGGCAAAAGCTATGGGCAAAAAGCATAAATCATGGAAAGGAAGACTAGTTGTACCATTCAGGGAGCAAGTC
>NW_011888908.1:3109229-3112316 GCF_000151845.1 Pteropus vampyrus | reverse complement strand
ATGAGATCATCAAGGCAGAAAGTTTAAGTGGAGATTTCGAAAAATTAAGCTCTGTGGGCACATTACGCAAAGAATTTCACAGTCATAAATTTAATATAGATCGTCTGCCCAGTGAACACACTAGGGATTGCAGGTGGCTCCAGGGCGTGCTTGCCTGCAAAGGAGTAAACTGTCTAATTCTGAATTTCCATACCCACTGTTGATCCCAGAGGGAGAACCCTTAGCACGCTGGGGTGATGTGAGCTCATTAGGTCTTGGCCTAGGCCTTCTGAAAGGGGAGACGAGAATAAAAATAAGAGGACAGCTTGATTGATAGGCTGCACTAGCCAAATGAAGATAATCTCAAATAATCCACAGGATTTTGCTACAGATGTGACAGATCACAAACTTTTATGAATTCGCCGAGTTCTTTAGTCCCTTACAAAGATCTCATAATCTGAAAAGTACAGAAGGACATTCATGAAATGGCATAGGTGTAAAAACATCATCCTTTGTGCCAGTGTTATTTTCTTTGGCAGAAATTTTATGAGCTCCTGTTTTAACTTTAAACAGCAGGAGAGTATGTACGACTCATAACGTTTATTTTATACCTTTATTTAGTAATCATTGTCTTAAAAAGGAGCTCTCAATTTTTTATAGTGATGATTAAGGCCCTAAGAAGTCAGCTTTTTATTTTTCAGAATTTTATAGGAAGGAACTGTTCTAACGGTGACGGTGACAGAGAGAGGCAGAGTGGGGGAGAGAAATACTGTTTTTCCTTCTCCCTGCTACCAGCCATCATCCTTCGGCTTTCGGCGGTTCCCCACCTGCCTTCATAGATAAGTGTTTATTATAATCGTGTGGTCAGCAGGTTCTGTACGAAGGCGTCAGTGACACAGGATGCCGAGATGCCATTAAGCTTATGGTTCATCTCCTGCGACGCCTTCAGTAAGGAAAGCCAGAAAGTTCGGCAGACAGGTATGATGAGAACCAGGCGGTGGAAGGCCCTGTTCTGACAAATGCGTATGGAGTTATGGGATGGATAAATACACTTTTCTCCTAAGTAACTTTCTTCTTTCAAAAGAAGGAGGACATTTTCTAATGATCTCTGCCTATTTTTACAAATGCCTCCTTAGGACTTAACTCGGCCCTTCAATGGGATCACTCGTGTGGGTGCTTTTCAGAGTCCTAGGTCCTCACATCTGCCAGCTGCTTTTCTCCACCTCAGCCACAGCTGGTCTGTTCGTCTGCTTGTGTTGATCAAATTATTGAAAGTCATGACCTTCGTTTGCCCTGTGAGATTTCTTGTTAGCGGTGAAAATGTGCTTTTCCCTTTGATTTCACTGTGTCCTCTGTTCAAGCGAAAAATGAGAGCGCTGTCTCCCTGCGCGATTAGAACTGCTTTTATCAAAATAAGAACTGCCTCCTTCCTTCTTTCATTGAAAGAGCAGTCACAGCAAAACTTGCATGAAGTTCCCTTTTTAGCCTCACCAACTCTGTTCCCTTCCTTCATTCCTCAGGGACGATGACATTCTAACACACAGACCTCAAGTCCATGATTTTTATCATTTATACACTTATTTATGCATCCGAATATAATACATGGGATTGTTTCATCATATAAACATTTCCATAAGGAGTACCACACTGCGTATATGTTTGAGCAACCAGCTCTGCCCACATCATACTCTTAGCATCTCTCCATGCTGATACCTGTAGCTCTCTCTCGCTCACTCATTTTAACTGCTGTATTGCTTCCCATTTCAGAATTAACCATGAGCTTTTCTTTCTTTCTGTGATGGACATTTAGATTGTTTCCAGATTTTTATTCTTACAAGGAATAGAACAATGGCCGTTCTTTTTCACGTCTCCTGGACGTGGGCATGAATTTTCCAAGATATGCTCTTGGAAGTAGAATAGTTTTGTTTTAGGGCATTTGGCATTTCTATAGCTGAACAAATTAACTTCCAAAGAGTTTTAGCGATTTAACCTCCCATCGGCAGTAGAGACCTTCTTACCTAACAAGGATGCAACATTTGGAATTGTCAAACATGTGTCTTCTTGTTTTTAAAAATTTACCTATTGGTAAGGTTAGGCATATATTTATATGTGACTTTTGGCATTGTTCTGTTGAGGTTTGTGTTTTTCTGAATGATGTTTAAGAGTTCGTTATGTATGTTAAAACAGTAATCTTTGACTACTTAAAAAATATAGCAAATATTTTCTCTCTATCCGTCATGTTTTAAACTGAATTAGTGATGTCTTTATATGCAGATGTTTTTGCATTTTGGAGAAATCAATTTATCAGTCTTTTCCTTTATGATTTGTGCTTTTAGACTCTATTTCAATAAATTCTTCTACATTTTTCTAAATATTGTAAATTTTTATTTTTCATACTTAGTTACATGTTCAGAAATTTATATATTTACTTTCCCCCACTGTTTTATAACATCTTTGATGACATATAGGGATGAATCTGTTTAACTTTTTTTCTATTCCATTGGTTTATTTACCTCTTTAACAAATATCACTGTTTTGATTACTACTTCCTTTAATGTCTTCCTATCTGGTAGAACAAGTACCCCCTTCTTATTCCTTTTTAAAATTATCCTGGCAATTTTTAGTGAAGCCTATTTTTTCATATAAATTTTAAAATCAGTTTGTAAGTTTACATGAAAAATTTTATTGGTATTTTTACATGGATTGAATTAACTTCAAAGAGTTGGTATATTCGTAATAACTGAATCTTCTCTTACACGTTGTACTTTTGTGTTCTTCACTAAAATTTTATTTCTCCATGAATATCTTGCATGTATTTTATTAGACTTGTTAAATATGTTAATATATAGTAATATACACATACAAATAGAGAGATAGTAAATACTAACAGACTTTTCCTAGTATATTAAAAAATTTACCCTACCAGCAATGTATGGGAGTTTACAGAAATCCATATTGTTGCTAGCAACTGTTATTATTCGTCCTTTAACTTACCATTCTGATGGAAGTATAGAGGATATGCATTGTGATTATAATTTGAATTTCCATGATCTATGTTTTTCTTCATTTTTGCATTTAAAATTGTGATACAATTTACAACAATAAGGT
>NW_011888908.1:3102858-3109179 GCF_000151845.1 Pteropus vampyrus | reverse complement strand
TGGCATAGGTGTAAAAACATCATCCTTTGTGCCAGTGTTATTTTCTTTGGCAGAAATTTTATGAGCTCCTGTTTTAACTTTAAACAGCAGGAGAGTATGTACGACTCATAACGTTTATTTTATACCTTTATTTAGTAATCATTGTCTTAAAAAGGAGCTCTCAATTTTTTATAGTGATGAATAAGGCCCTAAGAAGTCAGCTTTTTATTTTTCAGAATTTTATAGGAAGGAACTGTTCTAACGGTGACGGTGACAGAGAGAGGCAGAGTGGGGGAGAGAAATACTGTTTTTCCTTCTCCCTGCTACCAGCCATCATCCTTCGGCTTTCGGCGGTTCCCCACCTGCCTTCATAGATAAGTGTTTATTATAATCGTGTGGTCAGCAGGTTCTGTACGAAGGCGTCAGTGACACAGGATGCCGAGATGCCATTAAGCTTATGGTTCATCTCCTGCGACGCCTTCAGTAAGGAAAGCCAGAAAGTTCGGCAGACAGGTATGATGAGAACCAGGCGGTGGAAGGCCCTGTTCTGACAAATGCGTATGGAGTTATGGGATGGATAAATACACTTTTCTCCTAAGTAACTTTCTTCTTTCAAAAGAAGGAGGACATTTTCTAATGATCTCTGCCTATTTTTACAAATGCCTCCTTAGGACTTAACTCGGCCCTTCAATGGGATCACTCGTGTGGGTGCTTTTCAGAGTCCTAGGTCCTCACATCTGCCAGCTGCTTTTCTCCACCTCAGCCACAGCTGGTCTGTTCGTCTGCTTGTGTTGATCAAATTATTGAAAGTCATGACCTTCGTTTGCCCTGTGAGATTTCTTGTTAGCGGTGAAAATGTGCTTTTCCCTTTGATTTCACTGTGTCCTCTGTTCAAGCGAAAAATGAGAGCGCTGTCTCCCTGCGCGATTAGAACTGCTTTTATCAAAATAAGAACTGCCTCCTTCCTTCTTTCATTGAAAGAGCAGTCACAGCAAAACTTGCATGAAGTTCCCTTTTTAGCCTCACCAACTCTGTTCCCTTCCTTCATTCCTCAGGGACGATGACATTCTAACACACAGACCTCAAGTCCATGATTTTTATCATTTATACACTTATTTATGCATCCGAATATAATACATGGGATTGTTTCATCATATAAACATTTCCATAAGGAGTACCACACTGCGTATATGTTTGAGCAACCAGCTCTGCCCACATCATACTCTTAGCATCTCTCCATGCTGATACCTGTAGCTCTCTCTCGCTCACTCATTTTAACTGCTGTATTGCTTCCCATTTCAGAATTAACCATGAGCTTTTCTTTCTTTCTGTGATGGACATTTAGATTGTTTCCAGATTTTTATTCTTACAAGGAATAGAACAATGGCCGTTCTTTTTCACGTCTCCTGGACGTGGGCATGAATTTTCCAAGATATGCTCTTGGAAGTAGAATAGTTTTGTTTTAGGGCATTTGGCATTTCTATAGCTGAACAAATTAACTTCCAAAGAGTTTTAGCGATTTAACCTCCCATCGGCAGTAGAGACCTTCTTACCTAACAAGGATGCAACATTTGGAATTGTCAAACATAAAAGTTTGTGATCTGTCACATCTGTAGCAAAATCCTGTGGATTATTTGAGATTATCTTCATTTGGCTAGTGCAGCCTATCAATCAAGCTGTCCTCTTATTTTTATTCTCGTCTCCCCTTTCAGAAGGCCTAGGCCAAGACCTAATGAGCTCACATCACCCCAGCGTGCTAAGGGTTCTCCCTCTGGGATCAACAGTGGGTATGGAAATTCAGAATTAGACAGTTTACTCCTTTGCAGGCAAGCACGCCCTGGAGCCACCTGCAATCCCTAGTGTGTTCACTGGGCAGACGATCTAGATTAAATTTATGACTGTGAAATTCTTTGCGTAATGTGCCCACAGAGCTTAATTTTTCGAAATCTCCACTTAAACTTTCTGCCTTGATGATCTCATCATGTTTAAATAGCATTAAATATCATCTACCGGAGTCCACTGAGAACTGGGAAAGTGGGAGGCAGAGCCGTTTGGGGGCACCATATTAGGAGCCCCGTTACGGAAATGTTAACGTTCAGACGTCACATCCAAGCGGAGCCAGTTGGGTAAATAAAGAGTTCAGGTGAGAGCTCTAAGACAGAGACACAGATTTTGAGCCTATTAGAATATAGATGATATTTAATGCTATTTAAACATGATGAGATCATCAAGGCAGAAAGTTTAAGTGGAGATTTCGAAAAATTAAGCTCTGTGGGCACATTACGCAAAGAATTTCACACTTTTGTGTTCTTCACTAAAATTTTATTTCTCCATGAATATCTTGCATGTATTTTATTAGACTTGTTAAATATGTTAATATATAGTAATACACACATACAAATAGAGAGATAGTAAATACTAACAGACTTTGCCTAGTATATTAAAAAATTTACCCTACCAGCAATGTATGGGAGTTTACAGAAATCCATATTGTTGCTAGCAACTGTTATTATTCGTCCTTTAACTTACCATTCTGATGGAAGTATAGAGGATATGCATTGTGATTATAATTTGAATTTCCATGATCTATGTTTTTCTTCATTTTTGCATTTAAAATTGTGATACAATTTACAACAATAAGGTGTGCAGTTCAGTGGTTTTTAATATTCGCGAGGATGTACAACCATCATTACTATTTGATTCCAGAACATTTCTATAACCCCCAAAGAATCTCATGACTGCTGTCCGTCTCTTGGCAATTTCCTCCTCTCCCATTCCCTGGCAACCACTGATGTACTTTTCGTCTCTGTCTTGGACATTTCATTTGTGTGGAATCATACAATATATTGCCTTTTGTGTGTGCTTCTTTCGCTTAACATTTTGTTTTCAAGATTCATCCATGACGTAGCATGTATCAGAACTTCATTCCTTTTTACGCCTGAACAATATTCCATGGTATGGATATACCGCATTTTATATATCCAGTTATTAGTTTTAGGACATTTGGGTTATATCCACATTTTGGATGTTATGAATATTGCTGCAGTGAACATTTGCGTACAAGTTTTTGTATAGACATATGTCCTCCCAGAGTGGCGAAAATAAAAAAAACTGACAATATTAAATGCTGACGAAGATGTGGAACAGCAAGAACTCTCGTTCATCATTAGCAGGAACGCAAACGGCACAGCCACCTGGGAAGACAGTTCAATAGTTCCTTACAAAACTAAGCATACTCTTATCTCACGAACTAGCAATTGTACTCTAAGGTATTTACCCAAGTGGTTTAAAAAATTACGCTCACCCAAAAACCTACATGTGAGTATTCATAACAGCTTCTCTTACAATCACCAAAAACCAGAAGCACCCAAGATGTCTTTGAATAAGTAAATGGACAAGCATTCTGTGACAGTCCATATAATGAAACAGTTTACAGCAATATAAGAAAATGAGCTTTCAAATGATGAAAAGACATTGAGGAAACTTATTCCTAAATGAAAGAAAGCAATCTGAAAGACTACATATACTATAAGAATCCATGTTAATGATATTCTGGAAAAGAAATACTATGGAGATAGTAAAAATATGAATGGTTGCAAGAGTTTGGAGAAAGGAAGGATTAAAATTTTAAAGCAAAAAAGATTTTTACCAGTGGTGGAACTATTCTGTATGATACTACAATGGTGGATATATGACATCATGCCTGTGTCAAAACCTACAAAACTTTATAGTACAAAGAATGGCCTTCAGTGTATGCAAATTTAAGAAAATAACTGAAAAGTATTCGAAAAGTAGATCCCAGGAAGGAATGTGGACCTGTGGACCTAATGGTATAGCATATGTACAAAACCCACATCCTGAAGGGCTGAAAGCAAACTCGGTAACTTAAGTGACTTTTGAAATGAGTGGACTTGGTAAGACTAAGACAGAAAGGGCTGACCATAAGCATTCAGAGCCCTTAAGGACTCTAGCACATAAAGCTGGTGGCCACAGGGTATAGGTTAACAATTCTGGTACTACTATACATGTATACTGGGATTTTAAAATTAAGTAAACATTTGGCAGATGGTGAGAACCAGATTTCTCACTGTCAGAACAGGATGTTACAGATAAGCCAGGGGAAAGGCTAGAATGATTCATGTGGTAATGGAGTGAAATTAAAGACATCTGTGTGAACTCGTGTTTAGCTTAATATAGACATAGTTATGTATATGAGTACAGTTGACCCTTGAGCATACAGGGATTAGGGGCACTAGTCCTCACCCCAGTTGAAAATCTGGGTATAATTTTTGACTTTCCAAGAACTTCACCAGTCCCTTGGTATCTGCAGTGCGTTGGTTCAAGAACCCACCATGGAAAATCCCATTGTGCTCAAGTCGCTTACATAAAGTGGCCTAGAACAAAGCATGCAGTCAGCCCTCTACATCCTGACTCCTGCCCATGGTTTAAAAATACTGTCTCTGGTCCGCAGGTGGAATTATCATAATGTTTTGTTTCTCTATAGGAATAAGATTACCCAGGTGTATTTTTTTGTCAAAACTTAGCAAATTTGCCCATAATATTTATGTACCTATGTACGTTTTACATAATTTTGGACAGATATTGAACTCTAGCTAATATGAATGCTGAAGTGTTTAGACAAATGAAATGATAGCTGCATCAATAAAATGAGGATCGTGAGACAGTAATGATGGAGAGAGGGGTGGGTGTGTGGTAAGGCAAGTAAAGTAAAATATTAATGACTAAGTCTAGGTTATAGATAAATGTTCACTACAAAGTTAACTACTGTTTGAGTTTTTTTCGTAAAATGTTGGGGAAGTTGGTGCTGAATATTAGCTACAATATATTTTTGATTAGGAATAAATTCTGCATTCTCTACTCTCGGAGTATCATAAATTGAAAAAAAAATGTTCAGCAAGAAAATAAAAAAGAATTTTTAGTTAGTCTTTAGACAGAGATCCAGATTACTCAAATTGTTCGAAGATGGTTGTTGAAGTATATTAACACTAATGAAAAACTATATTTCATGTTTTCCAAAAATGGTTTCTCAATATTTTGGTCCCCTCCATTCTTTATATTTCTAGCCCCCCATCTACATCTTCACCCAAAATAACGATCTATGCACCAATATTGGCAAGTATGCCTAAGTTATTGGTCACTTAAATGTATGATTACATTTCAGGTCGATCTTGACCCAGAAGATCCTTAGCTGATAACATTTTTTCATTTTCACGATCCTATCGTTTTGGTCTTAACTCTATTATGGTGAATGAACTTACAACTGTTACAGACAGCAAGAATGAAGTCCATAGATGTATTTCCCGGATAGAATGTTGTTAGTCATTCAGATAGGCTCAGTCTCAGATGAAAATACAGGGAAATCTCAATTTGCTCAAAGGGGCACATTCCTCCATCTTCAAAGTCCGCAGGACTATTTAACATGAATTGATCTGTATGTGGAAAACCTAAAACATTTTGGATACAGCTGACATCCAATAGATGGCAGTGAAATACAGAAAATTCACTGATTCTTACAGTAAGAACTTGATTGCTTTCAGTGGTAAGCTGCTAGTCTATTGCCAATTAAAAACTCCCATAAATTATATGTAAATTTTACATAATTTTAAGCAAACGTTGAGCTCCAGCTGAAGTATTTAGGGAGAAGTGTACTGAAATCTGCATCAATATCATGAGAAAAACAAGATAGAGTAATGAGGGATAGAGGGATGGACGTGTGAAATTGTAGAATCTCTTTAGAATCGTATTACGTTTTTAAAATACTGTGAGGTCCTGGATGAGAAATAGCTCCAAACCTGCTGGATCCATGAGGATGCAATGTCTGTGGAATTCAAGGACTTGTTTGAGGTTACATAAAGTTTGTGGTAAATTCAAGTGTAGAATCAACATGATTCAACGGTCCTTTTATGAATTCTAAATGCATATTACAGCTGGATGTTTCTTGAAATTTTGAAGCTGTATTTAAATAATACTAATACTCCATGGGTGGAAAATAAGTGCAAGATGAGGCTGGAGATGGGCAAGAATTAAGCCCTGAAGAGCCGTCTAGCCTCTATTAAAAATTAGCAATTTCATTGGCAGTGCAAAGCATAATGGAGACCAACTCTAGCTTTTCATTTTTATAAGCATTAGAGGAGTTTAAAAAAAAAATAGCCCATTTCCCTAGAGACTCCCAGAGATACTGATTTAATTTTTCCATGAAGAAGTCTGGGAATTAGCATCTTAAAAAAACTTCCCCAAATAATTCTAATTTGCGGCCAGGGTTGAGACCCTCTGGTGTAGCGGTAAAGACCATGAAGCTTGGAATCAGAGAGACCTGGGATC
>NW_011888908.1:3081582-3102808 GCF_000151845.1 Pteropus vampyrus | reverse complement strand
AGAATGTTGTTAGTCATTCAGATAGGCTCAGTCTCAGATGAAAATACAGGGAAATCTCAATTTGCTCAAAGGGGCACATTCCTCCATCTTCAAAGTCCGCAGGACTATTTAACATGAATTGATCTGTATGTGGAAAACCTAAAACATTTTGGATACAGCTGACATCCAATAGATGGCAGTGAAATACAGAAAATTCACTGATTCTTACAGTAAGAACTTGATTGCTTTCGGTGGTAAGCTGCTAGTCTATTGCCAATTAAAAACTCCCATAAATTATATGTAAATTTTACATAATTTTAAGCAAATGTTGAGCTCCAGCTGAAGTATTTAGGGAGAAGTGTACTGAAATCTGCATCAATATCATGAGAAAAACAAGATAGAGTAATGAGGGATAGAGGGATGGACGTGTGAAATTGTAGAATCTCTTTAGAATCGTATTACGTTTTTAAAATACTGTGAGGTCCTGGATGAGAAATAGCTCCAAACCTGCTGGATCCATGAGGATGCAATGTCTGTGGAATTCAAGGACTTGTTTGAGGTTACATAAAGTTTGTGGTAAATTCAAGTGTAGAATCAACATGATTCAACGGTCCTTTTATGAATTCTAAATGCATATTACAGCTGGATGTTTCTTGAAATTTTGAAGCTGTATTTAAATAATACTAATACTCCATGGGTGGAAAATAAGTGCAAGATGAGGCTGGAGATGGGCAAGAATTAAGCCCTGAAGAGCCGTCTAGCCTCTATTAAAAATTAGCAATTTCATTGGCAGTGCAAAGCATAATGGAGACCAACTCTAGCTTTTCATTTTTATAAGCATTAGAGGAGTTTAAAAAAAAAATAGCCCATTTCCCTAGAGACTCCCAGAGATACTGATTTAATTTTTCCATGAAGAAGTCTGGGAATTAGCATCTTAAAAAAACTTCCCCAAATAATTCTAATTTGCGGCCAGGGTTGAGACCCTCTGGTGTAGCGGTAAAGACCATGAAGCTTGGAATCAGAGAGACCTGGGATCGATCTCTGTTCTACCTACTTCTTAGCTCAGTGAAATTTCAGACATTATTGTATCTCTTTAAGCCTGGGGCTGACTGATATGTAACGTAAGTGATAATAGTTTGACCTATCCGACAGGATTCGTTTTAGAATTACATAAAAATCACCACATTCCTAATCTTTTATTTTAAATAGTTCCATAAATTTGATATATGTGTGGCTGCTTTTGCATGCGTTCTTTGATTCCTCATCTCTGAAACTATTATACTTTTATCGTTACCATGGTATCTTATTTTGACATTGATTCATGAATTTCACAGTTGACAGTTACATCATTCATTCAAAGACATTCGTGGTGACATCAGTACAGATTGGCATCATCAAATATGAAAGGGAATGCTATTGAATTAAATGGTATTTTTCTGAATAATGTCACCACAGAGTTATTTGTAGCACAGGTATAAGGAAAGGAAGTTTGTCTTCATATCAGTTAGCTATAGCTGCATAATAAGCCACTTCAAAATGTAGTGGCTCAAACCAACAGCAGCTTGTTCAGCTCTCATTTCTGTCAATCAATCCAGACAGGTCTCAGTTGGGCAGTGCTGCTGGGTTCAGGTGACAGCTGCTGCGGTTCCTCACGTGCCAGTCACCAGCCACTGGGTCTGCTCTGGGCTGTGCTCTAGGAAGGACTCCACTGGAATGACCCACCTCAGCTCCAAGTGGTCTGTAATCTTCTAGAATGCTATTTTGGGCTGCTTCTTGTGGCAAGGCAGGGGCCCAGCAGGGGTCTTGATGCACTCAAAGCCTCTTGATGCCACGGCTCAGAATTGACACACCGTCACTTCTGGTGTTTTCTGTTTGTCAAGTGAGTCTCAAAGCCAGCCTAAATTTAAGGGGTCAGGAAATAGTTCCTGTCCTTGAATAAGAAGAGATGCGAAGATGTAGATACAGTAAAATGTGAAGGATCAGGGGCTTCAATCTACAAAGTCTTCTTTGGGGTTTCTTTAAAAATAAAAACTTGAGTCAGTTGTGAATTACAGAAACAGATGTCAGTTAATCTTCAGGAATAACCTTATCATCCTTGCAAGCAATCAGGGCGAGGCCAGATGCCATTTTGCACACATAATGTGGGAACGACTGATGCCAATTTAGAAGATTTGATAAGGAGCTATCGACGTTGTCTTTGAATTCTAAAGTTTTATTCTTTGAGATATTTAATCTAGAATTTGAACGGTGAATAAAAATATAAATTACAGGTGGGTCAAGGGATCAACAGCTTAATAGGAAAGGTGTATCTTAGAAACCTTTAGATAAAATATAGAACTCTTTATGACAAAAAAAAAAAGGTGGCTAGCCTAATAGTAGTAGTAATAAGAGACATAGAACAAGCAGAAGAATACAAATTGAACATTAATGACATGCTATTACACACTTAGCGGACTGGGAAAAATAACTAAGAGTCTGTCACTATTAAGCGTTGATAAGAATGTGGACCAGTGGGACCTCATGCATGACCTTTGGGCGTACAAATTGGATGACCACTTTGGAAACAATTTGGCATTATCTTGTAAGGCTAAGATTTACATCTTATAGCCCAGGGATTTGTCTCTTAGTTTGTGAGAAAATATTTCACATGTGCACAAGGTAGCATTATTCTTTCCTCGTTGTCATCATCATCATCATCGTCATTGTTGTAAAGATACAAATCAAATGTCCATCGATGGGATGAGTAACTAGACAGCAGTGTATTCACAGCATAGAAAGGATTATGGCTTCACTTATTATTATGTAGAAATATTCTACAACAATCCTTTAGTACATCAAATATCACCCTTTTGCCCAGACACCAGCCTCTGTGTATTGCCATCCTGCTCATCTGCAAATGATAATGACTTTTTTTGAAGGCAGAGCGCTGTCCTGATGTAGCTCAGAACTGATCAAATATAGGGGCCCTTCTTACTGCTGAAAGGGGACTGAAAACAATCTGCTATTTTTAAAGCAAATATCCCTGCAAGGTAGTTGTCGTAGGATTCAGTCCTAGGTTACCTGTGAGCATCAGTGGTGGCTTATTTGTCCCAATCCACACTAATTAGACCATCCTTTCGGACTGAGTTTTCGTCTTCATTCCTAGTGTTTATTACCTCTCCATTTGCTCCTCCTGCCTGGCTATCCCTAACACTTTTTCTAGTGCTCTTCTCCTGATGGAGGTGGGGGAGGGGACCTCAACACTACTGATGAATTAACCCTCCTGCTACCACACCCTCTTTTATCAGCTCAGCAATCCTGAGTCGTGCTTCAGCTTGAGTTGAACTGAAGTACAAATGTGTTTCTTGGTCTTAGTGATGCAGACAGCTGCCTCCTTAGTGTGGGCCAGCCCTTCTTCCCAGGTGGCTGTCTGTGTTCCATGTACTCAGCTTCTTCAGATTTTGTCCATCTGCCCCATAGTAGGTGTTCCCAGGAGCCCATGGTGTCGTCATGTGGCTTATGAAATGGGTTGTCAACCAGTTCTCCTGGACAGTCCCTTCACAATCCACTTCATAGTTTATTGTTATCAAACAAACTCTTAATTTTACCCTGAAGGGCTGAATAATTCCATCTTTATTTTTTATCAATTATTATAAAAATTTGATTCACAAAATTTTTTTCTACAAACATCTGTATTTCAGATATTTTTACTCTTATGCTATTGCTTTGATAACATTCACTGTCAAATATATATATATATATATTTTTAAGATAGGCTCTGTGTGTATATATATGTGTTTCATTTACCTATGTGAATTATAATTGCCTGGATGATAGACGCAGTGTCTCCTATTCGTAGGTGGTAATGCCAAACAAACAGAAAGATAGTTGTAAAGAAGCAGCCTTTCTAAAACTCAACTCTGTAGGGACACTAAAGATGTTGCACACAGTATGTGCACTGAAGGTGCTGCTATTTTAATATTATACTCTTTTTAGATGAATTTCTTTGAATCCAGAGCTTCCTTGCATAATTATATAGTTATCATTACAGCTGCATTTCCTTAGCGGTTAACATCTTATAGGTAATTGATCTTGTTAGTTGCCCAAGATTAAAGTTAGAATTCCAGTGTTGAACCAGAAACTTCTCTAGCAAGGCTCCAGACAGAATGAAGCATATTAACAATGCATGGCCTTGTTTTTCCTCTGTAATCACTACCTCTGGAAAGGCCTTCCTAATAAAAATATGGAACTAATCAAGTCCCTTTGAAGCTGCTGGCCTTAACTGGAGTGGAGGGGGAAAAAGAGGTTAAGAGAAGAGTCTCAGAAAATGGCTGAGCGAGAGCTACCCGTGGAAAGGATGTCAAAATAAAAAGAGAAAAAGGATTGTCGAAGTAAAAACCAACACTTTAAAAATAAACATACTTATTTGCTTCCAAAGCTTACAGAAATCTGAGTATGCAAATGCAAAAGACGCTGTACGCCTGGATTTAGCATTGTCAGGAATCGTCCTTATGGGATGGGTGGCACAGTTCCAATAGTTTTCTCACCCTTAGCACCTACTTCAGCCCCATTTGGTAAATTAGAGAAGTTGTCAGAAGCAAATGGAAAGAAGGTTCTGAAAGAGAAAGGCCAAAAAAAATACTTTTGTTAATTCAGATGGTATTTATTTAGCCTCCATTATGAGCAACAAGCTTTCCCGGGCACTTGGAATATGTCAGCGAACCAAACAAACAAAAATCCACGTCTTCCTGGATTTTTTTTTGGGCGGGGGGAGTGGGGCTGGTCGGGGGGGAGTGACACACAATAGCACACCCTGCACATCGGTTTAAATATCCAGTGCAGCTGAAAGGTCTCGTGGTGAGTAAAGGGGACGGACGTTTGTGTGCTCTTATTTAAACAGTATCAAAAGATCATCTTAGTGCTCTTCGAATATTTTTCCTTCTTTGAGGACTACTGTGTCATACGCGCCAGGAAACTGTTGGAGGCACAACAGTCTCTGCAACAGCCTTTGCCCAGTCTGCCCCGGTTGCTACTACCATCCATCCTCCATAGAACAGTCAGAGTACTAACAACATGAATGACCAGACAGAAAGAAATCAAAGGAGGAAGGCAGCGAAAGAGAGAGAAAGGATAGGAGAGAGAGAGGGAAAAAGGAAGGAAGGAAGGAAAGAAGGGAGAGGGAGAGAGGAAGGGACAGAAGAAGGGAGGGAAAAGACAAGAAATAAACATACAGACTTAAGTTAATATATAGTGTGTCCTACAGGGGTGAGTGTGAGCTCAAGCCCTCTGCCCAGAGCCCAGTCTGTTCCCCACAGAGCCAACACTGGTGTGTGGCACTCAAACTGGGCTGATCATAACTTCTAGGAACACTTCCCCCGGGCGAGGTTGGCGGACTTCTGTTTTACAGATTTTTTCAAAGAAAAAGTTTACCTCAAAATCTGATGAGGATTATTGTAATGCTTGACATAATCATTTTTATATATATATATATATGTGTGTATATATATATATATACACATATATATAAGCTCATGATGGGATAGCCTAGCTCATGTCTAGTTTCTCTTCAATAGGCCCCCTCTGCTATTGGCATGGATATTAGACACATTCTAAAAGAATTTAAGAATGTTTTTATAACATTAGTCCATGTTTGAGGTGAAGGACATGAAAAGTGCCCACGATCTTAAGTGTTTCTTTGGTTCTGCATATACTCTCGGACTAGATGGGCTTTTGTTCGAAATGGTGGCATTTCTGGCATTCACATGTGTTCAGTTTTGACTCTGGAGGTAGCATTCATGGGAAATGAAATTTTACCTTGATGCTAATGAAGAACTCACTTAGAACACAAGAGGTGTTCTAAGAAGTTGTGAACTTCTAGGAAGTGTTCCTAGAAGTTATGACCATGAACAATGAGATCTGAGGTTAAATGTGATTTTGTTAAAACAGAAAATCTCCTATCCGAAGAAGATTCTGGAAAATTATCAGGAACACTAGAATTGGAGAGTGAGCTATGGAAAAGGATAAATGCATTTACTCTTATGAAAAATTACTTCTATATCCTCAGTCTCCGTTCTTCCAGTAATATTCAGCGTCTTTTTTGGGCAATATGTTTTAACAGCATCATGAGAATATAAGACTTCCCAGTTTTCTCATTTTCTTGCTATTTCTGCCTAGTTTTAAGCTTCATTTGCTTCCAGAGTTAGTAAATATCCACTTTCCACAATTAGTCGTGCTGAGAACTATGACAATGTGTGAGTTCCCAGGTGTGCACGTTTGTTCTGAAAGATCCTGGAGAGAATAGAATATCTCAAACAAAAATAAAACACATCTCTCTCTGAAATCCCTCTTTGACGTTCGTGATCCTTTAAAAGTATTTTCTTCTTTTCTTTCCAAAATTAAACAACTTAAACTGTATTTAAGAATGTTGCTAACTATAAAATTCGATGAAGTTGGACAGAAAGCCATTATAGTTTATGTAACTCAATTTACTACAGTTCACTATACGGACCAAGTACACGGCTGTTCACAGTTTCCCTCCTCAGTGGCAGTAATTTAATGGGAAAGAATGTGGAATAAAAACTGAAATAACTACAGAGATTTCAGAAGAAGACGTTCCTCCGAAAGGGCAGTGGGACAGCAAGCACTCAGCGCTCTGTGGACGTGACCTAATGTCTTTTGTGGTCGTCATAAAGTCACAGTTAAAGCAATAGCTTCCACATTGCTGCTGGGAACTATGCTAACCAGGAAATCACAAACTAACATTCGGAGGTGACCTCATGATTAGCCCTTCCACGGGAAGGTTCCAAACAAAGCCACGTTGCTCGCGACTGAGCCAGCAAAGGATTGTTCTCAAAGGGCGGACATGGGTGTCGTGGAACAAGGTAGTCAAACAAATGTCAAAGAAGTCTTAGAAAGCTTAGGCATGCGAAGCCTGTGTGTTCATTTATGACCGTTTTCTAACACTGGCTCATGGGCCGTCAGAAGAACAAATAAGTCAGGGAGAGAGAGGGAGAGAGGGAGGGCGAGAGAGGGAGGGAGAGAGAGAGAGAAGGAGGAGGGAGAGAGAAAGAGAAGGAGGGAGGAAGGAGGGAGGGAGAGAGAGAACCACGTCAAAGTCGCTGGCCCACGTGGATACATTTGTGGGTAAGTGAATGTGTTATGGAGGGTAATGGAATAGTGAGCGAAACTTCGCCAGGCTGAGAACAGTGACTTAATAGATTCGTATCACCTTGGGGTCCAGGTCAACCATAAAAGCATTTTTCTCACGGCCGGCCGGGTCTCAATGAGTTCTGGTATTGTAGAACTGTAGTAGAGACATAGAGTCAGAAGATCCATTTCAAATCGACCTTGGCTGTGACTTCGCCGCTTTGCCTGTGGTTCCTCACCCATGAAACAGACAGAGAACCGATGGGAGCACGTCCTGCCCCTGCTCGCTCCCCCTGCCCACAGCAGCACACCGTGGCTGCTTCGTCCTTTCTTACCTGGGTTACAGGCCTCCTAATCGGACTCGGCGCGATCTTCTAGCACATTCTCCACTAACTTTCAAGAGCAAAGATAGAAGTACGCCACCCTCTCCATTCTCCACTTCTATCCAAAGTTGAAATACTAGGGATTTCCATCCAAATAGAAGTTATGCATTGGTAGGAGAAAACTCTTAAAAAAGAGTTGGCAACATATTAACTCTTAGAGACAGAATTTTCTTGCTTTTGAAAAATGCCGTGTTACTCTAAGATAGTGGTTCTCATACTTTCTCATCTCGTGGACCCTAAAACACTTAAAAAGCATCAAGGACCCCAGTGGGCGATTGTTTCCATGTCTTGTACATGTTCACCTTTACCGTACTCAAAATCAAACCTGAAATAATTTGAAAACCAAGACAATAAAATCAGACCTTTCTTAGCCATAAAAATGATGCTGTCATGACATGTAGCACCTGGACAACTCCACTGCACCAGACAAATGAAAGGCACATCATTTTACTAGGGCTGTGAAATTAGTTTTGACCTCACAGACTCCCTGAATGACCAGAAGAATCTTGGGAATTTGCAGGAATGGAGAGGGTTTTAGTCTTCCACAGGCCCAAGATTTAGCGGTCACCTGCGTACTGTTACCCAGATCTTAAAAGGCAGGAAGCCCTCAAATGACATACGAGTCATGTTTATGTATAATGATAATACGTTGGAAACAACGCAACAACCAACAGTAACTGGATGACGAAACAATTTTATGGAAGCTAAATCAAAATGCTAAAAATGACAGTTTCAATAAATATTTATTGGAAAGTAAAATGCTAACATTACGAGAATAAAGCAAGACTTAAAATTACTTGAATCATATAATAAATGTAATATATACCATATAAAATACAAACAAAAATACACCAGGAGAAAATATATTTAAATATTGACTTTCTCTAGATGTGCAATTGATCGATTTCTCTCTTTGCAGTTTTCTGTAGTTCCTTATTACGTGTCTGCAATAAATATTTTACATATTGCAAAATTTATAAAATCAGAAAATAGTGTTCAAAATCTTTTCGTAGTTTTCCGTTGCTTTCAGGATACAATCCAGACCGACCGTGTTGCTTCCCAGCCCGTCGTGGTGGCTGTCTGCCTCTCGGTCGGCATTTCTGCTTCCCCGTGACGCACTCACCTCTGGCATACTGGCCTGCTCAGATGGAGGCCACGCTCCCCGTGGGCCCGTGCATACACCCCACTGGGTGCAGGGACCGCCCCACCCCTCCTTCCACATAGGAGCCTGCCCCTCAGGACTTGGCTCTCCCTCCTTTAAGCAGCCCAGGCTCCTCGGTACTCGTGGGCAGCCCTGGTCCACGTGAGCCTTTGCGGCATAAGTGCGTACGAAGCTCTGTCTCTCCTTGTACAGAGAGCTCCTGGTTAGATCTTTCGTTTTCCTTGGCTTGCTTCATTTTGGGGTTTGGGCGGTTTGTTGCTGGAGGAGCTACTGAGACGCAGACACAGAGAGAGACCGTGGGGAAACTAGAGGAAGGCGTCTCTCTGGAATGCATTCTCCCACGTGCTGCCTTTTCAACAATACTTGAAGTCACCGATATGTTGACAGGACTGTGCTCAGAATGATTCAGAAAACTAGAGGAAGCCGCGTGGGTCCAGCAGTTGAGATGCGCAGAGAAGGGACAGGAGGTGAGGCTGTCTTCTGTGGTCCCTATAAGACAACCTGGCAGGCTTCTCCCCTACCCCCAGCCGCGGCTCGGTTCCGCTCATGTTTCAACCTGGTAGCTTTTCATCAAGAATGTGTAAGTGCTCACTAATATGTCTGTCTTTTTTTTTCAATGGTTGGATGACGAATGTATTAGGGGAATTTCGACTGTGGTATATAATACATTACTGATGCAAAGCCCAGTGCAATGGTACTTTATTGGCAGGGACATTGATGAACGATGGGCGGGAGGCAACGTTCAGGGAACTGCTGTGATGTGAATGAAGTGGATCATCAAACGGAGGGCAGATGGGCTGGGGGAAGCATCACTGTTTAAAGAAACATGGAAGCACAGCTTCACATTGGGCCGCAGTCGAAGTCTGCCAGGAAACTGCAGCTGGAGACCAGCTGACCCAGCACAGAGCAGGCCAAGTTTAAATAGGCCAGGAGATAAAAAGTCAGGGCAGGAAATAATGCCAGGTTATACAAATGAACAACTACTACCAGAAACCAGAGGCCTTTCTTAATGGTCTCTGCCATAGAGAGAAAAACACTCCTGAGCAGCGGAGAGATCATGATCAAACCCAGGGCATCAGTCTCGTCTGCACAGAGTGATGTAAAGCAAATGCATGGATTTGTTTATAAGCGATTCCAGCTTTTGGCACCACCCCCAGTTTTCATAATGATGGTAACTTACTGCTTCGGTACAATTCTTATAACACAAGGTTAAAATACCAGCCATCCGCTTGCATTCATTGCTGCAAAGAAAATTCTAACCCTTTGACTTAAAAGTCCCTGATGAAAAATTTTCATACGTATGTGGATAATTTATTGCGCATACTAGCACAATTGTGATTCTTCATTTCAACTTGTCCCTGGGTTACTTTGGAGCTAAGTTTTCTCATCTGTGAATTGAAGGTGCTGGCATAGGTGAGCTCTGTGGGAACTTCTAACTGCAAACTTACTCTATGGTGCAAGGAAGGATTTAACCATTCTTAATTCCATTTTCTTCTGACATGTTAAAATTCTGACCTTTTCGGGTGGAAAAAAAGATAATTCTCAAGTAATATTAAGTCTTATTTAAAACCACAAACTCCAGATAATTTATAATATGTATAGAAAATAATGGTATCTCTTTATTCAATTGTTCTTCTATACTGATTGGGTGGTGGTTTTAATCTGTGAGCCTAATAGGGTTAATTAAGGACCTCAAATATAATTTGAAAATGTTTACAGACAGCACATTTTAGGTTGCCAATCCCATCTGTGGACACTGCTATATTAATGACACAATATTTGTTTTAGAGGTCATAGTGCTATTTGCCAGGTTAAACATTTGTAATCTGGATACAGCCTTAAAACACCCTTTCAAAGAAAGCCACAGACAGCCATACACTACATCAACAGCACTCTTCAATCGAATGGTTTGTCAGGATTACAGAGGCAGCTGCGCCAACAATAACAGGCACCTTCCTTGTGGATGCTAATTAGAATGTTGACATAATAAAACCCCTTACTGGGGACAAGTCAGCGTTCAGTACTTGCAATCCAACATCATGCCTAAGGCAAAGCTGTTAATAGAATTTGTCCCCAAAGTGACCAAAGGCAGAGCACAAAGAGCTGCAGCCCTGTTTGTGCCCTGTGGCGGTTGTGAGTGTGTGGGTGGATGCTCCTGGCTGCATCCTGCTTCGGATGACCACACAGTGGTTAATTTGTATTTCTCCTCCCAAATATCGCTTTTAAAGGTCACGCTTCTGTTTACTAAACTATACATAGGTAAGCAACATCAGAACAGAGACCCAAGTGTGCATTCGAGCTTTACCATCTTGCCCTTCTAAAATGATTTCAAGTACGTATTACCTTTATTGTACTTTTTATGATATTCTAGAAGATTTATGTGTTTATACAGCGTCTCACTCTCGAGTTTATCGTAATTTCACATATATTGTCTCATCCTCATTTTTAATACTCCTGTGAGATAGGAAAGGGATTTAAAAATTTTAAGCAGTTAGGTAGACTGAGAAAATAAGACAGAAAAATACAACTTGACAAAGCTGCAGGTTGCGTGGTAGCAGGTTGCAACAGCAGTAGCGACAACAAGAGCAAAAGCTAGTGAAACAGAATATGGAAGAGTAAGTGGCTTTCAGACCAGACAACCTCTAAACTCTCGGAGTTACAGCACATAAAGACAACCAGCCAACCAGCCTCCCGTTCTTGGGCATCCATGATACGTCCGGCTCTATTTGCAATTTTTACAGTACATTATTGTTTTATTTATATGGAAAACTTTAACCTTAACTGAGTAGTGCCAAACTTTAACCTTAACTGAGTAGTAGAAAGAATGTAAAATGCCTTTCCTCTTATAATTGTCATGAGACAAGTTCTGTCTTTCATCGTCTCTGTGGTGACCAGACATTAAGAACGTCCCAAATGATCCCAGAGTCTAATCCCCTCTCCTTGAGTGTGAACCGGCCTAGTGACTTGCTTCTAACAGATTAGAACAAGGGAGCAGAATGTCGCCTCCATGACTAGGTGACATAAGAATAGTAATTTCCATCTTGCTAGCAGCCTCCCTTTCTTGCTGGCTTTGATGAAGTGAACTGCCCTATGGAGAAGCCACATGGAACCGGAGGCTGGCCTTCAGCCAACGTCCAGCAAGGAATGGAGGCATCAGGTCAGTGACCCTCAAGGACCTGAGTTCTGCCAACAGCATGGAGGCTTGAGCGGAGAAGCCAGATAAGCTACGCCCGGACTCCTGGCCCGCAGACATTGTAACGCAACGGCCGGTTGTTGCTTAAGCCACGAGGTTTGTGGTGATTTGTTATGCATCAGTAGATACCTCATACTGTCTCTAATGCAGAGAAAATGGATTTCAGGTTTGAGATTTATCATTTACTTTGAAAGATACCTCGGCTTAACTGTTGGCACAGGGTGACCCACGAGAATGTCCCACCCTAAGGGTACTTTGGTAAAAAGCCAGACACTAGAAATCGCTGCTCATTTTCGTGTTTGAATTAACTTCAGAATAGTTACTTATTGTCTACATCCCTAGATAATTCATAAAATGCATTAAAACTTTCATTTGTTAGCCACTTGCAGAAGCTTTTTTCTGTATTAAAATATCTATTAAAATAGAAAAAAAATGATATTTCTCATTTGATTGTAACAAAAATATAAGAAACTATAGATTAGATCAGTAAATTCATTCTGGGAATGTTTTTTGGAAGAGTCGGGTTGCATGTCATGATGTCAAACCTTAATCAAAATTATTTTATAGGTTTAAAAACCACAATGATAGCTCATAGCACTGTTTGGGATAATGAAATTATTGATGTTATTATCAATTGCCATAAAATATAGTATTCTTTAAATTTGGATCTAAATATAGTTTCTCGAGCTTAATCTCAACTCCTACCTAATTTTATTTTTTAAATTAATTTATTTACCACCTAACTAATTTTAATATACAGCCATCACATTTGGAAAAGTTAGTGTCCACACTATTTACTGGATTTCTGATTTCACAGTCTTGGATGATATCTCTGAACTGCTGTAACCTTTTTGCTTTAATGGATCATTTTAAAAAGTCTGTTACTGCATACATGGGGGCCTCTCATCTACTTTCTTATATTAACTACCTTCTCTGAAATGAGCCCAGTTTCTGTATGCCATTCACAATCTGCTCAAAATATTCCAGATGCACAATAATGAGATAGCATACGCTCCTCCAGGATCCTGTGGAAGGATTGCCTGTTTCACCTGGCCACGTCTTTGCTGCGTGGTGCCACTGAGTTCACATGGGACGTGGAGCCTGGGAACAGATAAACTTAAAATCCATTGTGTGGCATTGGGCAAAATACTTCTTTAAGCTGTAGATTTCTCCTCAGTAAAACAACAACAACAACAATAATAATAATAATTCTTGCTTCGAAGAATTATAAGTGTACAAGGAGAGAAAAATATATTTTTTAAAATTCAGAACTGAGCATACAAAAGGGAGTGCATCATTTCTTTCCAGATGACTTTATCTCTACCTGTAAAGGAGAGACTGTGAAAAACTCCAGGCATAATTTTCAGAGAGGAAAACAACGAGAAAGCTGCACTTTTCTGCACAAAGAAGTTCTGGAGCAAAGGAGAACACAGAGGAACAGAGGTGGAAGTGGGCGGGCCAGGCGGGCCCAGAACAGGGTTTAGGTGGAGAGGTGGGTGGCCATGGAGTTCTGGGGAAAAACACCAGAACTGAGCACTTCCGGTCATGCATATTTCTAAGAAACTCTTAAGGGATGCAAGGTGATCTTATTGCTCCAAAACTTAATAAATTCTGTTGCACATGAAAATTTCTACTTCGTACGAATGCTATATGGGGACATTAAACATAAAGGACAGTTGGGAACCACCTCTGGCCATGTGGAAGCAAAAAGTGCAGCTAATGGGATGCGACGAGACCCGATTGGGAATGGAAACTCGAGGGAGACAGGAAGCTGAAGAAAGAAATGGCCTTGAGAAAGATCACAAGGTCCCTAGAATTCTGGGAGATCAAACATCCACAGGAACATGGGAGAGAGAGTTTTGACTAATGGTTTGCAAATCTCAAAGGACGGAGTGACCCCAGCTGCCATTCAGATAACCTAAAGATTTAAAATATCTAGAGCAGAGCCTATTTCAGCACTGAATAAAACAAAGTCGGAGATAGGTCTGGGGAGTTTAAGGAATTACTTTCCTAGATTGTACTCTTTGAAATAGCAGCTCACCTGCCCAGCGTACTCACCCTGATTCCTGCTTTCTTAATTAATTTATTAATGCTCCTCCGAAGCAGTTACCAGTATCCAATGTACTGTCTGTTTTACTCGTTTATTTTTTGCTTTCTCTCCATGACATAAGCTTCATGAAATCAAGGATTTTGTTCTTTACTGTTTTCTTCAATGTCATTTCTTGGTCACCGAGAACGGCGCCTGTCACCTAGTGAACATTCGGTGACGATTTGCGGAATAAATAAGTGAATTAATGAATCCTTAACAAGGAGTAACATAAGGAGATGCTATGGCCTCTGTTCTGTCCATCCTGTTTTTGAGTTAACGTCATAGGTTCTGAGTGGCTTGCTCACCTGCTACCGCGTCCTCTACCTACTTGTGCTGCAGTCATCACGGTTTTGAAGCAAGACTGTTATGCACACTGGACTCTCATCATTTCTATCCACACCTGTTTTAAATTCACATTTTAAAGACAAAATATTTTTGAGAAATCATTGTTTAAAAATATGTTTAATGATATGGTGACGAAAACAATTTTTTTTTAACTGGGAAAATGGTTATAGTTGTTGCAGTTTATCTATTTTATTTTAAACATGCAACAGTTTCTATGACAGGGAAGCTCGTTATGGGCTGATGGCATCACTGAGGCCTCTGTAAGGGGCCGATTTGTCTTCTTCCCTCTTCTTGGGATGCTCTGCTGTCCTCGATGGCCTCTTACCTGTTGCCACCAGGTCTTTCTACTTGGCGAGCTCCTCCCCTCTGCGATGACTCTGCTCCAAGTCTCCTCCTGGCTCCTCTCACTTCTTGTATCAAGATGATCGAGATACCACAGAAGCTTGAACTTCAGGGACTCGCCCTTGCACAGGCCCCTTCCAAGATAATTTTATATTTATAGTTTTTGTAGTCTTTTTCTTCCCATTTCCCACTCCTATACACATATCAAATTGTGTAAGCTCAGGCTGCTATAACAAAAAGACCGTAGATTTGTGGCCTAAACAGACACTTATTTCTCACAATTCTGGAGATTGGTAAGTCCAAGATCAATATGCTGGTTCCTGGGGAGGGCCCTCTTCCTGGTTATATCCTCATAAAGTTAGGCTGAGGGGAGAGGGAGAGGGAGAGAGAGAAAAGGAACACTCTGTGGGGTTTCTTTTTTGAGGGCACTACCTCCCCAAGGCCCACCTCCTAATCCTACCACGTTGGGAGCTAAGATTTCAACATGAGCTTTTGGGAAACACGGACATTCAGACCATAACACCTCACAAAACCAGGTCTGCCCTGCGATTGCCTGACAGAACTTGGTAGGACCTAAAGGACTCACTACATGTTACCATACTTACCTGTGTGTGGATTGTATTCACGCAGAGCATGACCTTCGAGTCCAGGGTTCATGTCGTACTATCTTTCGATTCCTGAGCGTGTGTACAGTGGTCACTCAGTGGGCTCTTGTGGAAATGATTTTTTGAGAAAGAAGTGGCAGCACCATTCTCTGACTCCGTCTCAGGGCTTTCTCAGCCCGCACTGCAGGACAGCTTGTTTCCTTCCCCCACCCACCCAGAACGTTTCTTTGAGTTAATAGCTTCCTTAGGAACGAGCAGTTACATTTCTCATTTCACTCTTTTCAAGTTGGAGATACACTGTTTACATACTGAGAAGGGGCCGAGTGTTAATGGAAGAGGGATGAAGTTTTTAGCTTTAGATCTGGAGCAGCCACCTACCGTTTGCATGGCTGCAAAGAAATCCTTCTCCTCTGTAAGCTTCAGTTTCCTTATTTATAAAAGACCAACAAACAAGCAAACAAACCAAAGGGGCAAGAAGCCCGGGGGAGAGCAATATTTGACCTGGTAGGATCACAAGCTACTTGGTAATCACATGAAATTATATATATGAAAGGCCTGACACTAGATAAATGTAAAGTGTTAATATTATTTGGAAAAGTAAGGGGTAACTTTATTTATATAACTTTATTTATATATAAACATGGGTTAGCATTACTCTTTAGTTAAATGATTATGATCTCCCAAGTCCACAAATTTAAACTCCAGGATCATAAAGTGATTCAAAGATCAAAAGAAAAAAATACATAAATGCACTCATAATTAAAATGTCATAATAATAAAGTTCACTTGCTACTTTTGATTTCTTGGGGTTTAGAAACAAACAGCTCGCTCAGCATATTTTGGCAGGACTTCTTTTTAAAAAAACAAGGTTAACTACAGAATTATGAGGACAGCAAATGGAAAAAAACAACCGTAATGTTGCTAAATAAAAATATGAACACAAATTCTATATTGGAGATCTAACTAGTATGTTTTAAATTGGAGTTTGGGTGTTTTGTTTTGTTTTTTGTTTTGTTTTGTTTACTTCTTATATTGGATAAATTTTCCAAGAGTCTTATTATACTTGAAAAGGAGTGCCATTCTTTTGGTTCTTTCCCTCCAAAGTATGAACATTTAAAAAAAAACAAAACTCAGTGACGTCTATTGACAGAGAAATAAATAAATATGTCCCTCTATTTCAGTCTTATTTAAATATGTGTGGTATGTAAAGGTGTGATTAGCACTAAAAATACATGTTCCATGCTAAGAATTTGTATCTTTAGGGTATAACATGTCATAGGAATGTCATGAGAAACTTTCCATAGCGTGTGTGACATAAGGCTCCTTGGCCATAGACTTTCAATCGAGGATGTCGGTGTGGGCTTTGCCCACCGACTGGGGGGGAAACACAAAGGGAGCCAGCCCGTGGGTGGACAGCTCTTCCTAATAATCAGATCCACAGCGCTTGCCTCGGGAACCCCCCAGGGCTCTACCAGTTTGTGGGGGTGGGGGAACCAAATTGCTAAGACCACCACACACAATATTTCTAGAGTCGCTTTATTTTAAAAAATAATATCCTTCTTATGACCAGGTAGACTGGCTGTGTTCAAAAGATTTTACTATTCAAACAGTGATGGAAACAAATTGCAATAAAGAAAATAAATATATTTTAAAACCACTGGCTTACAGAGCATAGAATAGCTACGCTGACACTACGTGAGCATCTAATCCCGCTTCTTTCAATCATTGACTTGACTTGGTTAAAACTCAAGGGTAGTGAGACTACCGAGCTGAAACAGTTTCAGGAGCTGCTGTGAATCACAGACCCTTTCAGAAGGTTGAGCATCTTTCTCCTATCGGCTTCCTCAGCGACCTTGGAAACAAAACATGTTCCCATTCCTGGTCCCTTGTTTCCTTCCCCAAGTTTCATTCACTCTTTACCCAACTCGTAGGCAACTCTGCTTTCGCCGTCCTGCGTGCTCTCTCATTTCCTGGGCCCTCGCTTCTGCCGCGATCTTGCTGTCCTGCTTGGCTTGTTCGAAGCGTAATTTCGGGCTGATATTTCCCACGAATTATCAGAATGTTAAAAAAATGTTTACATGAAAAAAGGATTCCATGGGAAATAAGTTTGGAGAAACTGAGTTAATTAAACTGCAGAGTTTCTCAGGTTTTAAGTATGATATTTATATCCAGGGTGGAAATAAAATATGGAGCATTCCCCAGAATCATTTGATTGTGGAACATTTTTTTTTTTTCTCAATGGAGAATATTTTAAGAAATGATCCTCTGGATGGAAGTGATGTAGTGTGAATTCTGCTCATAGGCACAGAAAGCCTTTCCATCTCTGTTCGCAGTTAGCATCTCAGCTTCTTTTGCCCGCTCCTGCTCGCAGCCATGTCTTTGGTGTGAGAGCAGCGGAGACGGGGTGGTGCAGAAGGGGATTGGGCACAATTTTTCAAGCATCCTGAATCGACCCCACTGTCTCCTCATGTTATAAGACTATTTGAACCTCAGTATATCTCATTTTTAAGACTCCTTTTCCCTCTAAGAATTTTTTGCTAAGTTTCCCAGACTCTCAAATGCTTGAAATTTTATAATCTTGTGCTAATATTTGAAGATCTGTGGACCTTGAGTGCCATATGCTCAAGCTCTGGCTGGCCCTCCTTCTCAGATTTTCCATTTGGTCCTGTCTGTAAGAATAGTGTTGTACAATTTTAATCTTTGTTTAAACATGCAATAATAATAACATAGAGACCTTCTGAGTAAGTTGCCCTCGTAAAATCTTACCTGTCAGGATCCTAAAGATTAAATGAAAAAATGTGTAAAACATCATGCCTGCTACATAGTGCCTGAATAAATGGTAGGGACTCTTTCTCTATAACTAAATCTTGAGGGTTCAGCTTGCTTTCGTCAACCACAGCTATGTTCTCTGGCCATGGCTAACTGAAAAACTTCACTCAAGCTAAATCAAACACATTTCCTTTATTGTCCCAAATACTAAGTGGCAGATGATCACTTCCAAAAAAAAAAAAAAAAAAAAGATTTAAAAAAAAAAGCAAACAGATAACGACAAAAAAACTCCAACCTGTCTGAGCCTAGAAAGGCCCTTTCCTGGAGAATTTCTCTGAACCTAGGCAATCTGAACACCTGTCCTATAACTTTGTTAATTTTATTTAAATTGTGAGGCTAGGAGGTTACTACATTGTTTTAGTTTAGCTGTTCTTTTGTTAGCCAGAGACAGTTTGGCAATTTAGAAACTTTCCGTATTTTTCTGTTTTTTTTTTTTTTTTTACCTATTTCGAGTAGATTGAGATCAATTCCATATAAATGGAGTCCCGACTGGGTAGGTCATTATTTTGACTATCTGAAGCTTATTATCTTTTCTAAGGCAAAAGAATGAGTATAAAAATGAGTGTCATATAAAGTGGAGTAAGCTCCGTGAGATGTGGCAAAAGGCTGTGGTAATGTGGAGGAGAGGGATGTGATACAGTATCCGTGGAGACGCAGAAAGACTTCTGAACTGATGTAGCAAGTTCAATTGCCGTGAAGGCCAAAAAGGATTTTAACAAATAGAAGAAAGGAGTGAAGATATTCCAGATATGGAAAAAAGACACATTAAGGAGCTTGACCAGATATTAAAGGTGGAATGAGACCAGCTTATTTAGGGAAGAACTTTCAGAGTGGTTAAGATCCCAAAGGACAGCAATATAGAGAACAAAAGAAAGTGTTCAGAACAAACCCTCAGATGTGTCTTTAGAGAACATCACTCTTAGAGTTTGGAGATTGAAGAGTCGAGGAAAATCAACGAGAGACTTTAAAGAAGGAAGTCCAGAGAGTAATTGTAAGTACTTCTGAGGTGTTGAGAAGGACTAAAGCTGAGAAAGGATTTTTGATTTTGGTGATTGGGACACAGTTGGAGACGGGTGGAAGTATCATTTCTGAGAAAAATAGACAGTGGTGGAAACCACATCACAAGGGATTAGTAATTGTAGTGAAAATGTGCTAGAAATCGATGTAAATGATTTGTTGAAAATTTTCATGATTAAGAAAAGGACATTGCACCTTGGAAAGGTAGGATATGGAGTCTGAGTGAGGGAAGGACCCAGAAGGAGGAGAAAGAGAAGGAGGAGAAAGAATAGATTATAAATGAGTATGATTATTTGAAAGATATATTTTGCTGGGCATTGGACAGAATTTTTGGAATATTGTAAAAAATTAATTTTAGGTGCATCACAAGTTAAACCAATAAAATATAATCTACAAGAAATTATAATATATTTTCTGGTGTTCATTTTAACATTCACATTTTAATAATATATTGGATTATCATTTATCAAAAAAAGTGATATAATTACTTTGCAATGATGCGGGAAAGGCAAGTGGTTCCATAACACAAAGTCACTAATGTTACATAAAAGTAGAGGTAAATAATAGTAATAGCAGGAAAAAAAGATAAAAGTGGTACCCTCTGGAAAGCAAGATTGTGGGGATGCTGTTTGTTTTGTTATTGTTTTAATATAACCCTTTTAATAATATTTGCTTTTTTTAGTCAAATGCCTATATCTGGCAATATAAAAATTTTGATAAAATTGATTAAGAAATTTATTTTAAAAATTTTATAAAACTTCAATATACAGTCACTATAGCCAACTTTTAAATACATGGAACAGACATGGCAGACAGTTAGCCACGCAGAAGTCAGAGGATATGCAGCCCTGGTCTCATGAACAATGAGATGTTTTCCAGGCGGAGTCAGAGGGTGTTGATGGGGCAGACAGGTGGTGATAGGCCTTGCATATCATGGTGAGTTTTTGAAACTTTGCATTGTGGACAAAAAGGAGCTAGTGTGTATTATAAACAAAGAAGAAAGAAAGTTAATTTTTTTGGAAAGATACCTGGCACCAAACTGGTGAAGAGAAAGAATTTTGGAATGCAAAATAATAAATAGCTGTTGCAATAGTTTTGAGACATGATGAGGGTCATAGAGCAAGTAGAAATAGAGAAAGGTCCAATTCAAGAAATATTTCTGTGATAAAATCAGTAACGGTTCATGAAAAATTGGATGCAGAGAATGAGGGACATATTCTAGGGTAATTCCAAGCTTTCTAACAAGGGTAACTAAGAGACTAGTGACCCATATTATTGAGACTAGGACACATGAAAGAGATCATTCTGCTGCTGCAGATAGCTGAGAGAATGAATAGAACACATGTGTCTCCAAAGTAGGCGGCACACCCAGACAGTTAGCGTGGGCGTGCACTTTACAACGTCAGAGAGTCAGATGTGCTGAAAGCAGTTTTCCTTCTTCATAACGAAGTCACCTCTGTTCGTATGACTTCAATTCAAGTTATAATAGAAAATATAACCTTGCTATTCTAATGTAACTTCATCGAGCCCAGTTAAATCTTCATCATCTTTGGGTAACTGTTTGGATTTTTCCAGCTTCCTCTTCTCCTTCTCTTATTACCAGGAAAAGGGAGCGATCTACATTCTTGTTTCAGAATACCTAATTAAGAAGCAGACTGGTACATGGGGTGGCTTGTGAATTGTCCTGGCATCAAGGGAAGTGTGTTTATTCTATGGTCCTCGCATGTCCTTGCTGGCTTCAGCTTGTACCCCACTGTCTTGCTCTGTGGCCTCTATTCTCAGTACAGCCACTGCCAATGTCCATAGTCTTGCCACAGCCCCTACTTCTCAGAGCCACATGTTACGCATCCTTCTCTCCCCCAATGAATGGTTACTTCTTCTCTTCTGGCCCTCGAAGCTATTTCCACACCTTGCTCAAAGGGTTTTAGAATTCCCCAGTGTTTTCCCTACAGCTTCCTGGCATGGGCTGAAACTTGTAAGCCTACACTCTAGACGCTTCCCACAGACTTAGCAACTCTGGCACTCAGGAACCATGTTGAAGTCTAGGCTTCTCCATAAAAATCTGTATACCTATGGAGAAACAACACTTTTAACTCTTTCACTGATGGAACTCTTCTTTGTTTTTCTCTACTTGAACATAATTTATTTCTTAGTTCC
>NW_011888908.1:3074876-3080206 GCF_000151845.1 Pteropus vampyrus | reverse complement strand
CTCTTTCACTGATGGAACTCTTCTTTGTTTTTCTCTACTTGAACATAATTTATTTCTTAGTTCCTTCTTATTCCATGTATGAAGTTGTCTGTGGATCTCTTGCATGATTACTAAAATACTGTTATTTTTTTCAGTGTAAAGATATTAATTGTTAATTATTGAAAATTAGGTCTCATGGATCCATACTTTTTATTAATCCACTGAAATGATGCATTTCTATCTCAATTTATAGTATGTATTATCTATCTATCTACTATCTATCTATCTATCTATCTATCTATCTATCTATCTATCTATCTATCTATTGCTATTTCGAGTAAGCCAGTCACTTTCAATTACTTCCTTAAGCGAGTCACAGTATATGTGAATCTGACAATTGGAGGTCATGGCAAGAACATGGCTATCGACAAAAATGCAGAAGGATGAAGACTAATGGTTAAGATTTAGAGGAGCGATCTTTACCGTATTGGAGTTCAGCAAGAACGAATGATGGCATCCACATCAGCTTCTCCACTCACGATTGTTTCAGGATACACCGGGATTCCCCTGTATCCCTCGGTGAAAGGAGAAGGAACAGGGTTTGGGGGGTAACTGGGATGATTAAGTAGTTACACAAAACGGACTTAAAATTGGTTCCAAAGATTTTCATTTCTTCATAGAGTAGAACTGGTATGCATCTTCTTCTGCAAGAAAATATAAATAGGAATTAATACCAAAATGAGATGAAACATATAGTATACAAAGCTTTCCACCTACAAATTTAAAAGAAAATGTTCTCTTAATACAGCAAAGTAGAAATAAGCAAACTAAATGAAAAATATTTAGAATTTGACAATAACAAAAACTTTGTGCATCAAAACCTACCAAATACAGAAAAATCAAAATTAATAGCTTCAATCATTCACATAAATAAAATAAGCATGAAAATAAATAAAAAATCAACTAAAGCATTAAAAAAAGTGAAACCATCCAAAAACACAGAAGAAAATTGTGAAGATGAAAATAGAATTATTAAATCGAAAAAGCAATGAAAATATAATTCCGGGAGCAGTTTTTGAAAATGACAAAAGAATGTTATTGAAATAGATTCTTTTCCCCCAAACTTTATAAATAGGTAATTCTACTATTATTTGCACTATTTCAGAGTATTGTAAAAAGGAAAACTTTTACATTTTTTTAATAAATTCAGTACAACATTGGCACTAAAAGCTATTAAAATTAAGCAAAATTCATTTCAAAAAATTTAGTAAATTCTGCATGAAAACAATGCAAAATATTTGCAAAAATTTGAAAAACTACAAAAATATGTTTTTTAAAGAGTTTTTAGACAGCTAACATATATAATAATTAAAGAGGTTATTCAAATGTGGAAACCAAAACCAGTTACCAAACAGGAAAACAGATAAACATTCAAAATTATTTTAAATTAATGTTATGATCAGCCACAATATGAGAAATAAAAATTAATGTATAATGGGATATCATTTTTCTCTAATCAAATATGCAAGAATTGAAAATTATTGATTAAAAATATTTTGGCCAGGGTGTGTCGATGTGGATTGGAGATAAATTCAACAATAACCATTAAAATTTTAAATGTACTTTCCCTTTGACTTAATAATTTTACTTCTATACACTCAACCTGTGGATAAATACAACAGCATGCATCTCAACATTCATTTTATTATTTTTATGGTAACAAAAATTGGAAGTGACTAAGTATCAGTAGGTTAAGGTATATCTATCCATATGAATATGTACATTTTATATTTATTAAAAGCAATGAGTCAGGTCTGTTTTTATTGATATGAGCTTATTTCCAACGAATATTAAATGAGAAAAAGCAAGAGGCAGAACAGTGTACACATGTTATCATTTGTGTTGAAAACATGCATATATATATGCTTTTATTTGCGTTAAATGTTTATAGGATGATACATAAGTCAATGGCAGAACACTTGCCTTTCAGGAGTTGCTTTGTATTGGTTGCATTTTGTTTTTAACAAGTTCATGAATTGTCCATTTAAACAAAGGAAAGACGGGAAGGGAGGGAGGGAGGGAAGGAGGAAGAGAGGAAAGAAGTAGCTATTGAAGGGAGGCATGAGTTTAGTTTTAAACCAGTTAAATATGTGCTGTTTGCAAGATCTCCGGGGATAAATTTTCAGTAAGCAGATGGAATTCCAGTCTAAAAGATGAGAAAGGAGAAATAAAGTGTTAAAAAGTTAGTGACTCATCAGTGTACAGTAGAATTCAGAGGACTGGATAAGATCGTCTTGAGAGAGAGAGAACGGAAGTCCTGAGACAGGAAATGTGGGAAACAATATTTAAAAAGCAAGCAGAAGAAAAGAAGCCACGAATGTCACAGATGAGTGACCAGAGGAAGGGAGACAACAAAGCAAGAGGGGAGGAAGCTTCAGGAAGAAAACACACCCCTTCTCACACGTCTCAAGGCCACTGCAGTAACCACGTGGTGTGCTGCACAGACAGCAGATGGAACTCAGAGCAGAAACTCTCTCGTTCCGACGTTATGTGAGACTGCAGCCTATCTGCGCCCACGTGCAGATGTAAAACGCTACATTTCGAATTGGTAGACTGTATTCCTACTTATAATAATTATTATTTTTGCTTTGTAGGGGTCTAACAAAGAGTCCTACAAAAACCTAGCATTTAATCTCATGAATCAAAGGGTGAATCAATAGACAGTGTTTGACATACTGTAGGAAATCAGTAAGTAGCTGTTGCATAAATGTCAAATAAGCACAATCGCTTTGTCAAGCTCAACACACAGAATGTTAGTAGTGAAATCATTAGAATATATTTTGCACTTGTAAATTAAAACGAGCAGATATTAACTTGAGAAGCATCGCCCATGGATACCCTTTCCTCGCCCTCGCTCTACACGGGCTACTTTTCCAGCTGTGGTGCAAGGAGAGGGTTCCAGAAGGAGCAAGGGAGGATGGGGCGGGAAAGGGGCTGCTCGTGCATCACTACCATGTAACACACACACACACACAGACATACACACACACAGTTGTGCAGTTCACAAAGAATAAGATGTAAAAACGAGCATTTCCAAATAACTATATTAAAAGTGATTTAAATGGCACTTAAATAATAAATAATAAGTAATAAGTACTTATTACAAAGTAAAGGAAGCACTTTGGAAGACATTTTGGCAGTTTCTTACATAACTAAACATATCTTACCATGCAACCCAGTGGTCACACTCTTCGGAGTTTGACTTGAAAACTTACGTTCACGCAGAAACCTGCAGATGAATGTTTATAGCACTCTGCTCATAATTGCCAGAACTTGGAGGCAACCAAGAGATCATTCACTAGGCAGCTGAGGTGACTTCGACAAGGACCCAAGCAGCATCCCCTCGAAATGTCATTAAGAAAGACAGTGATCAAATCAACATGTTTTCAGTATTTAGAACCTGACATCATTGTTGAGCCTCTGTGTGTTAAAAACATACATTTCTTCCCTGTATATTTTTGGGCAATTTAAAGAAATATTTATTCTTTTAGTTATATATTAATTCGTTTTCTGCGAAATTAGATTTTGGACAGTTAAGATTCCTTACATTTCAGGTGGAGATAGACTCAAATGTTCTGTATAAAAATGCTTCTTTTAGTATTCTTCCTTCTTATCAATGTTCCAAAATACACCTGGGTTACAAGTTCCAACACAGCCACATGGGGCCCACCGTCAGGTGCCCCACAACGCCGCTGTGAATTAACGCAGCCGTTGAGTGGCTTTCCGGTTTCAGAACCTACTTTCGCTTTGCTGAGTGTTATAGGAGATCTTGGACTTGCGAAGCGGATGCAGCTGGGTGTCAGTGAGACATGATTTCCTCAGGGGAGAAAAGGGCTTTGACCATAAGGCAACTCTCACCAGCATTTTGATGAGTTAAGTGTAAATGAATCAGAAATGTATGTTGTTTCCTTTGAAATGCACAGAGATTTAAAAATTAAGGAGAAAATGACTTGGCAAAAAATGTGTTAGGAGGCTTTGCCAAACCCAAAACTTTTGAAAAAAGTCTGGATATTTTCAGAATTCTAACTGCCATCAGTTTTGCCTATTCCTAAATTTTATAGTTTGACATTTACTCATGGAATCTGGTAGAACAGGATTGAAAATTTTGAGGGAAAGTAGGTTACTATCCAATCGCCATTTATCTGGTACTATGTATTCTATAATTAACTTTCTAGTACATTTAGAATTTACGTTCAGAGCAAAATATTTTCTATTCTGACCTGGGTTCACGTGCTACCTCCTCCAGTTACTAGCTGTTTGACCTTGAACAGGTAACTAATCTACTCTGTGCCTCATATTCCTTATCTTTAAAATGAACATAATTATGTAATATCACCTACGTCTATATAATATACTTAAGAGCCTTGAGTCGTACCAGGGACATAGTAAGTGCTCAGTCAATATGAATTATTATTAGATGGTACAACTGCTTTGTTTGCTAAAGACAAACCATTTATAAATAACTTTGCTTCCTCAATCCCTGCTGGAATTAGAGAAATTAAACATCCAGTTAAGATACTCGGCTTTTAGTCCTCACCCAGTTTTGTGTGTGAGTTCTCCAGTTCCTTCTCCCCTTTACATACTTCTCCTTTGAGGTCGCTCGCACATTCCATCTGCAGAGGAATTGTGGGCAGTACTGCCGTCAGAGCAGCTGGGACCAGGCTCCTTCTGCTCCCGCTGTCCCACGGTGTACACCGCAGCAGTCGCTCTGTCCCTAGTCCCTTCCATGCCCTCTCTGGGGAAGAGGGGGCCCTCCCAGCGCCTCCCCCAACTCCGGCGCGTACTCCACTCCAACGCCTGCCATCACCAGTAGGAGCATTCATACCAGACACAAAGGCTCAATCTCACATTGAGGTGGCAAGTTTTTTCTGAGACAGTTTTCAGAACTGATCTTTTGTCATTTCTGCATTCATTCATCAAATACGTACTGAGGATACAACAAGTGACTTGATGTAGTACAGGAACCACATTTTATGAAAGACAGGAAGTTAATCTATCCTCGCACTCTAGCCGGGAAGACGGTCCTTCCGTAAATCAGGCGTCAGGGAGCAGGCCGCCTTTAAAGGAAGAAGCGAGCCAGCAGAACAGGCCGTGGAGCGGAGGCTGAGAGCTCTTTGCAGCCTGAAGGGGTCCAGAAAGATTCGGGGGGAGAGGTGAGACTCGAAGGCTGACTCTTGTGAAGTCAGACCAGGATTGAATAGATAGATAGAGGGAGAAGCCAGGGCGTTCCGAGAGCCCAGACGACACAAGCCGAGAATAGAGAGGGAGCTCGCGTGGACGGGAACAAGACA